>NW_020955773.1:212943-531527 GCF_003031625.1 Empidonax traillii | reverse complement strand
AAAACAAAGGGGGATTTTGTTTGGCTGTTGTTAACCTGCAACATCTTGGTGGGAAAGCTTGCTTTTTTTCTTTCTTCTTTTTTTTTTTTTTTTTTTTTTGATATCCCAAGCTCTTCCAGATTTGATGCTCTTTTGTGAGCAGCCTGCCATCCAGCGCAACTTGTGTCCGGTTTTTCTTTTCACTCTTGCTTTCACCTAGTTAAATAATGCGTTTTCAGGAAGATCTAATAGGAGAGGGACATTACTGCCTGTAACAGCCACGGAGAAGATTATCTGAAGGCAGGGGAGAGGAGGAGCAGTTGTGTTTTCAGCTGAATAATTTTTGCCTCTTAAAGGGTATATTTTAAAGCACTTAAATGCTTCCGGTATAAAAAACGTTTTTCTCCCCCTCGCCCCCCCTTTGTTTTTGTTCTAACTACCTCCTCAAAAATTGCAGCTACTTCACCTCTGCAAAAACGCAGCTTCTGGAATACATGGAAGCAAAATGCAATGTGGCTGTAACGCTCGTGTTTCTGGCCTTAAAGGCCACCCCTTTTGTTTTTTTCCTTTTTTTTTTTTTTTTTCTGGGACTCCTCTGCCTTGACAAAACACTACTTGGCAAGGGAAATCACAAAGCCTTTCAGCGAGCCAGTGCTGGCGCTTCTGCATCTGAAGGACGATGGGTTTATTTTTTCCATTTTGAAAGCGTGTGGGGGGCGGGGGGAGACCCGGGGAAAAAAAAAAAAAAAGGCCGTTTCCGGTTTCTGTTCATCAGCTTTTCGTAATTTTTTTTTTCCCCCACAAAGAAACAGCCAGATGACCTGTTGATGATACATCTTCGGTTGCTTTTTGTTCCAAAAGGCGCCTATAGGTTAGTGGATGTGAACAGGCTGCCCGGATTTTCATTTCTGCGTGTCGCTGTGTGGTTCGTGTGGCTTTGTAATGTTTTAGGCCGACAATTTTGGAGTGAGTAATGTGGAGACAAAGTTCAGACGTCTGCCTGGGATATTCCCCTTTCTCCTGTCCCCCACGGTCCTTTCCCCCAAGAAAAAGCGTGGGTTTTTTGTAAATTGAGCACTGATAGTTGGAAAATTAGACCTTTTTAGTGGTGTGCAAGATAAGTGTCCTAACTCTTTGAAGTCGTGTGAATGGCCTGGCAGGAAGCTTTAGGAATGCAATAGGCAGCTACCGGGTACCTTAAGCTTCAACATCTCCTGTTTCAAATGAATTAAACATGTAGGAGCACCTACGTGGTAGTGCTGAGTAAAGTCCTGTGAAGTGTGTGCCTCATGAATGTTTCCGTTCTTACCGAACACTGAAGCGTATTTCTCAACGCAGCAGGTCACCGTGCTAGTGTTCGCCCTGGAAATTAAAGTTTTAAGTAACTACTGGTGTTTCAGTTAGAGCAGAACTTAGTATACTATCTCTGCTACAACGGTTTTGTATTTTGGTAGCAATGCTGGTTTCTATTAAGAAACTAAGCATGGAAAACAGGATCCTTTCACTTCAGGATTTATAGCTGATGTCTGTGTTTGTAGATGCGAAAGAGAGGATCATCTGCTTGGAGCCAGTGGTATTTAAAACTCCTATTCACTCGGAAGGAACTAATTACAAGTATATTTTGATACAAAATGTCTTTTCAGATAGGAGCTCTGGAACATGGGAAAGCAGAAAACCCAAAGCTGTTTGTAGATGCTAATCCATGCCCTGAGCTAAAAAAGGAAGAATGAGGGTTTTTCATGAGAAATCAGTCACCTTTAAGGGCATACTTGTGAGTGAAATTATACAGCTGATTAGCAATTCCTGCTGGATGCCAGTAATTGGAGGTACTTGTTGCTCCCTTGCTGGTCACTGTGCGCTTTGCTGGTTAGATTGTAAAAGTTTTGACTGAACATCGAGAAGAAAAAGTCCAGCTCTTTTGCTTCCTAGGCATTCATTCCTTAATCTCCAGATTCACAAGCGTGCTGACAGTCTGTCAAAGGAAGTGACAGCAAAGAGATGGTATAGGAAGTAGGTCGAGCGTCGCTGAACACTGCTGAGAGAGTTTCAGTGGAAAAAAGTAAGCATGTTTCCATCTGATCTAGTTTCTGTGTCCTTTCAATCTACGGGTTAGCAAGATGCACCACTAAATGTCACAGTCCTACCGTAGTTCCCTGGTTTTACTGAAATTAACTTTACATCCCTAATCAGGCCCAGTTAGTCTACCTGGATGAAAAGATTTGTGGGGAAGAAGGTAAAACAGCAGTTTAATTGTGAGAAATCGTGTCAGTTGGGTAGAGCTGAGTTGGCTCTGTGTGTCTCAGGAAGCCTTGGGCAGCTCATGGGGTGGATCTCCCTCTCCAGTGGGTGGTTGGGGGTGGGCTGTCACAATAGGGTGGCATCATGGCACATTCTTAGTGGCCTTGATGTTTTGCAGTGGATGTAGCAATTAATTGTGTTTCTGGTTTAAGAAGTTTGAATTGATGTGTTGAAAAGCCTGCCTTTCAAGTTAAAAAAGATGGAAGTTCTTTGCCATGCTAGAAATCCTCCTTAAACTAAAAAAAAAAAAAAAAGCTCTACCCTTGTAGAGCAGTAAAAACTCTTGACAATAACTTGATTTGCAGAAAAATTACAGCCTTGCACTGAGAGTATGTTCTTTTACAAGTATCCTGTATTTATATTGATTTGAAAAGAAGCTCTTGCTTCAAGTAGGAAGAGGTTCTTCAGTGCTTTGCACGAGTGAGTGCACAGCTTATGGGCTACCTAGGTAAGCCCTGTGCCATGGACTGTTTTGCTGACCCATGTGACATGATTTGGAGCAGCAAATGTTCCTAACTGCTCAAAATGACCTTTCTGGAATAACCCTGTAGTAGTGAATGGATATGAAATAGTTGGCTGGAAACTACAGGCTTTACAGGAAAAGTCTGTTGTCCCCTGCTGGCACCCTGTGCTGAAGGTAGGTAATCATCAATACCAGCAGCACCCTCCTGGCTGGCATGTGAGATGGGAATGCTGTGAGGTGGCACTGTGGGACGTGGGCTCAAGTGTGAACTAGTCAGCAGCCTGTTTGATTCAGACTGAACGCAGTGCCTGGGTGGAAGTTTTTAGTTAAGGATTGATGGTATTCCCTGGAGCCTGCCATGCAGGAGCACGGTTCAGTTCGTGAGCAGGTAATAAAAGTTAATCTGCTGACCTTGTTTTTAATCCATGCTGCTGAATTTAATCATAGTGACTTGACTGCCACTCATGGTACTTATGTAAATGCTGAATTTTGGGCTTGAATCTGGTACTCGAGAGCGAAGTGGACTAAACATTGCTGCGGTTTCAGGATAGGGAGTATCCTATAATTTCACTCTTCTAATTAAAGGTCTGTTGCAGTTTTTAGATTAGGAGCCGTCAAAACCTCTTACTCTGGTCTGGTAATTATACTCCTTTTGGGAAGAGTATCTGTTAAATTCACATTCACTTTCCTTGTTCACCGGTAATGTGTGTTGTAGGAGACTTGGGATTTGTGTCATGTTGGCTCAAAATGCTCTTGATTTCCCTGGAAGTTGGATATACAGCTATGTCAACCAGATGTTTTCCTGTGCCAGCCCTGTTTGTAGCAGTTAATTGCATAAATGTGTTTTTAGAAGGGAGAAAAGCCTTCCTTGTGAGAAGTTTTTTTAATAGTGCAGAGATATTTGTGCTGGAGAGGTGCTGGTCTGGCTGTATTAGGGTAGGTTTGTATATGTGAACGGCAGGAAGGTACTGAAAGGCTGAAGAAGACTCCAACCAGAATTGATCTCCAGAATACTTACTAGGGTGGTTGATAATATGAATAGCTAGTAAGTGGTGGTTTTTTGTGGATTGACTGAGGTTTAGAGTGAATGAGATATATAAAAAAATACTTTGTAGGTATTTGCAAGGTAGTGGCTTGGAGAAAGTCAAGTAGGATTCTTTGGGGGATAGTTTCTTGGAGCTAGGACTTGAAAAGAAAATTGGGAAAAAAAACCAAGAAAAACCCAAGACAACCAAACCCCAGAAAAATGATAAAACACAAACCCCTGCCTAGGCAAAATTGTCTTCTAAGTACACCACCATCAATGTTTTTTCCCCTTCCATTGCCAATTGATTCATCTACCTGAATGTACTTAGCTCGTGTTTCAAGTTTGCAATGCTTCTGCAACTACACAACCCTTTGGGCTTCTTTACTTAAAAATATTCTTTACTGAGCTGGGATACCTGTTTTCCTTATTTTATGGACAAGGTGCAGAGTACAGATTGAATTTGGGGGCACTGGTTTGTCTTCTGTTAAGAGGAGTGTTAAGATTTGACATTGGTAAAGTTCAAGGCCTGCAAGAGTTTCTAAAGGCATAGTAAGAACAAACTTAATTGATGTAATTTGTGCATCTCACACTGTCCTTTTTGTCTCCTCAGTGCTTCTGCTTAATTGTCTGAACGGAGTAGTGAGCAACTGGAAAGTTGCAGCTGTTGGGTTAATTTGTCCCTGCCAGCTTGTCCTCTAGGATGGTAACCCCTTGTTCTGTGTCAACAACACTAATGGCTTAATTGTTCTTTGGGTCAGGGCAGTCAAACTGGCATTCTTGGGTGAGATGTAGCTTGAGATATTTCTGTCCAGCTGGTCAGCTTTGCCCAGGAATTGATCAGCCATGTCTGGGATAGCACACAAGGCACCCAACCAGATGGAACTACTTCCCATCGGGAATGGGAACTAGTGTGCCTGTGTAAGCTGCGCATATGGCCCCCTTAAACACTGAGTCCACTGGGACACTGTAAGTTAACATTAAACTAGTGGCAAAATTAGGGTCAGAGTTCCTTTTCTTGTGTTAAGATCATACCTCTCCTACGGTTACAGAGCTGCCCCAAAGTGCCCCCTGTCCCTGCTCTCAGTCCATGCTGCCTTTCATATGGTCAGTATTGAAGAGTAAAGTATTAAAGAGTAAAGACTTGATTTTAAAATCATACAAGCTGGAGTACTTCATCTGTGTTTTCCTTTGTCCTAAGACAGATTATTTGTGTTAAACGATAAAAGTGGTCCCTGGAGAATTTCTGCCAAGAAATCTCAAGGCTCCTCTTCTCTTTAAGTGTTAATGTATACTGAGATTTTTGTCTCATGCTGCCTTGATATTCTTTCCACTTATCTGAAGCAGTTGTAGTTCAGTGCAATATTTTTACAAGAATAAATTTTACCTTAATCATGGCTTAACACAAGTTTCAGCTTGGAAAAGCAGTAATGATTCTTTTGTCAGATCATATAGCTGAACAATGTGTTTGGAATGAGGTTAGGGGTAAAAATCCAAAATGCATCATACATGGAGGCTTACTACAAGTAATTCGTTTACTTTTAAAGAACTTGTTGCTCATTTTCCTCCTTTAATGCACCTCTTGGGATAAACTGCTAATTCTAAAAATATGTCAATTCTGCTGTTTCCCATTGATATTTTTTTCTTTGTTTGGCTTGGTTTACTTTTTTCCTGAGCCACTTTAAATACTCTGAGGAACGTTTAACATGGAAGAAAATAAATGCATGTAGATATTTGAGTTGCTGTATTTTAAGGTTAGCAGAAGATGACCTTAAACTCCTGTTCTGCAGTGAAAAAGAGTAAAGTGGCTTCAGCCTCGCTAGTGCTGGAGGTAGGGTATCTGCTGCATTTTGGATTTGAATCTGAGTCCTTTCTGCTGGGCAAGTGCTCTCTCTTGAATTTAGGAAAGAAAACGTTACATGCTACAGAATCTTCGGATAGAAACTGGGAGAGTTCCTCCTGTGTAGGAAACCACAGTTGTTGACTATTAATGCTTGAGAAGGCGGAGTTATGGACTGTGCAGTCAATACTGCTGTTTCCATTTTCATGATCAAGCTTCCATGGTAATTAAGTTTCAGATTTAGGAATGCTGCCTCTAGAACTCCATAAAAAACTGTGATACCCACAAGTGGCATGAGCACGTTGGCTGTCCAGTCGAATAGTTATAGGGGAGAAGATAATAGTCAAACTGTAAAACGTGTTGTTGTGGTAACACTTACCTTCAGCACCTGCTAGTTGTGGGGATATTTATTTTATTTACTTTCAGTAAAGAGCTGGGAGAGATCCAGCTCAAATTGCCTGAAACTTAAGGGGACAATCAGTAAAAACTGCTTTTTAACAGGGAAAAGATCTCACATTTTTTCAGTTTTTCAGATAGGTAGTGCAGAGACCCAGAAGTAGACAGTGTTTCACTTGTTCCCTTTCTCATGTGATAATGTTGAGGCAAGTTTGTGATGGTAGTGCTGACACTTCAGGTAAGGGCTGCTTCCTGCTCCAGTCTGCTGTCCTTGTGCCTCTTAATGTGTTTATATTTATATATATTTATACGTACACACCATATATATTTATGACTATGCACTTCATACCCTGGGATTAGCAGACCAAGCTTTAGACAAGTGATCTTGTAAAGCATATTAGTCTGAAGGCAGTTGGTCACCCCTTTGTGCTCAGATGACTTTCACAGCCAAGTCATTGTCTCTTGATTCCTGCAGAAGGTGGATCCATCATACTGGATCTTTGGGTTTTGGGGAGGTTGTATTTTTTTGTTGTTGGTTTGTTTGTTTGTTTTATTTTATTTTAATAAGGTAATTACTATGCTGCTGATAGCCCACATCAATTGTCTTAGTATTTATTTGGTGCTGTACATGGTGTCTCTGAAATGTCATTCCAGTAGAGTTTTCCCTTTTGGTGCAGCACAAGCTGTTGCCTGTTGGGTGAAGTACTTTACTGGAGTAAAGTACTCGAGATTGTTCCAGAAGGCTGGAGTGTACCATGGTGAGGTAACAGCTTGGTGAGTTTTTTTTCTCTTGTCTTTTCTAAAAGATGTGATGTGTTACTGTGTCAAGGCCATCAGCCACCTGCTGAAATTGAGGAACTCAGCTTGATCACGCAGGCATATAAATGCACAAGTAGCTTTTATTTTTATGCATTTCTTTTCTTGCATGTGTGTGATTTTACAGTCAGTGCTGTGGCCAGTGTATGAGCTTTGTCTGAGGGTTTCTGAGCAGCAGATGTGAACGTAGAGTAGGTTCTTGTATCTCTCACTGCTGGCTGAGAAAGGTCAGGATGCTGTAGTAGAAAGTGTGGGATTATAAGCCTCTTGTGACTCAGATATAGCAACTGCTTTTGAATTTCTGTGCCAGTATATATACACTATTAAATTTTTTTCCTCACTGAAACAAGCATGCATATTTCACTGTTCTGAGATATGCATACATAGCAAGAGAAACTTCTACCTCGAGAGGGAGGGTGTTACAAGCGTTTTTCCTGCCATCTTTCCCTTACTCTGCAACTTTGGGGAGGGGCTTATTTAAGTTGTAAATATCTAAACAGGAACAGAGGTAGGAGCCTCATCCAAACAAGATGTTAACCCCTAAAACCGAGAGACCTGTCACAGGAAGAAGTGAAGAGCTTATTTATTATGCCAGTAATCAGTTGTCTGGTGCCTTTCAGTCTCTTAGAGTCCACAATAGCAAGTATTGTAGGCATGCTGCTATTACTTTATAGCTGTTAATGAGGAGGAGTAACAGTCATATTAATCTGGCTGCTTCTAATATTTCAAAACCTCAATGATCAAGAAATAGCAGCTTTAAAGATCCAGATAGTGCTTGGCTTACATGTAGAGTGAGATGACATGAGAAGTTTCTTGCCTTGCTTTAGGCTGGTGTCAAGCGTAGCATTGCATGTTTCCTCTTCTCTTGCTGTCCAGTTTCCCAAGGCAGGGTTCAGGCTGAAATGTAACAAAGCTGGAATTGTGCTCCACTCTCCTGTCAAACAAGGAGGGAACTCTGTGTATGGGAGGTGACAGGGAGAGGATCCTGTGTGCTGGGATGATGGATGATGTCTCCAAAGCCCCAGATGGCTGTTAGCCTTGTCTCTTTTTTTTTGTCCTTATTTTAATAAAGGTAGGCAACTCACAGGTGTGTTGATGCTTAATTTGTTAATGTTTGGGGGCTGCTACAGAAATGCAAATTAGTCTTCAGTTACTAATCAAATCTTGCTCTGCTCTGAGGCATGTAAACTAGTGAAGTACCAACAAACCTGAAAGTGGGTGAAAAAACTGATTGTGCAGTATGAGTTCCCTGAGTTCACAATTCTCATTTCTCCTGCTTTCACTGTGTTGGGTGTTTAGAAGTGTCAGCATGACCGAGGGCCAGGTACAGAGAGCTTGTGTCAGACACAGGCCTGATGCTAAGGAGGAAAGCACAGTGGTTTGGAGTTTGGGGAGGTATAACATCTGTTTGTAACCTTTGTCGCAAGTGGAAGGGATTAGAAAATGACAGACACTGATTCTCTGCCAATCTGCATGTGTTCCATTCAGCATTGCACAAAGCATGCCCATTGGATTTAATACAAATGTTCCCTCAGAAAGATCACCTTGATTTAATTTTTTTTCAGATACATAAAGTAGAAATCAACTGAGGTTCTCTGTTTGTTCTTTAAAGACTTAAGTGCTATATTTCTAGCTCTTGGCAGACATTGTCCACAAGTACTTCATGTTCCACTGGGCTTTTGCCAGATTTAATGTACTGTGTGTACTGAAAGCATCAAAAACAGACTTACTTTAATTTTAGATTTTACAGCTACTGTTATTGATTTTTCTTAGAGCTGTTCCATCCAATCTGCTATCATGTTAATTTTTTCCCCTGCAGGATTGTGGACAAGGATCATGACAGTCTTTATTTGTGTGGCCAGGGACTGTTTATGTGAGTGAGAGCTGTAGATCAGGCATCCCTGCAGTGGCCAAACCCTCCATTTATAGAAGCTAAATCAGCAGACTGCATTATTTGTGAGCTCTTGTCTTTAATACTGACTGGTGTGCTGTGACTGAGAATAGTGTTATAAACAATCCATCGATCATCTTTCAAGAAACTTGAATTTTATAAAAATTCCTGTGACGGGAAGCTACACATACCAAAAATTGTGAACTTTCATTTTTTCAGCTCTAGTCAGCTGTATGAATAGAAGCCTGACTGAAAGACCTTGGACTCTGAAGAGACAAAAAAGGGAAGAGGTCGGGGGAGAGAAGCAGAGCACAAATAGGAGTTATGGTAGGTAGACAAAGAGAGGAAGGAAATAACTGAGGGAAAGAATAGGATATAGTTCAAAACAGCCAACCAACATGGGCTGGAGCATTCCTAATGCTACAGTCCTCAGGTCTGCTGATCCCTGCCTGACAGCTGTGTCTGCTGGCCTCGTATTTTGGCTGTTCATCTTTTATTTTCAACCCTCAGGGCCAAGTAGCTGTGCATAAGCATGGCTTCTGGCCAGGTGGCTCATAGCCCTCAGAGTGGAACAGGATTCCCTTCCATTGTGTTGGTGTGGAGCAGCATGGCATTCGGTGGAGCCTGGGTTTTCCCCCTCCGCCTCTTTTACTCCTGCTGAGCTTCCTTTTATTAAATGACAGCCTGTTTTGGTTTCTGCTTTGCAGCTTTACTCTGACAGCTCTGGCAGAAGGTAAGGTTGCTCAGGGCTTCAAAGACCTGCATCTAAGTGAGGAAGAGAGGTGTCTCGTGATACAGAGCAACTTAAAATCCCAGTGAGTTTTACACTCCCTATTAACAGTAGTCATTGTAATAGAGTATGTGGGAATTCCTGGTTAGTCTGCTTTATAAGCTTAACCATGGCACTCGGTGGTTTTTGTTAGACCTCACTCTTACGCTGAAATATTGAGCATGGTTTTTGAGTCTAACTTCAGTTGTCTAGACCTCAGACACAGTTTGTGTTTCAGACTCTGCTCCATCTGAGAGATGCAGATTAGTCTTTGGAAGTATTACTCTAAGCTTTGACTATCTTTAGGTGTTATCTCACAGTCTTCAGAGACTGTATTTTCTGTTCTACACCTGTCTTCTCATTCCCCTCCTTGTATTTGAGTCTCTGTTGGGGCCTGTTCAATTTCTGCAGGTTACCTTTGCCCAGGCAGTGTTAGAAGATGCTTTCCCAGCATGCAAACAAATGACCAATTCAGGAGAATTTTTGGTGGAAGAATTCTAGCAACCAGACCGTACTATGTGTCAATGTTTGCGTACCCCAGGTTTTATTGTAGCAACTGGTTATGCAGGTAACTCGCATTAGTGTTTAACAGACAAGCTGTGCCTCATTTTTTAGCCTCCTGAAAGTGTTTTGATAATTTTTATCATGGTGTTGTTCCTCATAAGAGGAATTGGTGGTACATAATGCTGCAGAACTGAGTAGACTTACGGTGCTTGTCTTCCTCTTGTCTCTGGAATTGTCTTAAGTCCTAGACCCCTAAACATAGCAAAATGTGTAACAAAAACATTGCCCTGTGAAGAAATGTTCAGGAAATGACTAAGCCTGATGAAGACAGAACTACAGGTTGTTCCAAGTGTGTTTTTGTAACTAAGACAGAATTTTAAGTTTTTCATTTATTGCTGTTACTCTGCTTGTTTTCAAGCTTAATTTTAAAACATCCTTCATATAAGCTTAGTATCAACTCAGAATGCATGCCATTTAGATTATTGCTGTACTAAGCAATCTTTTGCTGATAAATGTAGTTTCTGTTACCTAAAGGAACGAAGTAAATTGAATAGAAGAGAGAGTATAAAGAAAACAAAACCAGCTCTGGAGTTCAGAATGGAAATAGTTAAGTTCCGTTGTTTTTCAAGATTAAACACAGCTTTTAAGTACTCCTCAGGAACAAACTCTTATTTCCTGTTATCTTGCTATTCATTAGGCTATGCATTTAAAAATACATAATTTTACTGTTTTTCTGGAAGTGAACACAAGGTCATATGAAAGGTGGTCCCAGCTCTCTGTTCCTGTCCTTTGTTCAGGTGCTCTTGGCACCAGTAAATCCAGTTGAGAAGCAGACGGGGGCAGGAATCTGTGAATCATGGCTGTGCACAAACCTTCTGTTATCCAACTGCAAGAAGCAAGGCAGGTCCTACTGCCTTTGGAGGCAATGGTGTTTTATGCCACCTTAAAATTGTTTAACTGCAGAACGTGCTCCTGCTCTTTGTTAACAACTAAGTTCAGGCAGTCGTGAGAATGGGTGATAAATAATAGCTCTGTGATGCAGGGCTTGTCTTTGCACGCAGAGCTCGTGCCTCTGTACAAATGGCCAAGTTTGTCAATGAAGAGGAGAATTTATTTTGGGAGGGAGCTCTGGAGTTCATCTGGTCCAGCTTCCCTTACTCTAAGTAGTTTGAAGTTAAAGCCAGCCCTTTCATCCCTTTATTTTGCACGGTTTTGGATAACACACGGTCGGGGTGTCTGCTGACAGTGCTTGTCTAAAGCTTACCTGCAACTGGCAGTCTTCTGTAAATGTAAAACTTTGGCTTATCCAGGATAATTCCAGAACATGTTCTTAAATTTCAGTAAATCTTGAGCACACTGAAACCAACCAATGGGTAACTGAATTCCCTGAGTAATTTTGACCAACTGAGCATTTTAATTTGCACTGGGAATACTGAGTGGAGAGAAGGAAAATATGTTGTGTTCAAATACACTTTATTGCTGCTTTTTTCAACATGCATTTATTCCAGTAGACACTGAGCCAACACTGATAAACCTCTAGGAAACCATTCTTTACAGGGGCTGACAGGTAGACTTCCCACCTCTGCCTGTCCCAGCTGACAGTTCTCAATTGCTGATGGTGCTGATGTGGATGGGGCTTAACCATATGGTCTCACTCTGACTTTCTCTCGCAGTGTCGAAAAACGTTGTCCTGTCTGCACTAGCAGCTAAACTGATCTGAGCTCATTGTTGACAGCCACCATCATCAACAGGTCATTTCCCCTCTGCGAGCGTGGCTTTTGATTATGTATCGTAAATCCAAGTGGAAGTGCGGTTACAATCTCGAGGTTCTTGGACATGGTGAGTTTGCATCTACACAGTTGTTCTACAAGAACAAACTTCTCCTCTTGCACATGAACTTCTTTTCAGTTTTTTCATCTAGAGAATTCAGTAACTACTTCTAGAGTTCCTTTAAAATGGAGCTTTTGTTTACCTCTCCAAGGTTTCGATTGAGATTAGTTGCTAGAAGTACAAATGTAGAACAATACAAACTATTAGTATTGTCTTGCTGTAACTACCCGTAACGGTGTTTGTTCTCTGATCACTATTTTTTTAAAAGAGAAAGTGGGGAGAGAATGCTTTAAGTGGTTCATTGGACAGGATCTCTCTACAGCAACCACTCCCAGCTTTTCTAAAAATGCAGGTTATTATATTAGTGAGATGCCTCCTAAGCTGTACCAAATTTACCTTCTCGTGCCCTAATATTGGACATCTCCCCAAGGTTGTTTCCAGAAGCTCTAAGCTGATACACTATTTGCTGCCTGCTGAGAGCAGTGCCTTCTTCATCTCATCTCCCTGGCCTTTGCACACACATAGCCACTCCTCCCCTGAGCTGTGCAGCCCTGGGCCTGTCTTTGCTCCAGACCTGCTGACCAGAGCTTTTCCATGAGCTGAGTCTTCTCACTAACTCAAGAGAAACAAATTAAGTGTGGGAGTTTTCTAAGAGGTTCAGGGAGCTGTGCCGTAAGTTTTTTTTATTAGATTGACTATATATCCTTCTGATGTGGTAGGCTTAAAATTCCTGCACTGCTTTCCATAGATTTGGCTGTGAATGTATCTGTGTCTTGTTCTTTTTCCTTGGCCCTCTGGTTTGAGGCCAGCAGCTGCTGCCTCCTCTCACTGTTGCTTGAACCAAATGAGCAATATGCTGCTGTAAAAACACCAGCTTTTCCTTGCTTAGACCAGTTTTCAAATGGAGTTAATGGTAGTGAAATTGAGAGTACAACCTCAAATACAAAGGGTGTGATTAATAGTGAGAGGACTTCTGGCATATAACGTTGAAAATGTTTACAGTTTCATTTTACATCTCAGGGGATTGGAGCAAATAGGCAGGAGATGCTAATCATAATAATGTTTTTCATGATCAAAGCTATCAGTACTTCAGTGGCTGCTATTTGTGTTTCGACTGCCAGAACCCTGAAAGTGGTTATGAGCAGTCAGTATTGGTGGTTAACAGCCTGAAATGGTTTAGGTATAGGAAACACCACTCCATTATTTATTTCATGTGAGTTTGCTGACTTGAATTCGTGCTACATATTTATTTTAGTTTCTGAACAGCTCTGTATTCCACTGTGCCTCTCGATTGTTTTCTGTCAAGTTTCTATCACGAGTGAATTCCTACTGCAAAATTCCTGAACTCTGCTGGTGTATTTCAAGGGGAAACTCACCACAGAGTGCAGTATGGTCTGGAGCTTTGATAGTAATGTAGCTGTTAGAGCTTTGTTTTATCAACTTGAGAGCCTCATTGGAAGATAAGGTTTCTAATGAAACGTGGTGGGTCAGAGAGGACTTTCCATGTTCAAGTACTTGTATATAGGCCAAAAATTCTTGCAAAGAACTCTTAGGAAGAGTTGTGGAACACAATTGAGGGTAATGGCTTGAGAAGCTGGAAGGTACCTGGCATATAAGTGCTTCATCTCTTCAGACAAACAATACACAACTTAAGTACTACAACTGACATTGAGCATTGTCTCTGACGGCAGTGTAATTATTCTGAAGGTCTGGGGCTTATCCAAAATCAGAGTGGTGAATTAAATTACATGTCCAGCCAAGATCTGCTCTAGTACAGTCTTGCTTAGTTAGGCTGATAGTGATCTTGCTTATGCTGCTGAATTCAGTTGCCTTCAGTGCAGTTGAATCCTTACTTGCACCTGCATAATTGGGCTCAAGTATCAGGTTTGGTGAATTGACCTGGTAGATGAAGAAAAAACAGAATTTGGACTTCATTTTCTTTTCTTTGCTAAGCATGCTTTTACTTATTTGCACAGAAACAAATTCCTCCTGCTCAGTACAATTGATCATCTGTTAATCAGATGAGCTACAAACCTCAGTTTTATTTTTGAGAAACATTGGGAAGGCTTAATGTAATCATAAAAAGAGAGAGGGAGAACTTAGCCTGTTGCTTCATTACTGTGCCAGGAAATAATCCTTCCTCCCTGACCAGTTCCTTAGCTGTTCCAGCCATGATATGATGCAGTTTTATTTTTTTAACAATGGCTTTATTTAGATTATCCTTTTAACTAATGGTTTTGGCACGCTTTAAAAAAGACACTTAAGGAAGAGGATCTTGTTGCAGAATTCCAATCTGGGCTAAACTTATAGGCTGCAAGTATATTTTTACTCTTTTTAAAATTTAATTAGAGAGTCTTCATTTGTGCCACAGTAAAAACCATCTTTGGAACATGTTGAGTTTGCAGGCAGTTGTCTGGAAGGCTGAAGTTTTGTCAAAGGATTCAGTCTTCTTTGCACTGGAGCTGGTTTGGATTGCTCTGTGCATTTGTGGTCAAAAAGAGATTTCGTGTTGCTTTCGATTAACAAGAGAGCTTTTCTTATGATCTTTGATTTCAGTTGGCTGCCACTTCACTGGGAGTTTCGATTGTAACATTTCAATGCCCCTTTGTGTTAGATCTTCTGTTATCTTTGCTTAACTTTTATATTCTGGAGCTCTTTTTTTTTGCTGGTAAAGATAAGTCTTGCTGCTTCAGTGTGTACAGCCCTAGTGGTGTTGCTTTGGGGGTTTACGATTGCAGCCTTTGTTTTTCTTGTTATACAATTTTTAGGCAGACTTCTATATCAGAAGGTAAGGAATAAGCACCAAGCTACATTTCTGGGAAACGGAGGCATTTATTTAAACGTGTTAAGAAAAATATTATTAAGTAACCTTATGAGTTAAGAATGTGTTAACCTTTTCATATTGCTGAATGAGGGAGGATGACCTGAAAAGACAGGACTAGATATACAGAGAAACCCAGTAATTCCTAAACTTGCACTCTTTCATGTTAGGCTAAGTTCTGTTCTTAAAAAGAAGGGCCTAGAACAAGCATAACATAGTTACTCCTGCAGCTGGACTTTCCCAAATCCCAGTACAGCAATCATGAGGATGCATAGTTGTAGGTTTTAATACCAGAAGCAGTAAAATAGCTTCTCTATCACAAAACTGGGAAGATGTGCTTGTTCCCAGAAGTGGTGCTTTGGTCTACAGGCACTGAGCTCCAACTCACAGTTCTTGTTGGGCGAGTTTTGGGGCTGGAGCTTTGTGTCAACAGTTACACATCTGCATTTTGAGCTGTGACATTTGCATCAGTCTTTTAAGTAATTTAAAGAAAGTGTATCTTATTTCTAGTAATATGAGATAGCTGCTGTAACTTTGTTAGATTTTAAATATAATGAAAATTAAATAGCTGTGTATCTAAAGTTACCGACACAAGTTCTTTCCCACCATGTTATTAAACCATACTTTCAAAATAAAGAGCTTGGGGTTTTTTTCTAACAAGGAAAAAAAAGCCTCAGCTTGGAAGTGATGAGTAAAAGAAAAATGCTTCACCTCAGAAACTAGTAAAATTATTGGAGCTGATACACTCCTCTTGTTGGTTTTGTAACATTGTATAGTGTTGAGAATGTTTCAGTTGTTTGGTGTAGCTGACCTTGCATCTTTTTGTCCTAGCAGTCATGTTTGCAGACAAGGAATGCCTATTATAAAACAGAGTAGAGGGAGGGTGAGCTTGTGACAGTGCTGTATTTATTTGTATAGTTCAAAGTTTATTTTGGGGACATGTAATCCACACACTTCCATCAGTGAAGCACAGAATGACTTCAGTGTTTTAAAAAGCTTAAGTGCAGCAGTGGCTGCTAACCCAGAGGAAAGTATTTTCTTTCCTTTATGTTTAGAGAACGTATGTTCTACAGCTGGGGTTGATGTTGCTGAAGTGAAACTGAGCACGCTTGGAAGTCTAAATTCTAAATAAAACTTCTGCCCCTAAGTTGCACGGAGGTAATATAGTGTAATATATGCTAAAGGCAGCTCTGCTCATCAGCCTGGCAGCCTTGTAGCCTTTGTTCCACTCTCCTGGCACTTGTTTGGTTTGGTTTTTTGGTTTTTTTTTTACTTTGAATTTGCATTGGTCCAGAGGTGTGTCAGACATCTCTGCCAGGCCTGGGTAGTGACTTCTTAATGTGTGCCAGTGTTACCCGTTGCAGCTCATACCCTCTGAGCATTGTGCTCGGCAAAGGGGATGGCAGGAGACATCCCTAAGCAGGAGAGTGACCACTGACAAATAGAGCATGAGCAGAACTTCTCTAAACCTTTCTGAATGTGTGTGAATGTGTGTGACTGCTGTGCTCAGTGTGAGCAGCTGTTTGTAATTTGAAGCAATGTTCATAAACAATGTCAGTGCAGAGAGGGCCAACCTACCCCTAAAAACTTGCAAGGATTACTTCTGAAGGGCCAGATTTCTTGGAGTGAATCAGTCTGCTCTGAATGGCTGACTGAAAAGGGGCAAATGAAACAGCTGCTCCAGACCAGATTGTTGCTGTTAACTTTGCTCTACTAGAAAAACAGGACTTAAGATTTCCATGGTACACAAAAGGTGCACTTGAAGATACCCAAATGAAGCCCAGGTAGGTATATGGAGTGCTCACCGTAGGTTAAGGTGGAGGCTTTTCTCAGTCCCCTTCTCAAGGTTCAGGAAAGAAGAAATCTGTACTATATTAACCAGTTTGGTTAGTAAATAAGTGATGCTGTAAATCACATGAAATTTATTTTCAGTCTTTATGAAGTAGTGCTGTGTTCTGAATCAAAAATGGCTTGGCGATGGTGCTGTCAAAAGAACCATTTTTTGTGGCTATATGCTCTTTTTGGGATATTTGCCCATTGATGTTTCCTATTTCCTGAATGGAAAAGTTTTGATTTGAGAGAAAGCAAGTGCTTCTTTGTTGCTGGAAGCCTGCCTCTCAGTGCATGCAGGTACAAAGTGCAAAGCCAAGGTCGTTTCCAGAAGTGAGTTTGCGAGCGTTAAAGAGACTTTTGCGTGTCAGAGAAATGCCTGAAATGAGAAAGTAAGGTATGTAGGTTTTCTTTCATGCTTATGCTAATTCAAATCTAGTTCAGTCTTTAACTGTTCAACTATGTTTGTTTTGAATGCTTCTTCGGGTGGCTTTGAAATGCGAGCTGGTATGTACAGAGAACCTGAACCCTGGCTTTAAGCATGGGGGTTTGAGGGTTATTTTGGGGATTTTGTTTGGTTTTTTTCCCCAAAACAAAACTTGAAGTTGCCATGTAGAACTACATACTTTCTCTTATATTTATATTTTATATAAAATATAAAATATATTTCTCTCACATAAGAGAAAGAGTGCGCTTTCTCTTATGTGCACTTTTTACTGTGCACATAGCAAATTGAAAACTTCAGTGACACCTTGAAAACTTCCAGCTGTAAGTCAAATGTTGAACATAATGATTTCCTTAGCTCTTAATTAAACCTGGACCATATGGTCAGACCAAGGTCCCTTGGGTCCCCCTAGAGATAGCACAGCTCCATCTCCATGTTGAGGTGTTCTGTCCTGGGCTTTTTTGGTGAGGATATATTTGGTACAATAATGTCAAAAATTGCATATGACAAGAACCAAGAGTACCTACCAGCTCTGTCTTGTACCTGGTTAAAGAAGTAACTGAATTACTTTCTGAACCAAGGAATAGGATTTAGGGATGGCATCTCTAGCAGTGAATTCTTACTACTCTTTGGGAATGACCTGTTTTGTTGTTAGGTGTTAGTGCCTGCATAGAGGTAAAGTGCAACTGCCTGTTTATTTTTATAAGCAGCAAACCTCTTATCCAAATTGGATTAGAAGTGTAGGAAGCAAAGTATTATGCCTGTCTAGATATGCTAAATCATGCATTGCCCGTGGGATTAGAAAGGAGAAAAAAAAAAAAAAAGAAGATATAATTGAGTAGCATGGGATTTTTTTTTTCTCTGAGCAATAACTGGGAACAGGTAGGTGGTCTAACATGAGGAGGTATTTGGACTGTGCTGTTTGCATTGCTGGCTGTAGGAGGTGATGAACATGGAAACTAAAGTGTGCAAAAAGTTAGTTTTGTGTTCGTGTGTAAATACAAGTTGTATTAGCATAGAAGTTGGTTCACCTGACTCCTTAAGAGACAGCTTTTAATGTGTCTGGACATATTTCAGTATACCTCTACCAGAAACCTATTGCATGTGAAAAGTAATCAGTTCTTGCTCTCTTGGGTTATTGCCTAAAGCAACATTTGTTCTGTACTTGAGCTCATACAACACTATTTAAAATATTCCTAAAAGATGTGCTTGAATGTCAGAAATACAGGAAAAGGAGGTACTGAACCAGCTGTTTCTGTATAGAACTCTAATATATCTTTGCAGGGCACTATAAAAACCTGACCCTTGGCTTTCAGAGAGGAGGCCTCTGACAACTCTCCAGAGGTATGTAGGTCATATGCTTTTATGTGTAAATGCTGGAGGTGATACCTTTAAAAAGGGCCAAGTTTTGTACCTTGTATAAAGACTGTCTAGAGTTTGAAGTGAGGAGGAGGAATATGGTAAGGTGGTATGTTTATTAGCAGTGACTTAGAGAATATTCAGGTGTGAACTACAGTCTTGGGACATTCACATGCAGAGGTGAGGAGGCCATTTGGAGGTTATCCAGCACTTTTTTTACCAGAATTGCAGATGGACTACCATTGAAATGGTGAGTGTCAAGAGTATACTTACGGTGTGGTTAGGAATTTAGGATAAAGCAGAGGGAAACTAATGCACTTGATTGTGTGCCTCCCAATCTCTTTGAGTGAAAATGTATTTGCCTTGTTTTAAGAGATCCTTTTGTGTGATGTGGGAGTTGATTAGAAACTATACTGTATAGTTTTTAAACTTTGTCCATCCTAAGATATCTTCCCCTACGATGTGATCATGGGGAGATAGCCAGTAATAGCTGAATTTCTACAGTTGAATACTTCTCCTGTCCTTTTTTTTTTTTTTTGCTAATCTATATGAAATGTCTCTCATCACTGAAAGTGAGGCAAAGATGTTTCTCACCACTGAAAGTGTTTCTACTTCTAGCAACTGTCTGTCTTAACATTCCCTGAAGAAGTCCATGGTCAAATGATCTGGCTTTGTGGGAATGAAAAATTTCAGGTAATGCAGGTTCAGCTAGTTCTGCTGTAAAGTACCTTAAAGGCTTTGCAAATATGAAAACTGCATCTTGGAAATGAATTCAAATTGGGCCTCCCTTTCTTTATTTAGGGGAAACCATAATACCCGAAGAGAGTCTGAGTTCTGGTGCTGAAAAATGGCAGAACAACAGCTAAAAGATTCTTCGAGGAAGTGCTTATTCATAGCTGAGGTTAATGGAACTAAAAGTGATCCTAGAGAACTTTAAAAAAAAAAAAAATCTTTAACAACAGCTTTTTCCAGGTACCTGGGAAACTCAAGTTTACTGTCTTGGAAGGAAGCCTGGTGCAACTACATCTGCGTGTTTCTTACTTGGCAGATGGCTTGTGTCAGTTTGACCTTTTTGGAAACAAATGTGTTTTCTTCAGAATGAGGCCTTGCCTATCCTTCTTTGAGTCTTCGATTTTTAGGAATTAAGCATGTCTGATTCTTCAGGAGGTACTAGAGGAAGCCAGGTGAAGGACCATCTATGCTGATTTCATCTCGGATAAAGTTAATTTTCTTTTGGGTTTAGGATGAGAGTAATGTTAACACACTGATGTTTTGGTTGTTGCCAAGCAGTGCTTGCTCCAAATCAAGGACTTTGCAGTTTCCCATGCTCTGCCAGTGAACAGATGCACAAGGGAGCTGTGAGGGAGCCTGGCCAGGACAGCTGACCTGAACTGGCCAAAGGGGATATTCCGTACAATAGGATGTCATGCCCAGTATATAAACTGGGGGGAGTTGGCTGGGAGTGGCTGATCAGCTGCTCAGGGATGGGATGGAATGGGCATCAGTCACTGGATGGTGAGCAGGTGTATTGTGCATCACTTTCTTGGGTTTCATTTCTCCTTCTGTGTTTTCTCCCTTTCCCTTATTATGTTTTATTTTACTTTATTTCAATTACTGAATTGTTCTTATTTCAACCTGAGGGTTTTACCTTTTTTCCCTGATTCTCTTGTCCATCCCACAGGATAGAGGGAGGTGTGAGCAAGCAGCCACATGGTACTTGGTGGCTGGCTGGGGTTAAACCACAACGTCATCTTGAGAGCAGCTGAATTCCTAAATGCCTTACTGAGGCAACAGTTGCTGCTTATTAATGAACTGCTTATTGGGCCACATTTCTCTTCTGAAGCTGTTTTAAAACACGGTGTGCATCTCACCCTTTCAAGTGTTTAATCAGCCCAAACAATCTTTGGTGTGGCTACAGCAAGCTCTGTGCAGTAGTTTTTGGGAATTGTTTTTATTTTAAGCAAATGTTGGATCCAGCAGTCATTGGAAGACTGTAAACAAACACAAAACCCTAGACTGGTCTGCAGGTCTGCTTGTCATCTGCTGTTCTCCAGCATTCAGTACACCTTTCCTATTTTCTGAGGGAATGTTTGTCTTGAGAGGACGTTTCATACTTAAAGCTCCCAGTCTCTTGCAATGATAGCTCCATATCTGGTAAGCCAATTCCTGCTTTGAGCAGGAGGTTGGACTAAAGGATCTCCTGAATTGCTCTGGGATTCCATGAAGCCCCTTATGAGGAAATGAATTGACTCAGCCTCTTGAAAACACATAAGCACATAAACGTCAGTTGTCCTGCTGTCCTGAAGGTATTCCTTCATTCCTGCCTGAGATTCCTTCAGCTTCTATTAAGGTTAGCTGTGAAATATGCTCTCAGTCCAAGGATCAGAAGTCTTGAGTGCACTTTTCCTGATGAAATTCTGTCCCCTAGGAAGTTGAAAGTACTGAGCTGGTACAGTGCTGAAAGCCATGTGTGCCTACTGAAAGAGAGATCAAACTGAAGGCGGAGGGCCAGTTGTGTTTTGCAGTCTGCAGGATGGGATGTGGATTGACTGTAACAGGCTTTCCTTGAGTAGAAGGGCTTCCATGAAGATGGAAGGGTGGAACAGAACTTCATGAGAAATGCTCATTAGGTTTATCTGATGGCAAAGTGTAATTAGTGTCATGGCAAATGCCTCTCTGCAGCATGATGGCTTGTTGGCCTCTGTGTTAGTAGCCTGCTTCAGTGACAGATTGCTCCACAGTTGCACAAGGATCACCATGGTTGGATGAAAGACATTTTAGAGTTGGCAAATCAGTTTGAAGGAGCATTTATTGTGCCTTAAGAACTTGAGATTCTACTTGGATCTTTCACCCAGCTGTCCTGCAAATCTAATTAGCCTCTTCTACCCCCCTCCTGAAGTGGTCAGTGTAGAAGAGTTCATGAAGTACCATCTACCCTTCATGGCACAGAAACTTGAGATGCAGAAAAGGGTTCTTATCTGGAAGCTGTAGCTCTAACAATGGACCTTTGTTTGCTCAAGAATTTTTTTACTTCTCACCATAAGCCACCACAGAGTAGTGCAGAGGATTAGGTCATTTCCTTCCCTTCTCCTCTTCCTGCAGATTATTTGATTAACATTTCTATTGTATACTCTAAATAGCATGTTCTTGGCTTCAAGCTGCTCCCCCACCTCCCCCCCATAATCTCCTTAAAACACTGTAGTATGACTTTTTATTAACTGTATTACATGGGAACTCCTTGAACAGAGATTACATGTGACGTAACACAATAAAAGATTAATGGGGCTGGTAAGTCAGTAATCTTCCCTTTTTTCTTCTTCCTTTTTTTTCTCCTTCCCTCATGCACCTGGGTTAGGCTTCTGGGAACCCCTTAACAGTGTTAATGCTTTGCAACACATGAAATATTTGGGGTTTTTTTGGATATTGTTTGCTTTGCTCAGAGTTCAGCCACTGACTTTGTGGGGAGAAGAGTTAAGGTGGTGTACAGTGCATGTTCAGCACTCAGTATTGGATGTACAAGCCTGCTCCCCCCTTGGGACCATTACAGGTCCTGGTCTTCTCCACTTTTGCTCCCTTTTCTCAGGGTTTCCTTTCCTTCAGACTCAGTTCTTATATACCCTGTGTACAGCAATTTCAAGCACTTATCCTGTGTGGGGCTTTTATTTCACTCCCTGGCTGTTTTGCTAAATAAAATTACCAACAGCTGTTTAAAATGTCCACCTTGAAATTTGGCAATAATACACTGATGAGGTTAACTCAAAGGTGCAGAGCTTGCCCTTCAGGCTTCTTGGCAGTGTGGACACCAGAGGCCATAGCAGTAAGACTTGTCTTTTTAGCTGGAACAGCTACAAATGTGTTCCTCTTCAAAACTCATGTTGAATGTCATGTGAAATCACGTAATTGTATCAAACTCTACAGCATCTGCTCATGAGTCAGATAGAGGAACATGACGATACAGCCCTTTATTTCTTCAGCAAGTTCAAGGAAAGAACCTCCCCTGCAGTTCAGCATCACTTCATGAAATTAGCAGTGATATCTTGGGCTACAGATTGCATTGTTTTAGTCTGGCATGGTATCTCTGCTTCTGGAGAAATCAGATGGCTTGCCTAGCGACAGCACGCTGGAGGCATTTGCTTTCAGTACACAAGGCAGAGCATTGGGTCTTGTGTGGAGTGAAAACCATTAAACCCTCCTCCTCATAGAAGTGAGGGACAGTGTTGACACAGGAACAGCTGAGTAGAGCATGGCTGTGAGTAAACACAGGCAGGGAAACGAAGTGGTTCAAACCCTGTAGGGTGAGATCCAGAGGCAGCCTAGGGGCAAAATAAACCTCAAAACCCCCTGCATTAGGCTGGGGCATGGTTAACTATGAAAGGGACATTATGTGCTGTTGCCTGGTAGCAGAAGCCTGTGCTCCAGAATACAGTGGGTCACTAATAGGGAGGCAGGTAGGACGAAGAGAGAAGGATTGTTATCTGCGAGGAGGCTGGGTGGGGCATATCCACCTGCAACTCCTCGCTCTGGAGCTTCTTAGGTGGCATAAAGTAATCCACAAGCTTATTAACCTGAACTCTGAACAGCTGCGTCTGTAAAATGAGAAAATAAAGGAGCTCTAGAAACAAATTAGTCTTTAAGTTGTGCTTTTCAGGATGAATGCTTTTGAAACAGTGCAAGTGTTGCAACTTTGTGTGAGAAAGGTAATGCAACCTAGAAGTGGTCATACCGATGTAACTTATCTCTGCAGTTAAATACCTGAATACAGAGCACCCTTTGTACTCTTGGTGCCATATCTGTGTGTTAAGTGATACTAATGCAGTCCTGATGTGGTTTTCTTTTTTCTTCTTAAAAACAAACTGGCAAAAGCAAACCCTCGGCCCTGCTTAAAACAGTATTAAAGCTGTCAGCTTTGTATAGGCCAGGACAAAATAGAAAATACTTGAAAGTGATGGGGGAGGTAGGGTTGTGTGACTCTTCCACCCCAGTAAAAAGTGCTGTTTTAAGGATCTTCGTGTTATCAGAGGAAGAGCTGGGTTCATGTGCCAGTAGGGTGAGGCCACTGACTTTAGGCAGGGAGGAGGACTCAGCTTTAGTCTCAAGATGGGACTTGATGAGTCTCTGGCTTTACTGTTGAGTTTGATCCAGAAAGTCCCTATCCCTTCACTTGCGTTGGTATAGCAGGTTTACAGAATAAACCCACAAACAGATAAGCAAAATTATTCGGGTTAAAATAGTTGGGGGTTTGTTTATTTTGTTTTTTTTCCCTTAACCCTTTGGCATCTTAGTAATCTGATAGCTGTGATAATGACCATACCATCTCAGATCAGTGTTCAGTAGCATGATTTTTTTGGTGACCAGAAGAGTGGAAACAAGGGAGCACCCGTACATAGATATTTCTCCAGGCACTTCTCGGTGTTCAGCAGCTGCAGCTTAATCATTGCTGTGGAGCAAAGTGGTATCCTTGTGCTTAGTAATCTATGATAAGGAAAAAAAAAGTGTCTTTGAGCCTCTGTATAGTTCTGTTATCCATAATGTCCTGTGTCAAGGTGTTCTGCAGCTGAATTTTTCAGGTAGGTGACAAGATCCTGTAACGGGACAGCCATACAGTATTACTTAGGGGGAGGTTGGCTGTGGAGTATAGATTGAGGAGAGACAAAACAGGTATGCATTCACCTGGTTTTCAGCAATGAAGCTGCCACATGTGGAGTTGCAACTTACGCTGTGTTATGGCACTACAGAACAGAAAACTCGTTTGACAGTTCTTACATAGAAGTATTACTCAGTGACTATACTGTGAGCTGAACTAGGGAAGAGATCCAACTGAAAAACAACAGAGTGGATAAACCAACTTTTAAAAATGTTGACAGGTCGGTCCATAAAATTGTGCTTAAAAAGCTGAGGTGGCAAGCCAAGGAGGGAGCAGCAGAAACAGGAGGCAGCAGTCACTTGTAGAACATGGGAGATGTGAAACGTCGGCCTGTGTATTATACATTGCTTGAGCCAGGATAACCAGGTACACCTCCTTGGCCCACTACAACTGTGATGTAAAACTTGATGTAAAGGTTAAGCTGCTGTTGTCATATCGTTCTTGCAGCCTTTGAACATTTGCATGATTGATTGCGAGAGGCGGCGACTTGGAAGCTGTGGTAACTCTGGAAGCTGTGGTAACTCGATCACCACTTTATGGCTCAGACATTTAAATTATCCCACCCACTGGCTCGATGCAGCGATTTTGATGTTGGTGGAATGATAAATGAGCTCATAACCTGGTCTGGCACGTGCAGATTTGCCTTTCTAAACGTGCGTCCTACAGGAATGAGCTGTTGTAGAATCATTGGCCACAGGTGGTGTCTGCGGGTGTGTGGTGTGTCCAATTCTACAGCGTTAGTGAAGACCGGGGTAGCAACGCCTGAAGAGTTTCTGCTGGTATGACTCTCACTGTATTAAGAAATTACTCTTTGTGTGGGAGGTGAGGAAAGCTAGCTGGGCTAATAAATGATGGTTAATTAAAAAAAAAAGGAAAGAAAAGGTATAACATGCATGGGTACAGTTATGTAAGAGAAGGAAATAAATCAGTGTTTCTCTGAGAACCCCAACCACAGAGCTGCCAGGCGATTGGGCCGCAGTATTGTTCTCAGCACACCCTCCGCTTCCTTTTTTCCTTTTCGGGGCGAGGGATAGATGAATTGATGGAGCGGGAGCAGGATGCCGGCTCTGCCTCCAGCCAATGCTGTGTGGTGCAGCCCGTGTTTACCCGGCTTACGCAAGGCAGAGCCAGCCCCTCTTTATGCAGGAGGCGCTACCCACGGCTGAAGTAAAAGCACTCGGAGCAGAGTCACTCAGTCTGGCGGTTGCCGGAGGTTTAAAGGAGTTGGTGGATTTCGGCTGGTTTCTAACGAGATCCAAGGGTTGGGGTTTTTTCTTCTCTGCTGTGTGGAAATACCGAAAGGACACAGCGATCCCGGTAAGTGCTCTGCATGCCACCGCTTTTCCCTTTCGGTGTGGTATTGTTTCAGTTTCTCTTCAAAAGCCTCCTCAGTTGCAGTGGTTTTCAGTGATGTGGTGGAAAGGAAATGTGAGAGCGGGCAGTGTGTCTGCAGGCTGCCCTTCCACCTCAGAGAGGAAGAGGCGTTCAAAGTGCCCAGTATAATAAATGCTGTTTGCTCGTAGGAAGCGCCAGTCGCTTCTCATTTTTAGGGTGCAGAGCGAGATGCCTTGAAACTGTCATCACTACCTAGGGGAATTTCTTATGGAGCTGTTAAATATTTGTGTTGTCTAAACTGAAAAAGAGGCTTTAAATGTAACTGTAACTCCGATTTTTGCAAGATGGTGCAGTATCCTATGTGAAAAGGCTTTAGTGTAATACCAATACCTATTTTGCAGATCCTTAGGTACATGAAGTGCCTCATCAGGAAGTCAGAGGCTCATAAAAGGCAAAACTGTAATGTTCAGAAACGTAGAACAAAAAGTCATTGTGGTTTTTTTACAAGCACAGGCTTCTCAGCCCTATAGTCCAGTACAGGTGCATCTTCCACAGACAGTGAATCTTCCTGGATTCAAAGCTGATTTGTGTAACAGCCCTCTTAAAAATAAGATGCCTTTGTTTTGGTCTAAACTCTTAGGAAGTTTTGCTTTTGTCACTGACGTGAAAGTTGGGACCACTTATTTTTAAGGTAATACTGCGTAATTTGTCTGAAGGCAGTAGAGAGGATAATTTTAAAGGTTTCTAACTGCAGAGTTCTCTGTATGAGAACTGTACTTTTGCCACATTGTACCCGTATTGAACAAAGTTTTTCTTCTTTCCTGTTTGTACTTTCTCAAGGCACTCCCTGAAGGTACAAATAGGTGGTGCTATGGCTGATGAACACGTGATGTTCTCCCAGCATGGCTCTGTGTGGTATTGTTTTATGGCTTCTTCAGATTATAAATTATCTTCATTTGATAATCTGAGTGAAGTGAAATCAGAACTGTACCTTTTTTAACGTAGCACACAGAGTCTGTAGTAACAGCCAAAGTGCAGGTGCAGCCAAAACCTCGTGGAGAAAGCTGTAAATCGATCTGCTGAAGTAGCTTTTGTGAGTAACTTTGACAAGTAGTTCAGCTGATGGAGCAAGTCCAGGCTGTAGCATTTGTCCCTCGTGCTAAAAGGGAGCGCTGGAGGAAGGGCCATGCCCCGTGTGAGAGTCTGTGCATCATCACCGGTGTATCCAAAAGCTGACGTGGAGGATAGAGGTGGCAAGGGGGCTTAGACTGCGTGGAAATGTAGCAGTTTAACTGGTGAAGAACTTTCTCAGCTAATTAAGGATACAGATAATATTGCGGTGACAGCTTTAAAATAGACACCTTGTGCTAAAAGACAAATGTTTTTGGCTTCCCACACGCAGTCTGAATTACATCATTTATAACCCGTAGGAGGCTATCGTGGTTTCCTCAGAGGAGGATCAGCTGTTACTTTTTCATAACTGAAAAAAATGTTGGATTCTTTTTATTTTTTTTATTTTATTTTTTTTTTCCAGAGGAATATTTTCAGAATCGATTTTTGTCAGTCTGTTGGAGTGGATCATTATTGGTTACATAAATCTTCCAGGTTTAGTACACCCAACCACATTCTCATCTCATTAATGGTGGCTCAGAATAAGAGAACTGAAGTTAGCAGAGGTCTGACTGAAGCTAGCCCCCCTATGCTTAGATGGCATTTTTCCATCTTCTGAACAGAAATGCTATTTTTGACTACTATCATAAAGTACAGATTTTCATATAGGTGCCTATAATAGAAGTCCTGTTCTAAAACACTTCCCTTGTTCATTGAGCAAGGTTGCCTGTCCTCATAGCGCTGTTCCTGTCTTTCCTAAAATTGCTCAGACTCACTTCTGAGGCTGGAACAGAACTTGAAGCAGGATGCTGGATGCCAGTTTGACCAAAACTGCTGTTTCTTAGCCTGGAAAAAGTTAGCTGTAGCCTTGGAACAAAACAGTAGATTTGCTCTTGTGTATCAAGTTAATGCCCCTTTGAACGTGTCTACACACAACGGCCCTTTTTGTGTGTGTGCGCGCTCTGACTCTTGCATGACTTGTTTCCAGGATGACCAACCCACCAAGGGCAGATGTCCACGGTAAAAAGATGCTTTCATTCTGTTTATGAGAATGAAAAACTCCTCTATTGAGACTTTACAGATGTTCTCAAGGCACAGTAGCAGATAGTTGTTTGCATTGGTTTATGCTTGGTATCCTGTGCCAGGAGAGGCTCCTTGCTCATTTCAGAGCTTGGCCTTGTCTTATTTTTGATGCTTTCATATCATAAGACACTATTGTGTGTATAGGGGATGGCTCAGATTATTCTGAGTTATAAAAGAAAAGGTGTAGAGTGCAGACCAAGGAAATAACAAGCCATACAGAAGCAGAAGGCTAGACTGATTTTTCCAAACTCCCAAGGCTTATTCTTGAGGGGGGGGGGGGGATGTTATGCTGAAAAGCTTCCTTTTCTGGAAAGAAAATTAATCATCCTTCCTTAGAAAGGTAGTGTATGGCTACTGATCTAAAGTGATAGTGCAGTTGGAATGCCCAACAGCTGCATCACTATACCTTCCCTGTGCATCTCCAGTGAAGGATGCGAGCTGTAGACAGGAACTGGCTAATCTCCAAAGTGGAGAATAAAAACCTGCTGATCTTAAAAGTGCAGGAATGCATCTGAAGGAAACGTGAGCTTGTTTTTAACTGGAAACTGGAAGAAGTGTGAAAACTATGGTTGATAAACACGTGCCCTTTCACCCAGTGATCACTTCAGTAAAAACTATTTTAATACAAGCTTACAAAAAGATTGATAGGAAAAACAGTGAAAGGGGAATAACTTTCCAGTGGTGATTTAACCATCTCGTAGAAGAAAGTGATTTCTCAACCTTTGTCTCAGCTTTCAGAAACATAGTGATGCAAGGAGCTGATTCCTTGTTGCTCGCACCAGTGGAAATCAGTAACAACATTGGTATTGTTTGTGAAACCTGGCAACCTGGACTTGATGGGAACTCAAACAAGAAGTCAGCCTGCTGAGAATTACTTTCGGGTCTGGTAAATCTCGGGGGGGATAAGGACAAAACTGTGTTTCATTGGTAATGGAGTTGCTCATAATTTATGTCAAACTGATCAAAAGTGCACCTAAAGTGCATGTTTCAGTTGCTTGATAGAATTGTGTTGGACTTCCTAAAATTAACTGTATTCCTAGAATAATTTAGGTTGGAAGGTTTTCTGGTTCAGTCCCTGGACTCAGAGTGGGGCTGGACTGCTTTAGATCAGGCTGTTCAGGGCCAGATGCAGCTGAGGTTGATCTCCAAGGATGGAGATCTCAGCCTCTCTGGATTGTTTCCCCCTCCCCTTTCCCCCCATTAGCTAATCAGGATTTTCTGGGTTGTAGCTTGTTTGTTGCCTCTTGTTCTGCCCCTGAGTACCTGCCAAAAGGACCAGATTCTATTTCATCTGTATCCCCCCTGACTGAACACAGAATTACTGAGGGAAGAGCTGGATGTGAGAATTGCAAGGATAATAAATGGAGAACAGCAAATAGCAAATTGTATCAAAATAAAAACAGTAATAGACAAGATGCCTTGTGCTTTATTTCTAAAAGCCAAAACAATCCAGACTTCCAAATGTGTAGACTTAGAGCATAAAGAAGATAATATTAGAAAAATGGAGGGGAAAATTCCCAGTTTTGCATCTGAATCAGCATATTTTTATTTTAATATACTCACTGACAGAGGACTTCTTTCTATACTGTGAAAGTGGGTTTTTTATGCAGTATTTTAGAAAAGGGCTAGTCTGGCACTAGCTACAGTTGCTAGCAGCCTATAATGCTGGCTCTGTGTTTAGAAAATGACGGTAATTTATTACAAAGAGACTTTTATTCTAGTATTTTTAGCTCACAGCCGAGTGTTTAATGAATCTCTGCTTGGGCTCATTGAATTTATGTTCTCCCCTCCCCCTGCCCCATTTTAACCATTAAGATGCTGCTGTTCCTGCTGCAATTCTAAAAGCTGTACTTGGTCTGCTAAGTAGCAGACTGATTCACAAGATGCTCTGCCTTACTGCAAACAAAACCTGAAAGACTTGCTGTGGAAGCCACCAAAGCCTGGTCCTATGCGAGTCTCCTGATCAGAAAAGGCAGCTTAGTGGTTGAGGATGGCTGGTAAGCTAAAGCTGATAGTACAAAACCAACCCAAGTTCAGTCTGTCCCCCACTGAAAATGATGTGTTCAGTGAAAGTGAGCTCTTAAACTCATGTACTCTGAAGCATGGTTTGTGAGGTCTTTCCAGGGCATAGTCTGGGTTCAGACTAGGGCTTACATGAGACAAGAGAGACTGGAATGATATGCCTTTTCCTTCTACTTGAATATAGTCAGGAATCTGTGGCTTGCTTTCTTCTGTCTGCCTTCTGTGACTTGTAGCGAGTACTGGAGAACAGGAAGGCTCGTAAGAAACTAGATTTACATTCCTCAAACAAATACTTCTCTCAGCTTAGTTGTTATCTCTTTCCAGTCTTTCAAAACAGTTTCACATGACAGTATTGAGCAAGTTGTCCTCACTGAGCCTTTTCCTGCCTCCAGAGGAGCCCGTGTTAAGAGGAAAAAAAGGTACTATTTGTTCATGAGTTCTCCCTGGTCCAGTTTCCTATTTTTGAGACTGAAGGATTTTAACTGGGACCCACTGTGGTTTTGTGCTAACTGCGAGCAGTTGTGCTCGGCTCTTAATGTGCAAGCTGCATTACTCAGAAAATCGTTTCCGATCCTTAATACAGGACTGTGCACAGGTAGGGGTTTTCAGGCTTTGACCTCTTCTCTTTGGCAGAAGCAGAGGTCTTGACATGAAAAGTTTGCTGCTGCCAGTTCTATGATTCTGGAAGAACGCTGGATGAGATGGGATCTTGTTCCTCATCAGCACTGAAGGTATTTGGAGGAGTTTAGAGCAGTTTGTTGTTCAGAGCCTGCTCCATTGAAGCATCTTCCACTGATGTCTGGAAATGCTGCTGCAAAAAGAAAAATTGTAACTTGCATGTATTTTGTTCAAGTGGTTAATTCCTCAGCTGTCGCTTCAGGGCCAAGTTGTCTTTTTTACATATTTAATTATCCCTTCCTAACACTTTGAGGAAGGCTCCTGTTGTATTCTAGGAATAAAAACTGATCAGGTTATACTACAAGAGAAGACCCATTATATATATTAGTAGATCCTTCCTCTCAACTCAAAAGCATTGCTTCCTGTAAGTTCTTTACTCAGATTTAAATGATCCACCAGCCTGCTCTGTTTCAGGAGTGGAAATGTTATCCCATGGCTAGATTAGACTCGTCTCTAGTGGGACAACACTTCAGTTTTATTTGCAGATAACAAATTTGCCTTGGTCTAGTCTTCAGGATCTCATTGGGAGGATGGATATACTTGATCTTTGTTATTTATGTGAACAAGAAGAGGTTTCCATTTGGGTACCAGGCAGATCACACTGGATGAGAGGTAGTGTGTATGTTGGGCTGATTTATTTTTTTTTAGGAGTGCTGAATTTTGTATGTGCTTGAGTTGAAGTAATCTGGGGGTATAAGTAGTTGTGAAAGTGGTGTGTGCAGCTCATAAGGGTTCTGAGATGTATCTTTAAAAAAAATCAGAGTTCTACCATTCAAGCTAGGCTTTGAAAATGGATGAGCAAGCTGTATTTTTAGTGATAGCTCCAGATCTCTAACTCTTGAACCTTCCTTGAGTCTAATAAGAAGTGGGTTTCCATCATATGTGCAAAGTAAACTTGGCTAAATTTCTTAAAGTGTAAAACAAAAGAAAATGTTTTAAGGAGGAGCTGAGTGTTAGACATTGGACACTTTCCCTTATACTAAGATTTTCTGTATAATTTCTTGTATTGCTGAAGTCTATCCCTGGGCATTATTGATCCTGTTTATCATTTCTTCTGAGTTATCTCTTCAGAGGAGGTTACTGGCCATTTGCTCAGGTAACTCTTTAGAGTCTCCTTTAACTGTCCAAGTGTTATTCTAATGAGACTCAGAAGCTGACTCACACTGGGAGATGTATTTTTTAGCTTTCTGTGAAATTGTTCATTAGGATGAACAGAGGAAGAGGAGAAGCTACACCAAACCTGTTCTCGTATTGTATTAATAACTAAAGTTATTTTTAATGCTTGCCTTCCCACCTTCTCAGAGTGAAAGGATTTCAGCTCTTTATCAAACACTGCAATGTTGGGGTTATTCTATTTAAATCTTTGGTTACTGTGTCATGGTATTTACTAGTCCTGTGCTATTTCCTAATAGACGGTGCTCCAGATTTCATAGCAGTATTTCTTGTGAGTTCTTAAATGTCAATGCAAAGGACAACTGTTGGCCAAGATGAAATAAGTTTTATGTGGAGAAGACTGAATTCCAGGGGGAGAGCCTGCTGAGGAGATCAATATTCAAGTAGAAAATAGGTTAATCATGTGGGGAGAAGATGAAAACATGAGTTGTTTTCAAGAAGATAATCATACGAGTGAAATCTCATAATGTGAGATTTTAAAATAAAACAAGAAAAGCTGAAGTTGATAGTAAAAATACTTTATAGAAAATGTATCTTTATTTTTATATACAGATAAAGCATGAAGATTTATCCTCACTTCTTAAGTAGAAACACTTCAGACAGGAGATGTGGTTAGAGAACTGAGAGCACTATTGAACACTGAGATCAATATAGCCCAGTGTTAATGTCAGTAAACCAGCCCTGAGGTGTCTTTATAGGCACATGGTTTCAGAGAATTGCTGGTGTGGTGCTCCAGGGTGGTGTGTGATGTCAGGGGGCAAGGAGGATTCTAGAAGACATGAACATGAAAATTGTGAACAGTTAATGTCGTGGGACTCTTATCCAGTGGGGCAGTCATCACTTCAATATGTTGTGACTACTGGCACAATAAAGGTTTAAGGTCTCATTTTCATGTGATAAGTTTGCTGTAAATTCTTTGTCATAAAATTTTAAATGTAAAACCTCCATCAGTAAGTACCCTCACAATCCCAGTGGAGTTACTGCTAAACTCGGATCAGCAATCTAGAAATGCTTTGGAGCGAACTCTACTGCTTTGCTCCCTCCTGTGCTGCTGCTATTCCTGAGGGACAGATGGAGATTCTTGGATCAGTATAAGACACTTCCAGCACCAGCAGAGTGATGGGTCCCAAAGGCTTGAACCAGGACAGCTGCCGAGTTGAAATGCACAGTGTATGCAGCAAAAATGTATTGGTGTTAGTGTTGTGTAGATGGGACACAGACACTTCGTGGGAGTGTTGTGCCAGTCAGGTTTATTGCAGTGCACTTGCACATATGGCAGTGGGGCAGGATACAGTTGTGATAATGTTACACGTGCTAGCCACAGAGACAGTCTGCAGTTAACTCGTGTCAGGCACTATGAAATCTGCAGTACTCATACTTGAAAACGAAGGAGAAAAGATTTGGAAAATAATGAGAAATTAAAGGAGGAAGCCTCCTGGTTGGGTTCTGCAGGCATCACAGCAAACACCTGTAGAACAGTGAGATGTCTTTGTATTTGTGTGAAGCCCTCACAAGTATGTGGAGTAGCACAAAGGACCAAACTGAGTTCTTAGGGAGCGCTGTGAGCGGATTGCACGTGCCAATCAGTATGTCCATGCTGGATAAGAAGTTGGTAGATCGAGAAGACATGTTGAAGGCCGAGCTTCTCAGTGAAGGAGCAAAGAGGACTGGGAGAGGGTGTAGAGATAAGATCAGTAATGGGATCTTTGCATCAGCTTTTGAACAAATACAAGCAAGATGTCAAGCACTGCCACGTCCTTTTCTCTCTTCTTACGACATAAGAAAGGGGTAGATAGAATCTGCATGATGAAGTCTTTCTGCCAATAACTATGGTCCAGTTAAGGTAGAAGAAAATGGAGACACAGCACTGTAGTTGTGATCAAAGTTGATGACAGGATTCAGGAAATGCTGTGTGTGTCAGAAAGTATATTTGCACGGAAGGCAGGATGTTAACCATCAGTACTACAAAAGATGAATAGCTTTTTGAGTTGGTGTGAAAACTTACCTGGAAGGAAGGGGAATGTTCTTATTTCTAATAAAGCTTCAAACAGGCTGGCATCAACTTTATTCTTTATCAACCAAGCACTCATCAGGGTAGGCTTTCTCTAGAGGAAGGTCAGAGATGGGCTGGATAGGTCAGGAGTGTCTGGAAATGCTCCTAATGAGAAGCTGTAAAATATAATAGTAAGAACTGTTCCTCAAAGCAGAAGTCTGAGGAGAAAAAATGGGCTTCAAGACTGTTTTCATTAAGAACTATGTGGAATTCCCTCAGGAAATTTCCTTCAAACAGATGTTTGTATGACTTCTGTCTCTGGTTAAACATGAGAGATCACGTTGCACAGCCTACACTTGTATGGTAGACTCAGTATCAAATTGTCAAACAACTTCCTTCCGTCTGCAAATCCAGAAACTTCTTGGAAAGCCCTGAATCAGATGCTTTCCATGAAAGCTTCTACCTCTAGCTAACAGACTGATCTTGCTTTGTACTTTTTTTCTTTTAATTTAATTCTTATCTGGCTCTACTTCTTAATAGCTGAACAAAATATACTAAATGAAGCTAGGTACCATTTATTCTAAAAGCTAGCATGAAAGAAAAGCAGTGTGGATATTTCAAGGCCGTAGTAGAATTTTCTGAGTGCGCTTTTTTGTGCCCTGCTAGTTTTTCAAGGCAATTCAACCTGAATTCATGTGGGTTTATATAAATGTTTTTTTTTTTTAATTATTTCAGCCAAAACTAAAATATGGAAACCACAAAAAATTGTGCCTACTGTACCAGATAGGTGTGCAAGTTTGTTTAATTGATGGATTTGAGTACTTTCTCTTACACTTAACTTTGTTTTTGTTTTTTCCAGGAAATAATGAAAAAAGTGTGCCACAACTCTTGATCAGAGACCTGAAATTTGAGAAGAAGTCATTAACTAAGCTCATGTTTTCTCCTGATCAAGAAAATCATCCATCAAAAGCACCAGTCAAATATGGTGAATTGATTGTATTAGGGTAAGTGCTTGAATGTGAGAGTCTGAGGGTTTTCTCATGGGTTACATTGGAGTCTTGGAGGACAGTGTATCTATTTCTTAGGGGTTTATTTCAATCAAAATTCTGTAAAATACTGTCTCTCCACCAGAGTTGGTGAATATTTAGAGAGTTTCATTTACAGCATGAACACACCATTTAGAGATAAAACCCTGCAAGCTTCGTGTGTGATTCTGTGGGCATGTTTTTATATTGCGTTCATCGATTCTTGGATTGAAATGTGATTAATTAAAAGTCTGTGATTAGTAACACTATACTAATTAAGGATACTTTGTGCTTAAAATGAAAGGCCTTGTGGGCCTCTATCTCATGAGGAGCTAAGCAACACAGGAAGATGGACTTTGTTCTTGTTCTGTGCTTTTTGATAGGTACAATGGGTCTCTCCCAAACGGAGATAGAGGAAGAAGAAAAAGTAGGTTTGCTTTATTTAAAAGGCCCAAGGCAAATGGGGTGAAACCTAGCACTGTGCACATTGCCTGTACCCCTCAAGCAGCAAAGGTAAGCTCCATTTCTCTAGTTAAGTCTGATTTCTCCTTGTGCTGTAATAAAGAGCTCCATCAAGTCAGAGCTGTTATGAGAGTGTAAAAAGCATGAAGCTCTGGCTGAGAAAAGGATGGTTCGTATTTATCCAAGGTTTTTTGGTACCTGTCAGCGCTAGCAAGAAACAGTTCAGCAAAGCGGATTTGGTGCCTAGTCCTTGCTGTGGCCAGAAAGAAAAATAATTATTTTTCAAACATGAATGTTCCAGGCACAGACTGGTCATCTAGAACTTTGTATTTTGTTTTCCTTCCAAATTCACTACAGACATCAGTTCTAGACTGTGTTTTTGCACTCACTCGTGCTTTAGGACTAACTTTGCTTCACTAAAGCTGAATTTTAAATGATTCTTTGCCAAAGCTCCATGTGCATTTGCTGCTCCATACAATGGGTAGGAGTTCCGCAGGGATGGGGCCAGGTAGGTTTTGCAGGACATGGTTCATAGAGCTTATAATCAATAGCAGTAAAGAAACAGTAAAGGAGGGGCTTAGGTCCTGAAGTTGAATTGTATTTCATGTCAAAACTTCATTATAGCTAAGGTATTAACCATGAAATATTTCTGTATTGTGGCCATTCAAGTGTGTGTGCAATTATGTTCAAAAACTAATGGAGCATTTCTACTAAAACAATGAAATTTGAGGAGGTTTAGTGGTTGCTTAGAAATTGCCAGCAACAAGATCAGGCCCTTGAACAAATACTGTAGTGTTGAGTGTTTGACTCCCTGAATACGTTGATAGTTAAAAACATTGATCCCTGAATTCAGGAAATTGCCAGGAAGTTTTCTGAAATCAAAAGCATTTTTATAACCCAAGTTCTTATAGTAGAATTACATTCACAGGAGATCTGTGAAAAGAACACTTATTTTTGCAAATTATTCATGGTCTTCAAGTTAAGTGCTGTTTAGATGCACTTTTGAATAGTCTTTGCCCAGTTCGTACTTGGGAGTTGCAGAATGAACATCCAAACTAACAAACTGAAACCTAGATTACTTTGCTACAACTTCTGTGCTGAGTTTCTCTATTTTACCCTATTTACCACCACTTTTTTTGTCTATGTATGTTATCAGTCATCACTGATTTTAGTACGAACTTGGGTCCTGTTTTTAGAATGAAGTCCCTAAGTTTTAGTCCTCACTTTGCTGTTGGACAGGTTGAGGCTGAGATGGCCATGCAGGTGTTACATTCAGTTTTAGCCTTTGCATTTGGTTTTGTTCCTTTGTGTTAAGGCCAGCGTTGCCTTAACACAAAACATGACTAATAATATGCCCTGGTTACGTGTATTTTGTTGCAGCATGTGGTGAAGAGACCAGTTTGGTCTGTTGCTGAATCAATCCTGCAGCTTTTTTTTTTAATGGCCAGGATGGGGTTTTGTGAAGTGTAACTACAGGTGTGTTACTAACAACCATCTCAGAACAGGAGCCTGATTTTGTATATGTAGATATAGTCTACTTTGTTACTGTATATTGAAGAGTTATTATGCATTGGTTCAATAACATTTGGCATTTTTCCATAGGCAATAAGTAATAAGGACCAACACAGCATATCTTACACTTTGTCTCGGGCCCAGACAGTAGTAGTTGAATACACACATGACAGCAACACAGATATGTTCCAGGTATGTGAAGTAAACATGTAAGTGTATTCTCACTCTTGGTGTCTTCTAAAAAGGCATCCTCTCTGCAGGCTTTTTTCCCCTCAGACCCACAAGTTTGCATGTGTCCAGTTTCTACATTTTTACTCTTCAGAACAATTTAATTCTGTTTGTTCCCCAGGCCATCCCATGACCAAGGCTGTGTCTGTGCATCTTTCTTAGACTTGGGCAAAGGTGAAAGTTGGGGGGGGTGTTTGTGACTAATGCACAGGATTATGGTTTTGGCTTTGCTAGTTGGCAAGTCTTGTAACCTGTTTCCTAGTCCCTCTCTGCTAAATGAAGAATAAAGTGCACAGTCCTCTTTAAGCACTTGGAACTTTGCTTCTGGAATTTACAAAGGGATTTGGGATCAGCCAGGTGGAGACGGGGTAAAAGAAATACACCCAGGAAAGCTTCTGGCACAACTAATATGAAAAATACCCTGAACTTCTTTAAGCAAACTCAGAAATGTCTGAAATGCTGGGAGGTGTGGAGAGAGGAGCCTCAGTGCTGACACTGGCAGTTCAGAGCAACTTCGCTGCAGTTCCTGTGTGCCTGAGAAGGGACCACAAGCACATTTGCAGCTGTGGTGTGCACTCACACATCTCTTGTAATTGTTTCCTGTTTTTCTCAAAAGGAAGGGTTTTGTTTTGTTTTTTTTTTTTTTAATATGTGCTTTGTTCTTTCTGATTCCCAAACTGATCTTGCATTGATTTATTTCTTTTTTTCCCCCGCTCGTTGTTGTCGCTAATTTATGGCAAGGAGTTTTGCTGTCACAGCATTTAGCTGTGACGCCACTGCAAGATCTAAGGATGTGGGAGGCGTTGGGAAGTGGTGGAGGAAGCTGCTCTGCAACTGCAAATACTTACAACAGAGCAAAAGGACTGTAATGAACTCACTGCAGCATAAGCTATTGTTTGTGTGAGTGTTCTCTCTTCAGGCATGCTGTGGCAGGCATGCTGCTCGGAAATTGCCCCTGGCAATCCCCGTGTACTGATGGGTTACCCTGCCTAAGAAGCAACAGAAAAATACACTCTGACAAAGCAGTTTTAGGCTCATGAAAGCTCTCCAGCCTTCACCAAAAAAAGCACATCAAGCTTTTGGGTTGTCCTGCTCAGCAGTTAATCAGTCTTGATATAACCAGCTGTTTTCAAGGAGACTGAGAGCTCTGGCAGTGAGTAGTAGTGTGTCAAAGCTTTAAACCTGGCTATGTGAATGTTTGGAGGGGGATATTACTTCTCTTCTTACTTTGTAAAGAAAAGGAGAAGGTGAGTTGACTGGAGAAGCAGCAATACCCATGCAGTTCTGTCAAACTCAGTGCAGTTGTGTGGGACTGCAGAACTCTCTGAAAAGAAGCCAACTTCCATAAAAATCTGATTGTAGTCAGATGTTGAATTCTTGTGTTCTGTGAGTGCTTTTGTAACCCCTCTCTGCCACAAGCACCATGTACCTGGTCTTTCACAAAAGGTTTGCTACTTCTCAGTGCTCCACCAGAGCTGAAGAGACAGCTCACATAATCCAATTTTCCTACATCTACATCTCCACCTAGTCTGTCATTGTTCAGAATATTGCAGGCATGCAGAGTGAATGTCACTTTTCTTCCCTCTGACTGCTGTTTCCTGGCTGTTTCGGTGCTGCTGCAGCTCGTCCACCCCTCCTGAGTGTAACCTCCCTGATGAGAAGGCCTTCAGTGGGAAGTCACCTCAGAACTGACTTAATTATATCATTTTTCTTCCCCTTCCTTTAGCTGGCCATACCCAGCTTTCAAAATAACTGTGATCAGAATAATTCATTAATTCATGTTAGGCTTTAGATGGGTGGAGGGGAATGCTTTAAACTGTAACATCATGATTTTTATATTATCACAAGTGCTTCAAATGTGAATATTCCCAGACCCAAAGACAAACTTCTGACTTTTTTTTTTTTTTTTTTATATCTCTTTCCAGATTGGTCGGTCAACGGAGAGCCCTATTGACTTTGTAGTAACAGATACAGTTCCTGGAAGTCAGAGTAATTCAGATACACAGTCTGTGCAGAGCACTATATCAAGGTTTGCCTGCAGAATCATATGTGAACGTAACCCTCCTTTCACAGCAAGAATATATGCTGCAGGATTTGACTCCTCAAAAAACATTTTTCTTGGGGTAAGGAAACTTTTTTTCTGCCCTAAAAGTTCAATTCAGGCTTATTTTAAAATTAATTCATAGCTCCACTTCAGACAGAGTTATCATTGATGTAATTTGTTTCAGGAGAAAGCTGCAAAGTGGAAGACATCAGATGGGCAAATGGATGGACTAACAACAAATGGCGTTCTTGTTATGCATCCTCGTAATGGATTCACAGAGGACTCCAAGCCAGGGGTGTGGAGAGAGATCTCTGTGTGTGGGAATGTGTTCAGCCTCCGTGAAACCAGATCGGCTCAGCAGAGGGGGAAAATGGTGAGAGTAGTGACCAGTGTTTTATGCAGCCTCTTCAACATGGATCAAGTCATGAGTAGTAAAGTTTGGGCACAGAGCTGGAATCTGCTGTAATTCAGTGTGGTTGTCACCTCTGCAGTCAGTTACACTGACTTCTGTGTGTCTTGCTCAACCTGAATTACTGAGTTTATCTGCAAACTAGCACTTAATTGCACATCTGGACTGGTCTTCTAAGTTGATTTGCAAGTCTACTATGCAATTCTGCAAACTGTCCTAGTCCTGTGCACCTTTTAAAGAGTATTTTTCTAATTCTCCCTCTTGAATTTATGCTTTGAAGGTTTTCCTTTTTTATAGAATAATAAAGAATAATTATTATTTTGTTGGATATTAATTCCCACCTTTGCACTCTGAGTTTTCCCCTTCCTCTTGTTTACAAAGCTTTGGTGATATTTTTGGTAGATAATTGGTTTTGGGATCTCTCAGCAAAAAGAAATTCTACACTGAACATTTTCTGTGAAGTATTTAGCTTGGAGTACTAACAGGTGACTTTCTGGAGGAGGGGAAGGCCATGCGTAAATGTGTGTTTGAAGAAAACAGTCTAAAATATGATGGAGGACTAGAGAAGGCTTGTGCTATTCCTCCACTGAAGTAGCATAGTTGGGAGTGCTCAAGGTAGGGATGGGGTTGAGAGAAGTTAAGATTGGAGAGTAGCTTCTCATGACTTAATGTGGTCTTTTTAATGCGCACAGTGATTTCTTAAGATGTCGGGGTGGGGGTTTTTTCCCAAAGGAAAAAAAGAAGAGGAGAGAGAGAGAAGCTGCTATACTGGGCTCTCCATGGACATCCTATATAGACAGCCAGGAACTGCTCGAAACTTTGTCTGGACCTTCCGGGTGGATTTGTATTATGGAATTGCATGGTGTTCCTCTTCAGGTACCCTTAGGTGACACCTCTCTTTGTCTCTGTCCACCACAAGGTCGAGAACGAAACGAACCAGCTCCAGGACGGGTCTCTGATCGACCTGTGCGGGGCGACGCTGCTGTGGCGCACGGCGGAGGGGCTGTCCCGCACCCCCACCGTCAAGCACCTGGAGGCCCTGAGGCAGGAGATCAACGCGGCCAGGCCCCAGTGCCCCGTGGGCTTCAACACCTTGGCCTTCCCCAGCATGAAAAGGAAAGATGTCGTAGACGAGAAGCAGCCCTGGGTGTACCTGAACTGCGGCCACGTGCACGGCTACCATAACTGGGGAAACAAGGAGGAGAGAGACGGCAAGGACCGCGAGTGCCCCATGTGCCGCTCCGTCGGCCCCTACGTGCCGCTGTGGCTGGGGTGCGAAGCGGGCTTTTACGTGGATGCCGGGCCTCCCACCCACGCCTTCAGCCCGTGCGGACACGTGTGCTCCGAAAAGACAACTGCATATTGGTCCCAAATCCCTCTCCCTCATGGTACTCACACTTTCCATGCGGCCTGTCCCTTCTGTGCCCATCAGCTGGCTGGTGAGCAGGGCTACATCAGACTCATTTTCCAAGGACCTCTTGACTAACACAGGTGTTAACCAAGGACTGCGGTAAAACTGATAAGCTAAGCGATTCTGATTTTTAAACCAACTGTTTTTTCATATTCTCTGGGCTTTGCTGGTTTGCATTAAAGATGAAGAATTTTTGTTTTTTTTTTTTCTTACAACAGCTAAATCCCTCTCTGCTGAGAAAAGTCTGGAAATAGAAGAAATTGGGGGGAGAAGGGGGAGAACTCCTGCTTTTTTTAGTTAATAACTACTTCTGAAGAGGTGAAGGAAGTGTTGTAAGAGTGAACTTCGATGCCTTCCATTTAATGGTTTTGAATCACATGCCCACAAGTGTTTGAAAGTTGTTTCATTCTTTTTGTATATGGAGGGTTCAGAGAACATTAGTTTACAGCTTGGATGCAAACATTGTAAAATATAACATGTATATTAACTCTTTTCTATTTATCTTTATTATTGAACATATGTAGAATGTTTAGAGAGTAGCATGGTCATAGTGTGTTACATCCAGCAGTCGGACATGTAGAGTAGTTCTGGATGGAGAAGAACGTGAGATGGAAATGGTAGAAAAATCTTTTAATCTAAAATACTGAGTTCTTAGAGTAGCTAAAATGCTTTTTAAACAAAGCTAATGCAAATTCTGATGGCATAAAGTTGTGCTTTAACTGTGTTGAAAGGTAGCTGAGAAGGACTTCCTAAAATGTCTTTTTGGTAGGACTGTACTTAAGATCTGGTTATGAGAAGAATATTTACCAGACTCTTTGAATATGCAACTTAGTCTAGATTAAGGATTTTTTTTTCTCCCTTCACGCTAACACTTCTCTTTATTTAGCATTAGTGACATTTGTGAGGGTTTTTCCAATGTTAAAATGAACAGACCTGAAGGATGAGGCTTGTTCTGTTCCTTGCTGTTTGGGGTGGGGGTGAGGAGAGAGGCGGAGGCGCTTGGGCACAAGTGTGGGGAGCAACTTGCGACTTGGCCACATCCCGGCTTGGGAGGGGTTTGTCAGGTGGATGCTCTGCCTTCCACCCTCAGACTGGTACACAGGGGGCCTTTACCAGGTGCAAATGCTCGTCGAGGCCTTAGATGGAACAAAGGTGGAGCCTGGTACCCATGTCCCAGCATCCTTGGGCAGCTGGTCACGTTGTTGGAGGGAGCTGGGGCTGGGCTGGGCTCAGACCCCTCAGTGTGGGATGCTGTGGTGGGCTCTGGTTAACTGGTCTCTCTCTGCTCTCCCTTCTCTCCCCTTCCATTCCCTCTATATCCACCAGAAAAGACCAGTGCACTACATGCAGTGCAGCTTTGCTGCTGACCCACTGTGCTTCAAGGCAAATACACAACCTGACCTTTTTAGGATTGATTTGAGCTTTCTCGGCCAGCTTCGTACATTCTTTTTTTTTTTTTTCCCCCCAAAATATGTACTGTATAATTAATTGACAGTAGCAAATTTCTGTACTTTACAGCATAGCTTTCATTTTTCTTTTGAAGCTGTTCTAAAATTTTCTTGGTTTAAAGAGACCTATGTTGCTTAGATGTCATAAATTACTTACTTTGACTGTCAATTATTTCTCCATTTTTAAAAAGAAATTATATATATTGTTTGGTTCACTCAGGAAATGCATGTGTCAGGAAACCTGTACTATAAGTTCAGTTAGCTGTCATGTACAAGTAACTGCTGTTACTCCCTTTCCATAGAAATATAACTGATTTTGACATTTTCCAGATTATATGCATTAAGTAATGAAACTTATGCAGCAAGAAATCCCTGTATTGTAGTTGTTCTAATCATCTTATTCAAACTATAGTATACTGTAGTTTTAATTTTTATTTGCAAATTAATTTATTCAAACTACGTGAGTAAACACTTTTCAAAAATAGAAATTTGGGATTGTCTGTGGCTTTGTTTCCAAGAGATGGGGATGGCCCTTCTTTTGTCACCTGAGGTGTCTGTTCTGTGCATGTGGGTTAAGAGCACAGAGAAGCAGCTGCTGTAAAGACTTTGCACCTTTTCCTGGTCATGGCTTTGAATGGTTCCTGTCAGATGTGACCTCTTAACATGTTTTATATTTAGCTGCGTGTTAACAAAGGTGAGAGTGTTGTTTAAAAGACACAGTTAAATGATCTCTTCCCCGAGAAAGTTACAAATACTGAAATGTGAGCAAAACCTGAGCTAAATGTCTGGGCTCTTCCAGAATGATAAGAGCTCTTGATTGCATCTTCCACAAAATCTGGTTGACACTTCCCTGGCCCTGATCTTGTTGACGGTGAGAACGTGAAAAATCAGAAAAGGACATAATGAAAGCTACAGAGCAGTGTGAGCAACGTGGAGCTGAACTGTGGGCACAGACTGAGCAGGGGATGGCAGGGGGAGGATGGAAAGCGATGTACTCACCCCGTGTTGGAGGCACAGCTGGTGTGGAGCCAGTGGTGCCGTTGGGTAGAGGCACATCGGATCACAGAGGGGAAGAATAGAGGTCCATGTCCGACATGCAGCCATCCTTAAGCCTCTACCCCCTTTGAGATGAGTCATTCTGCTTTCACTGTACTTTCCTATCCCACTCTCACCCCCCTCAAAAAGAAACTCCCATACAAAGGTGTCAGAGCGCAACTGGCTGCGTGTCTGGGGAGTGTTAGGCTAAGATCCATCTTCAGAGTCTGCCCCACGCTCTCTGCCTGTTGCATACTTCTCTTGACCTAAGGTGGGCTTGTTAATCCCATTTTTAAAAGGGCAGAACATGGGCATTCAAATGCTTGAGATGGGAAGATCCTACTGTCAGAAGCAGGATAGCAACAGTTGAGTAGTTTGAGGAGCAAGTTCTGTCACTAACTGCAGCAGCTCTGATGGATTCCCTGTTTGAGGTCCCCCAGGCTTATTTTCTGAAACAATAGTCTTCTGTAAACGGTAAAATTAATATCAGATTGGATGTAAAATGATCCCTTTGACTCAACCAGCTGACTGAAGCACTCTGAACTTTAAGGCCATTGCTTCTGAACAAATTTTGGAGCTAGGCGAAGTGCAGGAGGTGGCACTGTGCTGGTTTTGAGGCAACCACAGCTCCATTTGTGACAGCCTCAATCAGCCTCTTGCACCTGCAAAAACCAGCCCCAGGTGGGATCTGTGGCCTTCAACTGGTTTTAAAGGTTTACTCAACTGGCAGGAGCATTTGTAACGCAACCAGGAGATGGGACAGGACTGTTCCCTTGGAGAGCACTGCCCTTAGGAGGAACTGATGAGGGAATGCATGTGAAAAGGAGGTTAGGTGTAGGTGCTTCTCTAGCCTCAATGTTTTTTGAAGTTCTGCAGAAGTGCTGCTGGAAATCAGCAGCCAGTGTTCTGCAGCTGGTTCGTGCATGGCTGCTCTGTCCTGCGCAGTGAGATGTGATTTAATTAACTTTAATTTGCTCTTCAGCTGTAGGAAATTGCACGGATTTAACAGTGGTAGAAGGCAGCAGCTTGGCACAGCAGCTGGCTAACAAAGCCTTTTTGTTGTTTGGGGGGTTTTGTTTTGTTTTGTTTTTTATCCCCAAAGCAGCAGTGGGGCAGCTCCATGTGTTGGCTGGCAGCAGGGCAGGAGCTGATGGGGAGGTTCCTGGGGGCTTTTCCCTGGGTGGGCAGCCTGGCACTAACAGAGTGCTCTGGTTCCTTGGACGACTCAGCCATCGGGTTGGAGCATTCCCACGTGCAACCTGGTGTGGCTCTGAGCTGTGGGGCGCAGGCTGTGGATGGGGTGGTCTAATCCCATCTGTGCTGGGCCTGTTACACCTGCAAGAATGAGCCTGGTCTCCTGGAAGGTTTGACACGATGATGAAGTCACCTCAGGAGACTCCCGTGTTTGAAGGTGCTCTGCAAATCTCATAATGATCCTGCCGTGCTCGATCTCCTTCTGAAGTGACGCTTTCCAGGCTCCATTCTAAAAATACATTTCCAGTTTTGCAATATAAATCTATCATCATGACTACAGCTACTTGCATGCTGTCTTTCAGCCTGGATTAGGCCTGGTTGCTGTTGGATTAGACCACATTTCCTGGTTCTAGTCTTGGCTCATCCCTTTTCTGTAAAAACGCTGGCAAAGCTCATCTATTTTTAATTGTAGCACTTGGCTTTAACCAAGGGCTGTGATCATCCTAGAAATGCAGTTTCTAAGGCTCCTTTGTTGCTGCAGGAGATCACTCAAACTAAGGGCCGTTGTTCATCCTGTGAAGATCTGGAAAAGCATCTCTGCAGGAGCTGCGACGGTTCCTGTGATGTGGGTCACTTTGGCAAGTGTGGCCTCTGCAGGGGCAGCAGCAGACCTTGCCCCTTCCCAGGTGCTGCTTCCAGGGCAGCAGCAGGAGCAGAGGACCCTGTTTTCTCACAGAGAACAGCACTACGTCGCTGTGCTGTTGAGAGCAGTATCCCATGGAAACGTGGCTGGTGACACAAAGCTGAGCCGGGGAAACACCTCTACGTGCACAAGGAACAGCCGCCTCCTTCAGCTTAGCTGGGTGTTACTGGTTATTGGTCTGATCTGGTCCCATCTCCTGTCCTGAAAGCAAAAAGGGGGCAGATTTGAAGAGCAGAAAAAACGGGCTGTTACTCCCTCAAGCCTAAGGTGGCTCTGTGAGAGCAGCCATCCCACGCACAGCCTGCAGCAGGGCCAGTGGCTTTGGACATGCCTGGGCATCGGTGCAGCGTTAGGGAATGGCATTAGCTGTAAGCCCCGGTGCCTGAATCATTTGTATTCCTGCCTTGGACCCCCTGTGAGCTGCTGCCCATCCTCCTGCCTTCCATCCTTGGCAGATACACTCCATTATGCAGCCACAAGGAACAGGGGGCTGTGGAAGCAGGTCCTCTTCACCTTGCCTGGCACAAGCCTTGTGTGGGATCAGGTAAGGCATCTCCTGGGGCTGTGTTTCCCAAGGCTGAGCTTGAGGGAGGATGAGTAACCAGAGGCAAAGTGCCAGCTCTGGCAGTCAGGAGCTTCCTGCCCACTCCCTGCCACTCTTGATTTTGCTGCTGTTGTGCCCAGTTCTCCATCCTTGTCCTACTGCCCCTCTTGCAGGGCTGGCAGGAGGGAATGGGAACCAGCGCCAAAGTCACCCTGTTTGCTGGCCTGTGCTGTTTGCCTGGCTCTGCTGGTGGGGATGTGTTTGTGGCAGCAGGAAAGGCACCAGCAGGTCCTGGGTTCTGCCGTCGCTGTCATGCAGGGGCTGAGATACCTCGCAGGGATGCAAATGATCAGAAGGACTCTCCTGCTGTCAAAGGCAACTCCTTTGTAATTTGGCAATGCCTGCAATATTGTGATGTTTTTATTTTGAATACTTTGCTGATTTAGTGTCACTAAACAGCTCTGAGGCAAGAGTAAATTATGAATGTGCTCGTTTCCTTCCTCTACCTTGTCTGTGTATGTAATGCCAGTCCTGTACTGAGATTGGTACTGGAGATCTGCTGCCTTTCAGAAATACAGTGAGAGTGGAGTCCTTTAGAGTTAGAACTCATGACAGGATTTGTCTGTTTTTCCTTGTTGTAGTGGAAAGGTCTCATGAAAAGGCTTCCCCTCTCCAGCCCTTGCAGAGTGCACACTGGACTCCTGAGAATTCCCCAGGAGCACCACACGAAGCGTGAACATCATAGAGGGAGGAGGGAGGAAATGATAGTTCACATTATCAGGCAGTAGATGTAAGTGCAGTATACAGTTAAATCACTCAGTGGGAAAAGCTTCCTTAGGTGTATTTTTCTTTACCATCAAGTCCCAAGATTAACTGTCTGCTTGTTTGTATCTCATTCTTTTGGCCCTTATACTTGTTTCTGCTTCAAAACATCCCCTCTCCCCCCCCCAAAAAAAAAAAAAATTAAATTCACTTTTCTCTGCAAATGTCTTATCTGAAAGTTTCTGTCATGTTTGTATGGTTATGCCTTTTTCCTTAACTGATTCTACTGAAATATGTGACTTTTAATGCACTGAACTATGTTGTCTGCACTCAGGCCCTACAAAACACATTTTGAGGGTTTTTTTGTCATCTGCTCTTCAGCCTAGATAGGGTTTCCTTTCAGTCTGTCCTGGAAAAGGCTGGAAACACAAGCTGGTCAAGCACTAGGAGAGAGCAATGGCTTTCCTGGGCAGCAGCTCATGAAAGACAATGTAAGCCTGTCTCTGGGTTGAAGTAATACACTTATTTCCCTGGATCATGCTCAGATTCCCAGCGTTTCCCTCTTCCCAGCCCTCTGACACTTGTAAAATCATTTTTTAATATAACTGTTTTACAAAAGGGATCTACCTGTTTTATTCCCTTTGGCTGGCTGTAATTCAGGAGCTGGATGAACACGAAGTCTTTAGTGCTCCCATATCTACATCTCTCCACAATAATATTTTTAGCTGATCCCAGAAGATTTGAAACAAAACAAACGCATGCAGCGATATTCTAAACTTGCCTGGATGCAAAGCTAAAAACTGCAGCTTGCTGTCATGTGCTGGATGAAAGGAATTGAGTCAACTCATCCTTTCCAAAAATCCCATGCCTCTTTTTTTTTTTTTTTTTTTTTTTTTCTGTCGTGTGGGAGGAGGAGAGAATTAGTTATTCAGTGGAACAAGGACAATTAAAAGCAAATGCAGCTTCCAGCGATGCCATCATCTGTTCAGTTAGCCCTGAGCAACACGGAGGCACAGCCTGGCTTTTTAATTGGCCTCCTTCCTCTCTCTGGCCTGTGCTTCCCCCTGGCACAGTGGCTGGCAATTCCCAAAGTCTCTGTGGGACTGTGGTGCGGGTGTGCCCACTTTCATTTTGCCTGGACAGTCACCTGAGTCAACCTGAGTTGTGACTCCAAAGGGGATGAAAGGCTCCAAACTGCAGGGGATTGAGAGGTCACGGTCTGACCTGCCCAGCTTGTGTTGCCCTGTAAAGGGGACATGCCCATGGGTCCCACCACAGAATGAGCCTGTGGTGTCACCCTGCACCAATGCTGGGGGATAAATGTTGGCTGAGATAAGTCACAAGGGTGTGGGCACCTTTCCCATCCTCTGCCCCTTCCCACAGCTTGTGATCACACCAGCAGAGCAAAGCTGCCGGGGCCTCAGGTCACTGAAGCAGCCCTTGGCTTCACTTCTGAAGGGGAGCTAAATCAATCAGTGGGTCTTTAAATACCTCATAACCACCCCGGGCATGGATATTTAATGCCTTTTCACTTATTCACGTTAAAAGTGGATCCAGAGCAGCTTTCCTGAGGAGGCAGGGTAAGCGATGCCAGAGACTCGGCTCCACCAGCGCTCCGGGGGTTTTCAGTGTTACTCAGCACTTTTGCCAGCGTCACTCTTCTATCACTTGAAAATCTCACTCCACCTGTTCTGGAGCAGGAGAAGCAGAAGGTGTGTTCAAGCACCTCTGGGTGATGATGAATCACTCTCATGGCAAACTCTTTGGCAGTTGCCTGCCAGGGAAGCCGTGGCTGGAGCAGGGGCCAGGGCCTCTGCAAAAGTGGGGCTTGCCCAGAGCTCCTGCCAACCCTAAAGCAAAAAAAAAAACCACCCAGTCTCCCTGTCCCCACACCAATATTGCCAAATGCACATTATTTATATGGTGGAGTGTTTTTCATACCTTGGAGGCCTGGGGTTAATGTTCCTCCCAACAGCATAAATATATTTATAGACCATGTGTGCCTGCATTTTGTTATACTTTTAACTTTATAGGCTAATGGTTAATAAAGCCAGGCTCTATTTATGCTTCTGCAGTGAAAAAAATACATTGAATAGTATCACACAGGAGGCTTAGGCTCTGCTGGCCCCAAACAATCTTTCAGACTGTGATTCAGGAGCTACTTCCCAGTACAGAAGATAAAAGGTGGTGTGTCCAAGGTGGGCTTCCCCAGGACACAGCAGAGGAAGAGAAGAGCAGTTCTGGGAATCCCTAGGAAAGAAAAACCCAACCACCACCAATAAGAGTTCTCAGGTTGTATGAAACAATTTATTTTTGCAAGTTTTAGATGCAAGTTCCTTTGCATGAGCTGATTTAAGAATGTTCATAATGTAACCACAGATCCATGGAAGGTCCTCTCCTTCATTATTCTGTCCCATAGCAGGGTCAGTTCTACCCAAATGCTGGTTGTAAGTGTGCCACTTGCTTCTTCTTTCAAAATCTGCAGTAATGGAGATTCCCAGCCTCTCCAGACCGCCTGGTCCTTGTTTCAGCCATCCTCTTAGTGAAAAAATGGCTCCTCTTCCTGAACCTAAAGCTCCCCAAAGGGACATCTTGAGGACGTTAGGACTAAAGCAGTTAGGACTGAGAGCAGGTGGAGGCCATAGCTCCTTCTAGCAGCATTTTACACAGTAAAGGCTCTCAGCATGTCTCTCCTCAGCCTGTTCTTCTCCTTGCTGGAGCAGTCCTTTTGATCTTTCTTCGTAGGCTGTGTTTGCCAGACTGACAGGTTCTTGCTTCTGTTTCCTGAACTCTGTCTTCAGCTTCACCTCATCCTCCCTGAGGTCCCTCCTCTTGCTGAGTGAAGAGAGAAGGTCCCTGCCCATGTCCCACGTGCTGTATGTCCTTTCAAATACTTACCCACCTCCTCCACTGAGGAAAAATATCCTGACGGTTCTTTGTTTCAGTACATTTTTGCCCACAGAGAAGCATTTCAATTTTGGGTGCCTGAGCCCCGACCATTCAGCGTTCTGGATCTTCTACAGAGTCCTCCTGTCAGGTTTTAACTGCAAGGTGAGGGGGATGATCCACACCGAAACAACCCTGTGCAAGCAAATATTAGTGGTGCTGACAGTGCCACTGCTGCACCCCTGGGGTGGGGGTGGAGCAAATTCCATCCTGAAAAACATGATGGAGAGGCTCTCTCCCTACCAAGGCCTTCAGTGCTTTGCCTGGAGCGCCCACCATTCACACTCTTCGGGGGACAGATCCTGCCTGAGGATCAGTCCTACACAGGCCATCTTCCCTGTGAAATCAACTTGTCAATGAATGAAGATAGAACTCATAAATCTGTATCTACTAAAATGAAGCAAGGAGCAAGTTGGGACCAAATATTTGCCTACTGTTTGTGGTTTGTTTTCTTAGAGAAGAAGAAACAACTCCAAGCAAAAGCTTTTGTATTCCAAGCACTTCTGCAGATCTTGGAAATTAAGCAAAAAAGCAGCTTCCTGCAAGAGGTATCTGTTATCGATCAGCACCTTCCCCATTGTGACACTGAATGAACTTGTCCAACAAATAGACCTGGAAGAAAAAAAAAAAAAAGAGAGAGAGAAAAGGTGCCTAACAAGCCTTAAACCTCTGATATTCAATGTATTAACATTTAATGATGAGCTATTAATAATGAATGCATCCAGAAAGAGAGGAGAACAGCATTAGAATGGCCTCGAGATTCCTTCTTAGCCAGATTTCTCTGCAGAGCTGGGAAAGAAGATGGTAACTTTCCAAGGATGAGAAGGCTCCTATAAGGGGCAGCAGGCTGCAGCAGGCTCTGTGGGCTGGGGAGATCGGTGGAAGAGCATTTTTAGTGTTCCTTTCACTAAAAGCTGAACTGGGGGTGAGTTGCACGCACGTCTTGTAAAGAAAAGATGCTCGAGAATTCCAAGACCTTGAGTACAGTGTAGGGAGTTGGCGTCATTTCCTCGCTGATGGTGATTTCCTGTGTGAAAACAACTGTCTCCCTGTGACTCCCACCCCCACACGTGTGTGCTCAGCAATCCAATCTCCTACCCCTTTGGTCAGATTTTGGGAGCCGACGTTCCCATGGCAGTGGCTGAGGGGACAGACAGAGCCAGGGACGTGGTGAATGTTACACCTTGAGCGTAAACAACTTGATTGCCTGTTCACCTCGTAGCAATGCTGTCTAGGCCGTTTCCTTTGGTGGCTGCTAATGGGATTCAAGTGAAGATGCAGCACATCTGTGTGTTCCAAGTTTCCAGGCCAGCTGCCTTATCAAAGAGAGGAATGGAGTTGATTAGACACGGCCTGTCTTTGTAAGCCCACAGCAGTGGCTTTAAGGCTCATGTGGGCCTTTAATATTAATTAATGCTGTATTTGGATGTCCCCCTAAATATTAATAATAGGTTCTGTGGTCCTGTGGGACCTCTTCTGTCCCCTGGAGTTTATAGTGTCGCTCACTGACAAGCGTTTGATTAGTTTCTTGAAGGCTCCAGAGTAAATTTTAACTTGGCCCTGATGACTCTGGATTCCTCTCAGCTCTCTTAACTGTTGTTTAAGCTGTTCTCTTCCTCATCTGGCCTGTATTTCCTGTCTCTGGTTCTTACTATGAAGCGTGTTAATAAGCATCTGGATGCCATTAATATGTTTTGAGAGAACAGAAGCAGAATAAAAAGTAGAAATTGAAAGCAGATCCCACATAGAAGTAAATCTGTGTTCTTTTGTGTTTGCATCAGGAGCAACCTCCCAGAAGAAGACATCTTTGCATCTTTCTTGTGCTTGTGAAACAACCTGACTAACATCAGTCAAGTAGGTACAAAAACACAGTTTGGACAAGGTTGTTGCCACATGGTAATAAGAAATGCTTGCACAGGATCCAGGAGGTGTTAGAAAGAGCTTGGCTCTGGTCATCTCAAAACACCCAGTCCCAGTAAGCATTCCTCTTCTGGCTCTGCAAGCAGAGGGGGCAGGACATTAGAGTGCTGATCACTTTTCTCCTTGCTTTTCGGGGCTGGGTGAATCCACAGAGCATATCTAAGGCTCTTTTGAAAAGTCACCAGCAGATGAAGTAATTTGAGGCCTCACCCACACCAGAGTTTATTCAGCCAGCTGCGTAGGTCTCTTAACAGAGGTGCTTTTTAGTGCAGCACGTCAAGCACTGAAAAATGTCACTTTGATTTTGACATGCTCCCCACCAAGAATGATGTATGTTCTGTTATGCGTTGTTGTCAAGGTGAAGAAATGAGTTAGAGTAGATTTTTAATTACTTTGATGTTGAACTCTGATACAAGTTGGAAGGGAAACATCATCTTGGATGAATAAAGAGGTGGCGCAAGCGCCAATCACCCTCTGGTGAGAAGCCAAGCTGTGCAAATGCAAGGAGGCGATTTCAAGTGCTGTTTCTATCTCTACTTGCTTTGAATCAGTCGCTCTGTTCCTACGGAGGCTTCTGCTGGCAGCTAGCAGGCTCCAGGCGACAGGATTGTCTGAAATCCATGTACTCCTCCCGTCTGGAAGTCTGGGGAAAGGCTGCCCTCTGGTGTCACGCAAAGCGGTTGCTGGAAATATGTTTGACCTAAATCAAATCACAGCAGTCACACCGAAGCTGTTATGAGCTCTGGGCAACAGCAGGAGGGTAGGACAAGCAAAGATGAACTGTGCGCTTAAAAACCCGGTGATGCTTTCCACACAGATCCCTCTCCTAATACTGGCTGTTACCCGTCACACCCTCAGAGGAAGAGAATCCTCCCTGTGGTCCCCACCTGCTTTAATCCCTGTGACTTCCACTCAAGGTCAAAGACAGATGATTGAGGCACTATTTAGAAAGCTGCTGGCTGGGTGAGCCTGCAGTGAGGGGACAGGGTGCTGCTTCCCCTGTTTAATCCAGGCACCCACATCATTCTAGAGCCTCTCAGTTGCAGAATTTTAAAATGCAGAAAGGTGTGTGTTTTTCCTCTCAACAGTATGTGTGTGAGTGAACTTGGCCAATGGCTGCACCCTCTACCCATAGATCTTGCAACCTAGAGCAGAGCAAAGTCCAAAACCATCTATAATTCCAGGCCTTTATCTCTGATATTTAAAAGAAAAGTACTGAACCCTGTGGTATCTATAATCTAATTCTGATCTCAGAAAGTCCATAAGATTCCAGCCCTGTTTCCTTGGTACCCTCTTCAGACATCACCAGCTTGGTCTGCTTCTTCTGTACTTTTTTTCTCACTCCACACCATCACTTGCTTTGAAAATGCACTTTTTGACTCACAAGTAATCTCAGAAGAAAAAGCTTTTTCCTTGCCTGAGGTGCTGCTCAGACGAGACTGTTTCCCATTACACTTTCCTGAAAATATCCCACTAGAATCCCTCCTTTTGTAATGTTGGAGTGGCAGGGTCCAGCTTCAAAGGGAGAACTGCACATAACAAAGCTAGCCTGGAAAGCTGACATAAAAAAAGCCAGAGCCCCTGATGACTCAGGTATTAAAGTACTTCATCAGAATAAACTGCTATGTGATAAATTGGGCTCAATCCAGACACAGAAGAAAGAGCTTTTAATTTTACGCAGCCTCTTTACTGGAGACAGAGAGAACCAAGAAGAAACTGTGTGAAATGCAGCCACATATGCAACATGCCTAATGTGCTGAGGAATGACTAAGAGCCAGGAGGAGCTCTGCTACCATTGCAGACATGGAGGAATATGTGCCAGAGCATTTAGAAGCAACAGGACAGACTTGGCATCCCAGTTTTTTGGGTTGTCCTTAGGTTGTGACAGTGTCTTCCTGGAGTCCATTCAGAAAATGTCCTAGAAAGAGCCACGTCAGGTGGTGGCCCACGAGTGCAGATGTAGGCCAGTCATGTCTTCTCTACACAGGTCTGATCCTGAGCTATAATAGCATTTGGTTGACATGATAAAAATAATCTTAAAAATTGTCATCTGTGTTAATTTTGAGAGCCAGCAATGTTGCCCTATAAAACTGCCATCCCACTCTGCATCTTCCTGAGCTCCTGTCTTGAAAGGTTTCTCGTGGCCTTGAGCACCACACTCCACTTACACAAGGCATGGAAATATCTTCCCTGCTATTGGCATGAAAAATTCAGTCTTAATATCACTTTGCATCACTTACGACAAGAAGAGCAGAAACTTTCCATCTGCTTTCTCTGCAGTGTTCATTATTTTACATATTTCTTTTATATCCCTTGCTTCCTCCAGGGAGAGCTTTTCCTCGAAGTTTGGTTGTTCCCATCATTCTTTAATGTTGCTCTTTTAGAGACAAGATTACCCGCTACACTCAGGGTTCCTAGGGGACTTGCCCTCTAATTACATTTAATCACTCTTTTCCCTCATATTCCCTTATGGATTGCAGTACCTTCTTAATTTTTTTACTTGCAGTACAAGCCAAGCAAAGATTTTCCTATGGAAGTTTCTGAAAGCTAGTGGTACCAGGACCCTGTAACCAAGGACCCTGTAAAACACCATAGCATCCCAAGAGAGTAGCCCAGATATCCCTGGAGATAACCCAGCTGCTACAATAGCTGGCTGCTGGTTCTGCCACTGAGCAGTAATAAGCATTCCTTACTTTTTATTGTCTCTTGCTCTCTCTCATATCTAGGAAAACATTGAGCTACTTTTACTGTTTGTTTTCCACAGTACAAAACAGTACTGTTTGTTTTCCCCAGTACGAAACCCGCTGTTTCCCAGTTCCTTCCCAGGAAGACTCCGCAGAAGACTCCTGAACCGGCATGAGTGTAGGAAAAAACCCCATCACGTTTCTCTTGTTTTGCAAGAATGCCAGTTTAACTCACGTAGCTGAAAAAAGCAGCGGTAGAAATGATTTCCTGGCTAAAACTACTTGGGGCTGTATTTTTTCCCTGAGAGACTCTTTGTAGGACTATGTCCCACATGCCCAGGAGTGTTTGTTGGTTTATGTCACCCGGGCACTGTAGCGCTGGCAGTGCTGAGTCGCGGCTGTCCTGCAAAGCTGACGTGGCCCTTGGCAAGCAGGAGGAAGCAAAGATAACTGAAATGCCACCATAAAAGCAGACTTTAGGGACAGAAGCTGTACTTGAAGGGGCAGACTGACAACACATCAAGTGAACTGTGGTTTGCTGACTCACAATTCCCTCACCTCACTAACTCTGCTGGTAAAGCAGTGGCTGCTCTTAACCGCAGAGATCCGTCAGCACATTCAGACGGCAGCTCACAAGCCCAGCCATTCCACATGCCTTGGGGAGGATTTTTATGCTTTAAACCACAGCCTTTCTTCTCAAAGTCTCTAGGAATCACCCACTGAGTGTCCTATGGTCCAGAGAAGAGGAGATATCTCAGGCTGGACTGGTGTTGTCACTGCTACCATGGGGTTTAGCCGAAAGGTGACAGTCAGAAAAGCAAGCAGCAGGAGGTGACTGCTTGGCTGTCACCCTTTCCTTCTGATCCACAGCTATGATGCAGCACTAGTTTATTTTTCCCAAGGGGAACAGAGGGCTTTGCTGTTAATACAAAATGCAGCAGAACAGTAACAACATTCAGCTCAGAGAGAACGTCAATGAAGCATAAGGTAGAAAATCAAACAGTTTAGTACTTTCCCTGTGTGAGCAGATAACAAGACTCTTTTCATTGCAACTGGAAAATATTAAAGGTCATGGGAGGGTGGGTGGCTAAAAGGTCACTTCGAGGGTATGGCTTTCCCGTGTGTCTCTGACACAATTAATCACTGGATTTGAATGTACCTCTCTGGTGCAAGAGAAACACAGACCTGACGTTTTCAGCCAGATCAGGGCTTCCTGGGCAAATGTCAACTGTGGGGTAAGTCCAGCTCTACGTAAAGGACATTTCATGCTAAACCATTGATGCAAAATTTCTTTTTAGAGCTGCTCTCAGTAATGAACTGAGATGAACCTGTCAGGCTATCTCCCTGACTCAGTGAAGATGCTTCAAGATCGGTGATGTGAACCTCACCAGCTGAGCACTGATGTCAGTCCTGCGTGACTGGACTTGGCTCTGGTTCTGTTTGCTGACCAGGACCCAAACACATTGCAGCAGCAAGTAGATCGGTCCATGATTCATACAAGGGAGGCATGGAAAATGGTTTCCATGCTGCAGGTTTGGCCTTCAGCCTCAGGCTGACCCATAGGGCTGGAAAGGGGAAACTTGGTTTGCCACCAAGGCTGTGGAAAGGGCTTTCCTTCAAAACCAATGTCTGTAGTTAATAATTACCCACAGCTGCTTCTCTGCTAGGGATTCCCTTCCTTTTTGCCCCTCCCTTCCCATCGCCTCCCATCTGTCTCTTTGCTAATGGAAAGCAGTTATGTAGATACTCCCAGGTCCAATTCCAGAAAGTCAGACTACTGAAAGCAAACAGTGAACATGATTTGGGCAAATCCAAATTTTCCAAGTCACTTGTGAGTGGTTGCAGAAGCCATGGAGACACCCCCAGCCAGCTGGCAGCAATGCTGAGGCAGGAACGCTATCCCTAATCCACATGGCTGAGGACACTCCTCTGCGAAAACAGTAAGTAACATAAAGCGGAACGGCAGGTAGGGCAGGGCCAACACCACCTCCCTCCCTCCCTCCCACAGCCTCTTCGATTTCCTTGACTTTATCCACGTGACTAAATCCTGCAAACTCAGTCTTCCTGCAGTCCAGATCGATACACAGCAATCAGTTTTACCTTATGCTCATGATCTCTCACTTTATTACTGCTGCGTCAGGTTTTAGGGATTAGAAGACAGAGAGACTCCAACTAATGTGATGTCCAAGGGGAAAAAAACCGAAAACAAACCAAAGGGAAAACAAAACAAAACAAAACAAAAAAAAACCCCAAACCACGTTTTGCCCATGAGGAGTGTGTCAAATGCATGTCTGCAGTCTGAGCACAGCAGAGGCTGTAAGGCACAAACACATTTCTGCCAGGTAGTGGAAAACATGCTATGAAAATATTGTGAGTGACGTTTGCAGGTTGCTGGAGGGAAATTCCCATTGGCCTCCTAACAAGCATTTAATATTTAACATAGTTGATTTTTTTGACTGCTTTTGCTGTTCCAGCTTCCAATTAAGTCTGTTTGAGCTATGCTGAGCTGATGATAACTACGGAAAGCCAAGGATTCCATTTTGAAGCATGAGAAGGTACATCTTTATTTTCTAAAGCTTGTCTACAAAACATATGAAGGACGTACACACAGCAGTGGTGGTGATGACCACTGACACTGAAGGCCACGGTTATGAAGTAATAGTAATATGAAACAGGTCTTTCTGTCTGGTCGTGTCACATTTTCTGCTCTTTAAACTCATCTTTTGAAGGGCAAACACTGGTCAGGTCAGACACATCTCCCAGGGAAGTTGAGGAGTCCCTGTGACTCTCGAGCACATGATCTTGGCGACACTCATTTGGGGTTATCTGCTGAGTCTGCAAAACAAATTGTACCCAACAAGTGTCTGCCTCATAACCACAGAGGAGCAAAACAACATCCTCAGCCCAGTCTGTCTGGTGTCAGCACAGGGGCAGACACAAACACGACTTACTGAGCCACAAGCCCAGGCGTGACCCCACGGATTTCCACACACATCCATTTACACAGCCCATGGCCAGTGCTCACGTGCTTCTGCCATTTAACACATCTGGAATCGCTGCTGTCAATCAGAGTCGCCTTGTGCCACAGGACTACGGCCGAGGATTTGATCATTGTCTAAGGCACGAGGCTGCTGTCGCTTAACTGGGACCTAACAGCGTCCCCGCATTTCAGAATCTCCTGTGGCCTGATGAGGAATCAATAAATACAAATCTGAGTAAGACCGGCTGTGCGGATCAGCACCCACCGTCCACCCTGGGGACGATGGTCGGTGCCGCAGCTGTGGGTGGGTCACCGAGGGGGAGATCTCACCGCCGGGACGGTGGCGGCACTCGTGGGGGTCGGGGTGAGAGCCGCACCTGCGGGTCACTGACGGGGGTCCCTGACGGGGGCTCTCACAGCGATGGGTCACCGGCAGAGCCTCCGCCACGGGCACCCCGCGGGTTCCCTCATCGGGATCCTCAGCCCGCACCGAGCCAGCCCCGCTCCCACGGGGGCGGAACGGCAGCCCCAGCGCGGCCCCTTCCGCCGGCCGCGGCTCCTCCCCCGGGCGGTGGCAGAGGCGGTGCCCGGCTCTCTCGTCCCTCCTCCCGCCGCCGCCGCCGCCGCCCGGGCCGCTTCCTGCGCCGCCCTGCGCGGGGGCACCGACGTGTCGCGGCGGAGGAGCCGCGCTAGGCCGCGCATCCCGCCCGCCGCCGCAGGTGAGGCAGCGGGGCCCACCCGCCCCGCGGCCCGACCGCCCGCCCGACCGCCCTCGGCGCCGCAGGTGCCTCCCGCCCCCGCCCGCAGCCGGGGCTCTCCCCCGGGGAGCGGCCGGGAAAGTTTAATTTCCCCGGGGCGCCCCTTTGTGTGAGCGGCGCCGGCGGCCTGGGCCGGGTGGCGGGGCGGACGGCGTGAGGGAAGGGCGGGCGGCGGGGCTGGCTGCCCGCTTCTCCCCGCTTCTCTCTGCCCTTTTCCTGCGAATCCACGTTCTGGATTTCCATGGTAACCCCCCGGCGGGGAGCGGGCGGTGTCTGGGAGCGGCGCCGGGTGTGTTCGGAGGTGCCGGTGCGAGGCCGGGCCTCCCTCATGTGGTCGCTCTCCCCCTCGCAGGTCCCCAGCCCCCGGCAGCATTCCAGGCGATGCCACGGGGACAGATATGACGACGGCCTCCCGGAGATACTCCCGGCTTGTTCTCCCCGAGGTATGGCCGGCTCCTGGCTTTGGTTTAGGGCAAGTATTTTGGGGATTCCTCTGTAAAGCTGGCGCGTGGCAGCAAGAATGGGATAGATTGGGCTGCGGAGCGCTGAAGGGTTTGTTGGTTCCATAAGTCACTTATGATTGCGATGGTTCCTGGGTTTGTAGATGATCCTAAAATTGTGTGCATGGGCAAATGTAATTTCTTGCCTTCCCTTACTGTAAATTTTCAAGCACAGTATGTCCTGTTGAGTGAAATACCCATATGTGCGTGTAAAATACCAACCTTCTGCACGCTCAACCAAAACTTTCCCTCTCTGACTGGCTGGTTTAGGCCTTAGTATGTTATTGGTTCTCTTTTCCTTGTCTGTTTTTCTTATATTCTCTAAATACTTAGAGTTTCTCTTACATGACATCGAGTGTGCATCAGAATAATTGGACTTCAGACTTGCACATGTGGGGTTTTTGAGATTTTTCAAGCATAGGTGGTGTCTTTAGTGTGTTACCTGTACCCTGTCTGAGGAGGTTGTGAATGAGAAGTCCTATGGATTTCTGTGCAGCTGTGCTATAATGTCTGCTTTGCAACCCTGTTACAACCTTGTTGTTGTTTCTTAGGAAAAAACCTGACTGTAGTACTTTATTGTTGGAGTGGCTGCAGTAATTACTCCTTCTGCCTGAGAGTCTTGGCCAAACTGTAGTGTAGGCAAAAGCTATAGTTCCCTTGAAATTCTTCGGGCATAGGGTAGTGCTTCTGCTGGAAAACAATGCCTTAAATGGACTAACAGACAGGAGATCCGTAGCTGTTTTATCAAAAGTCACTGTGCATCATGTGGGCAACCTCACAGTGGAGTCAGAAGGTTGCACACCAAGGAACATCTCTACCTCTGCCATCTGATTTGCCAGTAACAGGATCTGTCCCGAGTGTCCCTGTGTCTTCAGTACCATCCTCCTCTGTAGCAGGAGTCTGGTGTGTGTGTGTGTTTTGGAATTCTGCCTTGTTGACAACACAAACCTCATGGGAGGAGAAGACTATGTACATTTCCAAGGTTGAAGAAGGATTTTGTTTGCCTGGAAAGTGTGAGGAGCCACCAGAAAGAGTGGAGGAAGCAGACTGCTGTCTTGCTCTTTGGCAGTTTAGGTGGGAAGAAGTTGGGAAATGGAATCATGTATGAGTTATTTCTTCTTTTGGGGCAGCAACTTCGTGTAGAAGCCACTTCTGCTTTTCTTTTTCAGACTTTTGGGGAAACGAGGAGCTGTGAGTCTCTCAAGAAGAGAGAAGGGCAACAAACATCATATTATCCTTCCAGCTGGGAGGCTCAGTTTTCTTTTGGTTTATTTTTTTTTTTTTACACTTTGTTTATTCTTCGTCTTATTTTATGAATGGGACCGAAAAAGCAAGTGGATGAGTGAGAATGTGGATGCTCTATGTACATGTTTCTGGGGCCTCATGTGATTAAGTCCAAAGAAATATTTACTGGCACATCTAAGATTTGTCTTTCCCATATTTTTAACTTTTTGCACCCACTTCACCTCGGTCCTAGGTTAAAAAAAAATCAAAAACAAAACACCCAAAAAAAACCCCTGAGTGTTCTTTTCAAAAGGTAAAGAACTGTTAATGAATTTCCCTCATAGTCAAAAATGACAGATCTGTTTACTGATCAGATGTTCTGGAATACTCATATGTAATAGTTGAAATATCCCATCTTTTTGTCTATCAATCTGGTTTTTAAATAAATATAAAAAAAAAAAGGAGCCAGTTTGGATGTGTGAGGGAGTATGTTTAAGATGGGTTATTAGAGTTGGAGTAGCATATCTGACACTTTGCAATGTGTCTGGGGAGTTCCCACCAGTTTTACGCAGTTGCTGTAAGCAGCAGTGTAAGGCCTTCCGTTTGTTTTTTGGCGTTCTAGATGTAGCATAACCATACCGTTTTTTGGGCGTAGAATTATTTATCCTTTGTGTCAGTGGAAGCCATTTGAGGGACGAAAAGGAGGTGATGTGAATGGAGGTGATCAGTTTCGTTTGACCTTCTGTTGGGTAGGTGTTAGTACCACGAGAACTATCAGCAAACATGGGTGGCACACTCTTGTTTCTCACCATGTTGAAGTTTGGATGGTCTTGTTTGCTGAGGACCTGCCCTGTAGAGTGATTTACTGCCTCGTGCCAGTGGACTGGCATCCTGTGTCAGGACTGCTCAGTAAGACTTGATATGGGGTGTACTTTTTGGTGGTCTCTGGTCTCAGCTTTATGCATAATGTCAAAGGTATTATGTATTTTAATTTGGCTCCTTCACATCTACTTGCAGGTCAGGACTTGGGTAAGGCTTTGGAGAGATGCAGTTCTCATGAAAATTCACGTTTTTGGATGATTAGTTTCAGATGAGCCTAACCCTGCTGAAGACAGCAGGCAGAGAGGCTGCACAGGGAAACTTGCTGTTGATGCAAATTGCCCTGAGCTTCTGTCAGACTCCTTTTGTAAAGTCAGGACCTCAGTGTTGGGATTTTTGCTGGGGCTGGTGAAATTCTTCTGCCTTTCCTCCCCACGTCACTGCTCTGCAGTCTCTACCTGTGACAGACTTGTAGCAAGATTGCCTGCTGGGGCTCCGTGGTCTTTGTTCAGCTGCATGGCCCTCTGTGGAGCTGTAGAAGATGCTCATATTTCACCATTTTCCAAGAGGATAACACACACTGTAATGCTGATGCCTGGAAAAAAATGAGTACAAAATGATTTCACTCTCATCTTGTGCGATACTGTGGGCAACTAACCACAGGCCTTTTCTGACAAATATTTTTACTGCTTTGCTGATTGTTTCTGAATGCTTCTAGCACCCCTGGCACGGAAGAACTTGGTGCATAATGCCCTAAATAGCTGTAGAAAGGTCTGTTCCTCCAGCAGGGAAGCTGCCTTCCGATTTCAAATTAGTGTTCAGCATTGGGAGCTTGGGTTTCCGGATGAGAGGAAGTGCATTTGGTACGTTGGGTACATCACAGATGTTTCATGTAATTGCTTTATTCAGTACCTGAACAAAAGTGAAATATTACTTTTCCAGATAGTTTGGCTGTAAGGAGATAATTGCTTTCCAGTTTTTGACAAAATGTTGACATTTATGTATTATTCTAAGTCACAAGACCTTATTCAGTGATGGGACATTCTTGGGTAATTTTTTTCAGAGGATCTTGTTCTTGGGTTTAAAGAAGTGAACCTCAACTAAAGGTTTTTTTAGTTTGTGTTTGGTTGTTTGGGTTTTTTTTCATCTGCTGTTGTGGTGTCTTCAGCTGGGGAGGGCAAAAGGAACAAAATACAAAATATAATAAAATGAAAATCAGATGTTTTATCCTTGGCCTTGTAGTCTATCCATGGTGCTTTGCAGTGAGGATGCAGCTGTCCAGTTCTTTCTCCGGAGTCAGATTACTGTTCTTTCTTCCCTGTTTCCCTGTTTGAGGAGAGTGTTTTGAGATGCCCTTATGAAAGAGACAATTTAAGGGGACAGTGGTGGCATTACTCTTTTAGCTATTCAAGTGCTTTTGCTTTTCCACAGTCCCCATTATGCAGTTTGCTGGGAAAGTGGCCCAGTCTGAGGAATTACAGAATCTGCTGGATTGTAACAGCACATGTGGCTAAGCAGGGCTGATGAGAAAGGCAGATAACTCATACACAGCCTCCTTGTTGGGTTGCTTTCATTAGCCAGCAAGGCTAATCTGGGTGGTCATCACTCCTGCTAACTTTGCAGAGAAGTTCACACCCTCAGTGTGAGAACAGGAGGTTTGGGATGTGTAAAACGCACTAAAATATACATGTCTTTATGAATACAAATATCTGTGTATTTATTAGGCTTTCAGAAAGGCCAGGCTGACACAGGCTCCTCTCCAGGCCATGTAAAGAGGTTTGATGTTGGATTGTGCCCCAAATGTAGATGCCTTGCCATGGGGACAAGTCACAGCTGTCCTCTGACTCTGGCCTCATCATCCCCCTGACAGTCATCTGCTTCCGAGTCTGAAACCCCAGGGTGGAAGTAGGTTGTTCAGAAAGAGCTTGGCTTAGCAGAACAGCTACAGCTCATTCTCTAAAACTGCTTCAACACTTCTGCTCCAAGCTAATCTTCCCAGCTCCTCCTCTGAAATAGGGATGTCTGTCTCAGGGCACCAGGGGCAGGCGTGGAAAATTCAGCCTGAGGAATTAGCTGGTTGAAAAAAAAACCTGAAAGCTTGTGTTAGCGCAGTCTGGTTCACGTTGTCTTGCAAAGGTGGTGTGTACTTTGCTCATACCGTGTCTTCCCTGTTACAGGGTAAATCCTGCTGATTTAGCAAAAAGAGCTGCATAATAATAGATAGGGAAACCGAAACTTTTGAGGACAGAGTAAATACGTTAGATCAATAACAACAAGCTGTTGGCTGTTGAGGCCCCAGAAGGAGTCCCTCGTGCATTTTTCTCCTTTAGTTATGTTTCAGGTGTACTTTTCTTAGTAAGTGTCTTTGGTGTTTATGATGTCTTCTAGAAGAGGTGAAATATTTTGCTTTAGCTTCATTTGTGCGTAGCTTCTGATGGTTTTCTCTTCCAAAGGGTGTTGGGTAACCAGAACAGTACTTGCAACGTTTTCATTTCATCCTGTTGTTGTTAAAGCCATTGAAAAGCAGCGGGGACTTTCCCTTGTTGCCATTTGCGTTCACAGAGAAATTTCTCTTGCCTTACCTTTGGGATGCAGAGCGTTCCTCTTCAAATGTACCTGCTGGTTGTCCAATGGGCACACAGTGGACAATGTGGAATACTTAAAAGGGAGCTTGCTCAGTGTTGTATGGTCAGTTGGAACCCTGGGGTCTTTCTCTTGGGTGCTTAGTGTCTCCTCTCCAATATGACTGGTTTTGAAGCTGAAGTAAAGTTTGGAGAGCAGGTTCTGTGAAGTGTCTGAAGAGCTGAAGCTTTTAAGGTTCATGTTTCTGGGTGTCCCTTGAAGTACAAACTAGCTTATCAAAACTGCCGATTTAAGTTGAAGGTATTACTAGTGGGCTGTAGATTTATTTTCATTTGTGAGGGAGAGCGCAGAGTAAGGAGAAATATGGGTTTATTTAGTGCATAAATGGAGACTTCAGGCACCTTGCAGAGATTATGCTGACTTAATTCTAATTTGAATTGTTAATACAAATTACAGCTTTACAAACCAAAGTATGTGCATGTGAAAATTCCCAGTAAAAATTATTAACTTGGGCAAAGCTGTCCCCTGAAGTAGGAATTAGGAAATTGGTTGATAATGCTAATTAAAAACTACGCAAAAACAAAGAAATACGAAGTTAGTATCCATGAACAGACAAGGCTTAGTTTGCACCTTCTCTAATAAGGTGTTTATTTAGTGACAGTACTGGATGTTTCGGTAGCGAAGACTCACCATCATAAACACAAAGCGTGTGAATAACACTCAGAATATGGAAAGACACTTTCCACAAGTCTTAATACTTGGAAAAACAAGCCCATGCTGCAGAGTTACAACCGTCCTGAGCAATTAATTCTGAGTAATACACTTGGTTGTTTGTTGTGCTCTCTTCTAACAGCTGAAACCTGGGGTGTGAAACTCCAGAGTCACAGCGTAGTCATCACAGAAATAACTTCTTAAAAGCCACGTGATTATTACATTACTGACTGCACAGATCTTCTGTTTTGCTGACTGTACAAGTATCCAAGCATGTGGTTATTACTTTCGTCATCGCAGTCGTTTTGTTCCATGCTGTGAGTTGTACAGCTGTGTCGTATCGGAGCTGCTGAGCGTGTTATTGAACAAGAGTGTTTTTAAACAGGGAGCTGTTAAGATGAAAGGTTACCCTTCATGTGTTCAGACTTTAGGAAAACTGTAAATTCAACTCATCAAGGATATTTTCATTGTTGCCACGGTTCATTTGATTTAACTTCAGCGATATTAAGTCATTACAGTGACAGTGTAATTTAATTTTAACTAAGGGAGTTAATACATTGTGCACAAAATAGATGTAATATATTTGAAGGCATGTTGTAACTAAAACCATAATCATGGGCTCCAGGTTCCATCATTACTCTAACCTCTAAAGTTTTTTTATTTAATTGTCTTAGTTTAATACACATTGCTAGACAAAATGTGAGTAACTTGTACACATAATTGTCTACAATTTAAATACTGATGTCATGAAGTAACACGGTTGCATATTCTTACTGTGGCCATATGTTCTTCTGAGTAAGAGACTCATGGGGAGTCACCATTTCATAACTCATTCTGCACAGTTTGTGCAGTTAACTGCATTTACCTACCTTGATTGAGTTAAAATATTCTGCAGCAGTTCTGTTCTGTCTTAACATGGCATTTCGTTTGTTTTGGTATGTTTAAATCAGCAAATTTATGTATTATTGCATGTTTTAAAGTGTTGGTTCAGGAGACTGGTTATAGGTTCATTTCTCTATAGAGTGTTTTGTAGTGGAGCACAAGGAACAGCTGTTCTGTTGATGAACAAATGAAACTTTTCCAGCAGTGGGCAGAGTTAGTGCACAGAGAAGGGCTTGGGCGTAGGGCAGGATTTTTGTCTTCATATGGACTTGGCAAATATTCCTTTCTAATTTGAATTTAATTCAGGCATTATTGTCCATTTTTCTCTCTCTCTCTCTGAAGCTACACTTCCTTGCCTAATTTAAGGACTGCATTTTGTGAAGTGTCTGGTTTGGGGCAGTACAGATGGGTTTATTCCTGTGCAAATGTGACTCTTCACTGAGGTTAATTATCCATAAGGTCCTGACTTATGAGGATGCTAGAATAGCTGTTAACTATGAATAATTTAGTACAGCATCAGATTGCGTGCCACTTAAGAAGGCCTCTGCCTGTGAAGCCTTATATCTTGTTGAAATCCACTCGGTAGTATGAAGGTTACTGCTTGCACTGATATTTTATTGTACTCTCTCCATTCTATTTTAAGATTCGTCAGTGAATATTTTATGGTGATAAGTAACAAAAATATCCATGCAAGAGTTTGTTTTTGAAAATCTGAGGTGTTGAGCTAGACTTAAGTCTTAAACTGTCTTTTAAATTTGTTTTTAATCCTTGACTAGCATAATACAGTTAGCATTTTCTCCACTCAGATTTATGTAGTTGAGACACTTCACATCCTAGACAGTCCTTTTAGGTGGTACTTCGTTGTGGGGAAGGAGCAAGGCTTAATGAAAGATTTGCTAGCAAGAGTACAAGATTTCAATGCTTCCTACAAATTGCCCTAGTTGCTCATACATCTGGCTAGAGCAGGCTGTGTCTCATATTACAGAGCCTTTTACAGGAGAAAACTGCAAATACAGCACTCTGAAGCAGTTCCAAGTGCAGATAAATTTACTGTATGCCTTAAGGAGACTTGGTCATTGCAACAGAGCACTGGATGTGTTTTGTAACAATGCTAAAATGACAGTGTTTTGTCATAATATAACAGATTTTTTACAAAACCTCCCCAAAACATCAGGGAAGAGCTTCATGAAGAGAGAAGTTGCTTTGGAAATGTTAAGGGAAGAACATAAAAATATGAACACGCAATAGAGGTAGTGGAGAAAAAGCAGGTTTGGGACCTTTTTTTGGAGAGAGACTAATGTTTTATGATATTTAAGGAAGATCTGTCAGATGTCTGGAAGGGATTTTCTCTCTTTCTGGCTGTTGCAATTCTCTGTGTCAACCAGTAGGGTTTTTCTACCCCTCCTCATTGGGATGCTCTATTACAGCAGTACTTATATATCCTTACTGGTCTTTAGAATTGTCCTGTAGGACACTTTCAACCTCATTTAGAACGTAGAACTTTTTTTTTCCTCTTCCAAGTTTGCTATAATGTGTGGGACGCTGTTAGAATCTGACAGGGTGAGGTACAGTCATCCCTTGGTGCCTCCTTCAGTGATTGAAGAAAAAATAGGCCTTTTATCTTTTTGTGCTCCTTCACAGGGTAGTAAGTAATTTAGATGTCCATTAAGGGTTGATAGTTAAGTGCTAAGATCTTGCTGGATGCATTTAGTTTCTCCTTAAAGGAGAGGATCCTGATTGGCCCCTTTGAACAAGCTCTCTTTGAGCTGCACATTATGGGGGTGTTTTAATAAACATCCCTGTTTAAGAGTTTTAATGAACTCTCAAACGTCTAATAGTTCTGCACTTTACTACTGACTGATGCTTTGATGGAAATGCGTTTTTGTTTACAGATGGGAAGAACTCATTAAGTTCAGCCCTGGTGTAATTTTTTTAAGGCTGTTTATTTTCAAAATGGGAGCTTAAAATTGAGCTAAAAATTAGGGGGACTTTTCTCTGTGCAAATACTTTTTATGGTGAAATAAACTGTAGTTTTACTAGGCAGCCATGAAAAGTGGAATTATCAATTTTTCTGATTCAAGTTCCAAGTTTCCTGATATTTGAGAGGAAATTCTACTGTGAGCATGTGCACTATGGCTGCAATAACTACGGCAAGAAAGCAAGAAGTGCCTTTTTTTTTTTTTTTTTTTGTAATGTAACATTTTATTGGTGCTGTGTACAAGAACAAGCTATCCTCCAAACTTAGAGGTGTGGGAGGAACAGACTATGAAGTTATATTCTACCTTTTATTTTTGTGTTTAAAGTATACTTTCTCCCCCTGTTGTTGAAATGTGTCAGTTGAAGTATTGCAGTTAAAAAAAGTACTGGAGTGTCATTGTTTTGCTACAGTGTGTCAGCAGAGCCTTGTTAAAGCCTTGATATTTATTGTTTCCTATTTAGCTTTTATCAAGTGGTGATTTTATGCAATGGCATCGAGCCACAGTTCTTCACCAGTGCCTCAGTCAAACAGCAGCGATGCTTTCTTTAAAAAAGAAATGGATGCCACGAAACGCTTTCGCCCTGTGCAGTCACTGCCTGATGTGTGTCCCAAGGAACCCACAGGTAATGTTGGTTGGTGTGCAGGGAGAGTGGGAGTGCAGTGAAATTTGCTAAACTGTTTGCAGTTGTTCAGTCAGCGTTTTTCACGGGGGGTGCAGCGTACTGAGCCATAGTCATGTTTGTCCAAGTGTGCTGCAGTTCTGCTTTATACCACCCAGTGTCCCTTTGGAGCAATAGGAGAGGGTTCCCATTTGCAGCTTGTTTTAAGATGTTCCCATTGCAGATGGGATGTGATTCCACATTGCGGCTGTAATCCATACTCCATGCAGTAAGGGAGTATAGTCTTTCAGAGCCTGCAGCAGATGTGTCCAGTGTGCTTGGAGTCTGGCTGCACGACCTCTGTGAAACATCACAGCCCTTCTGCACTAGGAAGCGAGAGACTTGTCTGTAGTACTATTGTAAGTCTCTAGTGCTGTCATAAAACCAAGTTTTTGGTCACAGTTCCAGCTGCTGTGGTGCACTAAAGCTTGGTTTATAAAAATGAGTAGGTGGGGTGGGATCTTCAGAGTTATGATATATACTACTAATGAATTGCAGCTGTCACTCTGACCAAGTTCAGAGTACTAGAAATCTGTTTGTGGCTGGAATTTTTTTCTCTGCAGTAGAAGCTAATGCTGTTGAGCTAAATATATTTAATGAGTGTCAGTATACCAATACTGTGTTCAAAACTTGTGTTGGCTAATCTGATAGCAGTGCAAGTTCAAACATTGCAGAAGACTATCATCTGTCTTTTGCGTAGATAATGCTAATCCACTGTGTAGCTGGGAAGACATGGCTTGCTCAAGAACCACAGTTTAGCAAAAACTACAGCTTTGTTTCTGACCTTAACAAACTGTCTTGTCTTTTGTGCTGCAGGCGATCCCAGTAACTTATGTGACAGCCCATCTCTAGTTGTGGATCAGCAAAGATGGACTATTTATCATTCCAAAGTCAATCTCCCAGCAGCACTAAATGATCCTAGGTTAGCAAAAAGGGAATCTGATTTCTTTACAAAAACATGGGGAGTGGACTTTGTGGACACTGAAGTCACGCCTTCATTCTACCTCCCACAGATCACCAAGGAACATTTTGCATTATACCAACAGGAAATTGCTCCGGTAAGAATGCCCAGGTAGATGCCCATAGTTCTAGGGACCAGAAGGATATCCTTCTTCTAATTAGAATGTCCCTGCTAGTAGTCCATCATACAGCTAGCCAATAATTAATTTGCTTTTCACTGTTTGTTGGGTCTTCATTAGACATTTCTTGTTTTATAATCTCAGTATCCATCATGTGGAAAATGCTGTCTGAATTGTCCTGAGGCAATTTCATATTTTTTTTTTTTTAGTTTCTGTCTCTGAATACTGAGCTCTGCACCAAGGCTTACAGTTCATATTTATTCTTTCTGATTCAGAATCCTTTTTTTTCTCTAAGGATTGTTTAATGGTTGGGCTCTACAGTGCCAGCATAGCATTCTCAGACCTTTGGGTCAAATGACTACATGCTGCAAGAGTTGAAGACACTTATTTAAGAGTCTTCAATCTAAACATTTATACATGAAGTTCTGAAACTATAAATAGGCCTATTATCTTGATGATTTCTTTTGTGACAGGAAAGTTTAAGCTACATCTAAGGACATCAGGACCAGCAGGAGACTTCTACAAACTCTTAAAATACAGGTGTCAGTAAGTATGTAGCATTCTTTTTTTTTTTTTTTCTTTCTTACTGAAAGAACATGTAGAAGTCTCCCGCTGTTTTCTGCTTCCTTGGTTTGTAGCTTCCTTATTTTTTTGCTGGTTTGGAATTAGCTGCAGGAAGTGTTACTTGTGTAACTGTAGTTAAAGGCTGTGGAAGTGAACTGTCTATAACTGAACTACAACTGAACTATTGCCACCGTTAACTCACGTATTCAGCACTTTAAATGTTTTAAGATTTCATCCTTTAAAATTAGCACTTCATTAGTGACTGCTGAATGAAAGAAGATTTTGAAAACAGGGAACTGACCTGTGAGGCAGCTTCTAGCAGAAATATAGTTAACAGTGGTGTTCTTTAGAAACATAATTTCTCACCGCTGTAGTCTCTGGTGGTGTATGAAATTTGAAGCTCAGCATGATGAAACAAGATATGTGGTTTCAGCAAGCTACTCATTAGTAAGATATGGAAGCAATTTCTACTTTGATCCAATTTAATTTAGCAATGAAAAAGCATTCATTGTGTGTTAGTGTGATTTCTGGATTAGACATCAAATAAATGTTTGTATATATAATTACAGTTGATCTATGGTTATATATCATTATGTAGAGAAGTTATTACACTTCTTCAATAACTTCTGTGTTCATTTTCTTTCAAATGTAAAGGTACAGGAAAAAAACCAACCTGTCTCCTGTGGGTTGAAATTTTTGGTACCTTTCACCTGGACAAACTGTCTGAGCTCATAAAAGGAAGAAGATACTGTTGTGAACTTGTCAGAAATATTTGGCATAATGCAGTTGTATTTCACTGAATGTCCTACTTCAAAGAAAAAAAAACTTATTTTTTAAAAATGGTTTTTAAGCCTCAAAATAATTCTTTAATATATTTTCTCTTTTACAGAGAAAGAAGGTTCATGAAAGATGCAAGAATATTTGTACTCCTAAAGATACCTTTGACAGGACTCTATTACACACACACGGTACAGTCAAAGCCATCCTTTAGTCATTAAAAAGTAATGTCTTTTTGTATGAGTATGTTGTGTCATCAATAATGAATGTTATGAATGTTATTCATTATTGATTCTATAACATACTGATCATCTGTTACTTGCTCAAGAGCTGCATGTGCAGTAGTAGCTGGTGATGATTTCTTGGTAACAATAATTGAAAACTCAAACATGGTTGACAAGAATTATTCAAGAACATTGCTGATATTTTACAGGTCAAAATGTTTGTGATACCTGCTTTGAAACTTCTTCCTGGCATGTTTGCATTCATGGCAGGTCATTGGGTCCCCAGCAGTGTTTTCTTCAACTGCTTTTTATTTTAACCTCCATTGAAACTGTTGCATCAAATTTGCAGCAGCTGTTGTGTTGGCAGTGAAGAACAGCAGTGCAGGGCCCTTCCTGTGCCTCTGCCATGAGGATCACAGGGTGGCTGAGGTGGGAAGTGACATCTCAAGATAGTCTAGTCCAAACCATCTGCTCAAGCAGGGCCACCAGTGGGAGGACAGTGTCCAGTTAGATTTTGAATTTATCCACAAATGGAGATTACACAACCTGTATGAACAACCTGTTTCGGTGTTTGACCACCCTCATGGTAGAAGGATTTCCTTATATTCAAATGGAATTTTTCATGTATCAGTTTCTGCCCATTGCCCTCTGTCCTGTCACTGAGGACCACTGAGAAAAAAATGCTGTGTCTTCCTTACACCCTCTCATCAGATCTTTAAACGCATTGCTAAGATCTCCCCTGGGCCTTTTCAGTCTAAACAGTCTCAGCTCTCTCAGCCTCTCCTCCTTGCATCTTAATCGACTCTGTGGCTCTTCACAGGATTCACTTCAGTATGTCCAGGTCTGTCTTGTACTGGGGAGCTCAGAAATGGGCAGCTCTAGCAAGGCTGAATTTCAAGATTTTATGGCAATAGTTCAGCTAATATGAAACTGGATAAAGGAGGGCGAGAGGCAAAATCAGAAAGCAAAGATGAGCAAAAGACGAGTAAAAGGAAAAGAAACACTTCATAACTTGGAGATGGTTTTTCATATTTAATTTATGTTAAGTTACTTTCTCAAAAATACTAGCATAAAAGGGTTCATTTTCCAATCCCTGTTTGATAAAACCTGTCTGTATCAACATCTACAGGTAATGCAGTAAGAAGCATTCAGTAGTTTATTTCTGATAAAGTCCTTTCAGTTGACTTTCTTCCTCCTTTTCTGCGCAAAACCAAACCCTTCTGCAGGGTTTCTTTGTACGAGTGTTATTTTGGAATAGCTACTCCTGAATGTCTGTGGCACATACTGCAGAATAAGGGTTCCTTCTTCAGTCTTAATCCACTTTGAAAGAGTCTGAGTCTTTTGTTTTTAAAAAGAGAAAATTACTGTGTCACCATATTAACTGAGAGGTCCTTGGGTAGCCAGGAAGTTCCTAGTAGAAGCATCATTTGGTTAACTGAAACTCAAGATTTTCTGTAATTTCTGCTGTTAGCATTTCCTGTCTTCCTTTAACTCCAGCCCACAAGACTTGGCCTTTCACTTCCATAGGAGTTGGTCTGTCAAAGACTTGAGGACAGCAGGATGATTCCAAGGTTGTCTTTTGTATTTCAATACAATTAAAGTAAGAAACAAATCAAGTAAAAGCAAAGAGGTGAGAGCAATGTGGGAGATGATGCTGAGCTGCCACTTACCATGTTTGTCAGGGATGACCAGACCATCCAGCAGACACATGGGCTTGTTGCTTTTAAATTTCTTAACTTTTTTGTCCTCCAATGTGCCCTCTCTCCATAATGCACACTAAGTTAATGAGTAAGGGAGGAAAAGGGGATTTTTGACTGAAGCTCAAGGGTCTGAATCTGCCTTTTCTTCAAGTTCTGCTGATGTATAATAATGCAGCTCTTTCCCCAGCTCTGCTCCCTCACCCTCTGCAGTTGACAGGTCAGCTTGCTTCATGGGAAGTACAGCTGCTGTGCTGCTGGATCACTGTGCTTGGGACTCTGTCCTGAGCCCTTGTTTGTACTTCTGGCCAGTCTTTGTGCATCCAATCTCCAAGTGCTGTGCACAAGTGATTATATGGCAGCTTCAGTCTGGAGCATCAAAACTGGGGTGATGTTAGAAGGACCTTTTACTGGCCTTTGCGACTGCATTCATGAATGTGAGGTGGTTTGTATGTCTGACGTTTTCACTGTCAAATCAGCCAAGTGCAAGCACCTTTGAGTGCTCTGAGCATGAGACCTGAACTACAGAGGACAGCAGAGCATTTCAGAGAGTCAGAATATTTCAGGTTGGAAGGGACTCCAGAAGGTCTTTACTGCAACTGCCATCTCAAAGCTAGTTCAGCTGTGAGATCAGGTCAAGCCGTTCAGAGCTTTAGCCAGAAAATCTCCAGGGATGAGCAGCCTACTCCAATGCTTGATTGTCCTCATGGGGAAAAAGGTTCTCCTCCGGTTCAGTCAAAATGCTTCATTTCAATTTATAACCCTGTTCCCTCTCTGTGAGGAATGTGGCATTGTTGTTTTGAAAACTTCCTCATAGGATTCACCCGTTCAAGGGAATTGTATTCTGTTGCTTGCTCATGAATGACTACTTGTGTTTTGTTTTAATTTTAGATAAATCCAGAACAGATCTGGAACAAGTACCTAAGGTATGGCTTCTGTGCACTCTGAGCTTTTTTAAGATTTTCTCGCATGAAGTGTCAGGTATATGCATATGCTCTGTAGCAGCTTTGTCCTTGCTTATGACTTGGGTTGATTCTCAAGAAGATCTGCAGTGCTCAGAATTAGAAAAGACTAAGAACAATTTGCAATTTGTTAGTCTTTTTTTTTCCTTGTTGTTACCCATGGTCTTGATTTTTCACTTAAAGTAGAATACAAATCTCATTATTTTTTTTTTCATCTTTAAATAAGAAAAAAGTTAAAACCTCAGAGCTGAACAAAATTAGCCACCCTAGGAGGAAAGAGAAACTGAAGAGTTTGGTAGAAGCTTGAATATTGCATAGTGTATAACTTAGCATTAGGTTTAACTCCTTGAATCCTTGATCAAAGCTCTCTTGCATATATGCATGCAGTGTATATGTGCTTTTTGTGTTAGGTTGGCTGAAGACACAACTCCAGATTCCATTTTAGTCTGAATAATTTTTTCTGGGCACATTAAGAAGTCAGAGTGTTAATGTGGGTCAGCATCTCTGTGCCAGTTGTGTGGGCTGTGATTGGAATAGCTGTCACTGTATAAAGTCCAGGGAACAAGAATGCTGGAGTGTGGTGCTGTAGTTTATGTTGAACCTTTTGAAATTACACTTCATAAATACAGGCAAAAGGGTTCTACTGTGTGCCTGGAAGCTCAAGGTTTGTACCAGTTTTGTCAAGTGTAAATAATGTTATCAGAGAGAATTTTAGATCAATAGTTCTCCAAGACGTGCTACTGACTCTTCCTGAGCGTGTTTGCTGCATCCTGCTGAAGGAGATCAGCCTGAAGCTCTACTCCATCCTGGCAACACTTGCTGCACCCTGACAGCTGGCTCAGTCTGGTAGAAGCTGTGGCCCCAGAAATGAGCAGAAATCGGCAGCAGGATGATACCCCAGTTAGTGGAGAAGGTTGGCTCAGATTCTTTAGAGGACCCACCTGCACTTTAATGCCGCCTGTGTTTGCACACTCAGGATGTTTAGATCATCTCAGGTGCTTGAACACTCATGCAGTTTTGGAGCCATGCCTTCCACTTTTGGGAAGATAAGATTTTGTCAGATCACACAAGCTTTTAAAGTGTAAAGTAAATTGGTTATAAGGTCTGGAATGAATTTGTTTGCCTCGATAAAAGAAAATTTGGATTTTGAAATCAACAAATAAGATCTCTGTTAGCTTAATGAGACAGGAGGTGTGTTTAACTGGGGCAGAAAAATGTAGGGCTGAGTGAGGCACATTTATTTCTTTTGTTTTTCTGTTTCAGATTTTTATGAAACCAGATTTTGCCTTGGAAGATTCCTTAACATTTAATACCGTTTTACCATGGTCTCATTTTAGTACCGCTGGTGGGAAAGGAAATCGTGATGCAGCTTCCTCCAAGTTACTTCAAGAAAAGGTACAACTTTGATGCAAGGTGTTGTTATCCACTGCTGCTGTTGTGCACTGTTTGTTGAGACACCACTCTTGTGGGCTTTGTTATCTCTCACTTTACATCAGGCTGCAGATTGTTACTGAAGAAGCATCTTACCGAAAGAGAACGTTTTTTTCCCTACAAAATAATTCTATCAAATCTGGAAAAAAGAATCTGTATATGATGTAGTAGCTGACTCGTCATGATGGCTAAAACATAGCGAAGCAGGTATATATTGAGAAATTCAGAGATGTGGAGCAGTTTCTTAGGGAGGAAGAGCATTTCCATGAGAAGGGAAAGCTAGAGGTTGTACACTGTGTAAGACTATTATTTTCTCACATCTCAGGAAAATTCCAGATTCGAGGCACTGTGGTTTCTATGCTAAAAGCAATACTAAATCCTATGGGGTTTGTATTTTAGGAGATTCCTCTTACTTTAGTTGTCATGGCATCTGCACTGATCCATTTTTGCATTTCACAAAGGAGAGCATGAAAGCAGAGCTGTTTCTTTCATATTGGAAACAGAAGTATTTACTTGGTCTTTTTTAATTTTTTTTGTTAGTTATGTAGTCACACTGTAGAAAATCTCATAATGAATCATCTTTATGGTATACAAATACCCTTAAAATGCTTTTAGAAAATCTGCATAATTGTGGAGTCTGTTTTCTAACTTTAATTTTCCCTTCTGTTTAATTTACCAAAGCTTTTGGGAGCTAGGGGAAAAAAAAAATTAGTAAGGTATATTAAAAAAAAAAAATAACATGAGATCCTCTGGAAAGTGTTTCCAAATTTGCAGGAGTTAGTCTTCCTGCTCTCCTGCCAGGTCAGGAGGAAGAGACAGGCTCTGCTGGAGGCCAGCTCATCAAGTTGTGCTCCACACCTAAAGTTGGAGGAATACTTTAAAGTTTCCTGAGGCAGCTGCCATCTGAAGATGAAAAAGCAGTGTCTGGCATATGTTTTAAATTTCTGAAGTGTTCCTGGCAGCAGCAGGATGGAAACTCAAGAAGGACTTTGAGTGAAGGAGACCCAGAGCCCTCTCTGATGCAGAGGAGTGAAAATAAGGCTTTGAATAGCCACGAGCCAAGCTGCTTTGGACAGGTGATACAAATACCTAAATAGCACAAAACTGTTTTGTTGCCTCCAAAGCCACTTGCCTAACAAACAAATTATTACACTGCTTCCTATTACTGAAATGAGCCCAAATTTTTTGGTTTACTTTTTAAAAACTCTGAACTGCATGAGGTTTACACTTACCACATGTAAATATGCACCCTGCTGCCATAATTGTCCTTAGCTCCAGGCACTATTTTTCAACAGGATTCTGAAAACAGTGCCTTAAGCACACCTCCTTAGGCTATTAGTGCTTTTGAGCTGCTGGTGATATGCTTGAACAATTTCCCCATGATGTTTTTCTCTTCCTTACCTCCTTCCATGTGTTGCCCTACACTGGGACTGTAAGCTCTCTGAGGCAGGTACTGTCATTTTGTTCTGTTTGTTCTACCTCATTTAGCGTAGTGAAAGGACCTGGGTCATCTGGTTGGTACAATCACATAAATAAATGTTTGTAAAAGCCCCTTCTCTGATCCCAGTGTCACAGCCTGTCTCTGTTTTTCCTGTGGCCACATGTGTCACAGGTGGTTGGCGGAGGATGCTTTTGATTAAAAATATGCACAAAAAAAATGGGTTTGCATATTGGGTAAATCCCTAGTGTATCCGTAGAAAATGCGTGAAAATAACTGTTAACAAGGAATCATCCTCCAACTGATTTCCTTCCCATCTCTGGATGGGCCTTTTGAAATTCAGTATGAGGTTTGAATGCTTGGCATCTCTTAGAAACCAGGTCATCTGAGTATTAGCACTCAGACAAGCATCCTAATGCCTCAGTCCTTTGAGTTTGCATATTCAGCATCAGCCAGAACACAGAACTTTTACAGGTCAAATAATTGGGGCAAGCCAGCGGTCTGGTAACTCTTCAGCACAGAGAACTGGAATTTCAGGTTCTGAACATGTAGGTCTGCCCCAGGGAATCTTACAGTGCCAGCACATAGGAAATATGTTTGGTACTAACTCCTACTAGTTGGCAAAAAAAGCAACTGGAGCCAAAGGTATCCTGGAGATTTTTCTACGCAGAAGGCACTACAGCTCTTTAAATAAGCAGAGCCATTCCAATGACACGTCATCAAGTGTAGGCAGCTGCACCTTTAGCAGCTTCAGTGACACAAATTAGACATAGAATACTTGCAAGTGTACACTGTTGCTGGTTGCAAGCCAGTATCCAGAGCAGTCTGCTGGTTATTGTCCATATTCTAACAGTGCCGGTGTGCAACCATGTGGTGCAAAAGTTTTGGGTATTTTAGAGTTTACTTGTTTTTTCCAACTTGTTATTTTCAAGCAGGAGAAGCATCAAATCAGCCTTCCCAAAGTGATTTTGAGTTCCTTCACAAAGAAGTTATTAAACCACAATGGATAGTTGTTTGCTTGCTAATATGACAAAGAGATTTAGTTTTTATTAGCAAAATTTCTTCATGATGCAGTAAGACAAATACTCTGAAAGTGTGTTTGCACGGTGATAAAACTTCCAAGTCATAACAATAGCGTTCATTTCTCCTCTTCCCTCCTCTTTCTAGCTGAGCCATTATCTGGACATTGTGGAAGTCAATATTGCTCATCAGATTTCTCTACGCTCAGAAGCATTTTTTCATGCAATGACCTCTCAGCATGAGTTGCAGGACTACCTCAGGAAAACCTCCCAGGCTGTAAAATTGCTTAGAGAGAAAATCTCTAAAATTGATAAAGTAATGTGTGAAGGATCACTTCGAGTTCTCAGACTGTCACTCACCAGAAATAACTGTATAAAAGCATACAATAAATTGAAGTTAATGGCTACTGTACACCAAACACAGCCCACAGTACAGTTGCTGCTATCCACTTCTGAGTTTGTTGGAGCTTTGGACTTAATAGCAACAACACAGGAGGTGTTACAGCAAGAGCTTCAAGGTATTCACAGTTTCCGGTAGGTAACCATCTAGGACGTGAATAAAATGCAAGTAGAGCTGGAATGTGTCGAGCACATTATGTTGGCTGAAGGGGTTTGTTCTACCTTTGTTCATTCATTCTTAAAGGACATAGTACAAAAGGTACAAAATGCAAGTGTGGCATAAGCAGTGTGACTAGTGCCTGATGATTTTTTTTGTTTGTTTGTTTTAAGTGGGATGAACTTTTAACATCCAGATGCTTTGAACTGCGTTCTTATTTACAGATGTTTTAGGGGTGAAGAGATGAGAGATGAGCTGTGGCTGAACTCTAATCTTGCTGGGCTTGTAGCCCACAGCTGAGAGGGTGTTTTCCACGTGGGGGTCTGCAATCCTCTCAGATGCAGCACCCCAAGGATGGGGTCTTTGATACACCAATGCCCTCCAGGCCTGCGTCTTTAGTGACTGATCTGGGCTTGTGGTGTTAAGGGAATATGCACGGACCATGTGTTAGATAGGTCAGCCCCAGCCTGGGCTTGTGCTGGAAGGAGCTTTGCAAGCAAAAGCCAGTACAAAACTGTCAAGCAGCAGTGGTCTGAGGTTGACAGCTGGTCAGATGGGATGTGTTCAGCCACGCCTGCTCTTGTGGCCAGGAGCGTTTCCTCTGCACTTCTGTGAGCTGCTCAAGTTGCAAAGGGAAGAAACAGTGAGGAGGTGCTGCCCAGGCCGCTGTTGCTGCTGCGTTTTTGCCCACGTTTACAACTGGGCAAGGCCCTCTTTCATATGCAAGACTATTAATACAGTAGAATTATTTTAGCTGATGTAAAACAAGCTATCACAACCATCACAGACAGTTTAGAAGTGTTGCTTGCAAGAGCTGCTGGTGTGGTGTGGTGCTGGCAGAAGTAGTGCGTGGTTAAATCAGCTCAACGCTTGTATCAGCCAGCTGAGGAGCTTAGTTTTTTAAATTTATGCTATGTGAGGGGGTGGTTTGTTTCAGTGTTACGTGGTTCCTGCAGCCTGGTGGTCCTCAACTTGCATAATAAAAGCATGGTTGTTGCTCAATGACTGTAACAGGAATATTGAGAAGTTTTTACGGTTACTGCTCTTGTCCATCTGTTCTGTCAAGCTCTTCTTCTAACACCCTTCCAGCGGGTTTGGAAAACTACTCAAATTTTATGTGGAAAAGATCTTGGGAAAAGTAATTACAAATTAAAAAAAAAGAAGAAAAAATCATTTAAGAAGCTAATAAACTGTTGGGGCAAAAGTTGCTGGAAGCTGTCAGTGCTTTTCTGAAAAACCTAGAAACGGACCATCTAAAAAGCGTAGATTGTCCCTCTTCAGACACCTCAGCACAGTTTCTGTCCTCTTTAGTGTTCCTACTCTCAACCAGTTGATTATGGTGCATAGACTGTGACTGAGTCCCATTTGTATTATCTTGATGATAATCAGTGTACTTCTACAACCGTGTGACAACATCAATCAGAATTAGCTGTGTTTTGCAGTTGAGAAACCTGTGTGCTCTGTCAGCAGAGAGTTCTGTTGTCAATGTGGTTGATGTACATGATGTCCCAAAAATGTGCCATTATTTAAAAATTACCCTCGGACATGGAACATATTTGCAGGTTGTCTGTAAGGAGTAATTTCTATGAATAAAGCTTAGCTGGCTTTTTTTGGCAGCGTTACAAATAGTGACGTGAGTGGGAAATGTCCCCTCTGCTTTGGACAGTGAAGGCTCAGAAAGGTGAGTGAAGGGCAACCTAAGTCAGTTGCCCCACCAGACATGAAAGTGCAGCTGAGAAGTTCCCAGCACAATTCCCAAATCTCATAGGGAATGTATAGACATATATATACAGAGAGAGAGAGAGCTTGTGTGGAAAAATAATGTGCCATGGAAAGATGGAGATCTTGATAAAACTTCTGAGTAGAATGTTGTGTTTCAAAAAATAAGTAAAATTTTAAAAAAATCTCAGTTGATGGCAAGAGCACATACTTCAGCTTCCAAGAAAATACCACAGGGATCTTCTCGCTTTGTTCTTAGCAAGAATACTGCAGCTGTCAAGTGAGTTAAATACCTGGTTTCTTTTAAGAACAGATGAACTTCTAAATGGGTATCTCATTTTAAAAATATAATTACTGTCTTTTTGTGTAAACAACTTGCATCTGATTTAAAAAAAACTAAACCCAAACAACTTGTTGCTTTAGTGTTGTTATGGCAGCTTGTAGAATTTGCTTTAAATGGAGTCATGTCAGAATATTTTAATATAAAGTAAGAAAACTACTCAGATCATCCATAGACAATAATTTTTCTCTTGTAGTACTATTTGCAGAAAAAAATGTGGTTTGCCTTTAGTTGTAGTAAAAAATGAAAGAATCTTAATGGTTCTGTGAAGTAATAAATTGGTGTCTTTAATCTAGGTTAATATCCCTAATTATATATGTATCAGTTGTAACTGCTTGCTACTAGTCTAGGATACAATTAAAGTTTTAGAGCTCCAACCTTTTCAAGTTAAAATCTTCTTAATTTTACAAAAAAAGCCCCCAAAACGAATGTGTTAACTAAATTTCAAATCTGCTCTGCCGCTTTCTGCATTGTTTTCACAGTCCTTGTTGGGGTGATGGAGATAACAGTGATTTTATTTTTTTTGCACAGGTATGCTGGCAAACCACACTCTTATACTTTTTTGCACAGTAAAACCCAGGGACATGAAAAGTAGTTCTCACCTGTGTATTTTAAAAGAGGTTTTACCCTGCACTCGTAATTTTACATCGCAGACTTGTCACATTCAGTACTCATTGAAGGGATCTGATGTGTCACTGGGACCTGTTAAGAGATAATTGCCAAGGTGTTTTGCTGGACTGTGAATTGAGGTTTGACTTGTTTCTGGATGTTTCAGGCTGAAGGCATTTTTATTGCTGTTAGGGACTAGAATATCACGGGCAAAGTGGTGAGAGCAAGTGTTGGGAACTCTAGTTGGGTGTTTCCATACCTGGGGTTGGAGGGGGCAGGCTATGTTGTGTTTCAGTGCAGTTAAGCACAGTTACAGAAATAATGCACCAAAGAGCATCTTCATGCTTTCCTAAGGCCCTTTGTGTTGTGGGTATTAGTTTTGCAACTCCAGTTATTGTGTTTCAAATAGTAATCTTCAGGGGGTTTTGCTGTTGTGTTTGTTTTGAAATGTCCATAATGCGACTGGTTTGGATTTTCTAGAGGCTATTTTTGCTTAAATTAGGTATTTGAAATATGTCTGCTTTGTCCATTCCGATGAATTATTGAACAACAATTTCAAAAGCAGACACATCCCTGATGATCTTGAAATAAAAAAAAAAAAAACAAAACAATAAATTAATCTGCTCAAGTCCAGATCCAGCAAGAATCATTGACTTCAGTTCAGCACTGGCCACGTGGATTTCTGCAGGGAGGAGATACCAGGGAGTCACGAGTATATATATGATCTAACAGTCCAGCTACACCAGCACTGAATTAAAGCCATGTGCATCCTCCTCATTTTGTATCCAGGTTTTTTATCTAAAATATCACGGTTTCTGCTAATTCTTATTGGCAAAGTGTCTTGTTTGGTTGGTTTTGTTTTTTAAAAAAAAGCAGTCTTGATTTTTACAGGTATTTGTTCCCAGCTGTCAGTGGAAGTTGAAAAGCCTGGAGCGTTTGACATCTCTGAAGTTCCCACTTTTAGTTTTACTTTGCTAGAAATTTCTCTAGCTGCACAACTTTTAACGAGTGGTTGATATTTCTGATGTGAGAAATTCACTTGTGGTTCTGTATTACAACAGTTTGCAAGATATGGTTAAAAATCTCAAAATACATGGAAAAACGTTTTTTATTTAGAGTAGCGTAAAAATTGCAAATTAAAAAACTCTTCTGTGTTCTCGGAAAGCCATCCTGCCATGTAATGATATTACTGCATCTCAGTCATGTGAATTTAATGTGTAACCACATCAAAAACTCCAGTGTTTGAATTAGAAGAACTTATGGACTGATGAGCCGAGGAACTCAACAAGCAAAAGAAGTAGTATTCTTCCTTTTCAACACCTTTATTCTGACAAGCACTGAGTATTCTTAGTTCTAGTTCACTTCATTGGGCAGAGAGGTACTTCACACTTTCAAAAAAAAAAAAAAAAAAAAAGCCCTACTTCCAAATTTTATCCTCCATCAATATTCAAGTCCATATGTTTTGGTGCAAGGTGACAGTGTCTCTGAAAAATGCATGGTTTCAGCTGCTCTGAGGAGTGAAAGATTGAAGCCTCCCATTAAGCCAGTGTTGATTGCATGGAAATTACCTGCTGGGTGGTTATTTTCTTCAACTGTGAACTAATGATTCATTTTCAGGTTGATTATTGAGCTCACATCTCAATGGCTGTTTTTCTTAGGCATCTTGGCTCACAGCTTTGTGAACTGGAAAAGCTGATAGATAAAATGATGATTGCAGAGTTTTCAACTTATGCTCGCAATGATTTAAATAGACCCCTAGAAGATGATTGCCAAATTCTAGAAGAGGTATGTCTGTTATTGAAATAAACTGTCTGATGAATATGTTTGCATCCTTAACATACTTAATTAGCACCAACTAATTCACTCAGGTCCCTAGTAGCAACACTATAATTTTAGACTATTTCTCTTCTCATCCAAACCTTCCCCCGCCCCTTTATTTTTGTGCTTGATAAAATTAAAGAATTCTAATTAAACTCAGAACTGCCATCCAGCCCCACTTTAGTTTTTCAAAATAATCAGTTTGTTTTTCTCTGTTAAATATATACTGAGTTCACTTTATGAACCTCAGCATGTAAGTGGAAAAGAACATGGACTCTTCATTGACTTGGCTGTAAAATTTCAGTTTTGCAGTGAAAGCTGATATCTGCATGTTGTTCTCATTCTGTCTCTCTATGCTGTTATGGGTGCTTATATCAAGCATATGGCTGCCCTGAATATATGCTTCATTTGCAGTATATATATAAATATATATATATTCCTCATTCCTCTCAGGATCATAAACATATGAAGATTAAGCTGTTGTGATTGCTTTCTAGCCTGGAAAAGAGTTTTCTGGATTTTGCCTGTACTGTTCTTCAGTAATTGCTAGACCCTAAGAACTGTTCAGCCTTGTTTCATAAAATGTAGCGATTGCCAATAGCACTGAAATACTCCCTTTTTGGCCCTAGAGTTTCTTCCCCCCTCTGTGCTGCAACGGGCCAGCCTCTCACTTGGGCTGTATTTAGTGTCAGTCTTGCTCAGGATAAGGAAACTCACTCATCATTAGAAATATCCATGTTTTTAAGCCCTAGTAAATGAGCCCAATTAAGGAACAGGCAGGAAAGGGAGTGGGAGAAAGGAACTCGGCTGATATTGCCACAGGGAACTTTGTAGAAGTAAAGCATGGAAATAAGCTCAATGTACTGAACTGATCAAATGCTGTTTGCTGTGTGTTTGAGACACGAACTTTCTTACTGCTGTGCAATTTCTTAAAATTGTTTCTTGTCTTCACTTCAATATTTTTCATGCATTTTTTTAATTTTCTTTTTTCTTGATAGGAGAGACTCGTATCTTTAGTATTTGGACTTTTAAAACAAAGGAAGCTAAATTTTTATGAAATATATGGAGATGAAATGATTAATACTGCAAAGAACATAATTAAACAGGTAAGCCGAACATTTCTGATGTGTCTGAAAAGCCTCAACCCCTTACAAATTATTCTTTTAGTTGTTAAGGACAGCTCTGATGATGTGTTTTGGTGGCTGATGGTCTCTCATTTAGAGCAGCTGAGCTTGCAGACACTAAGGGTGTTCCTGAAGAACAGAGGTCTGTTTGCAGAAAAGACCTTTTCGGAGGGTGTAGATAGCGTTACCACACCCCAGTTTTCTCTGTATAATTACAGTTGTTCTGAACTTTCCTTTCTCTCAACACCGGGCTCTCCTGAATAGTATAGTTGTATTATAACACTATGTTTCATTAAAAAAAAACCCAAACAACAAAAAACCCACACACAACAAAACAAATACCAAAAAACCACACCAAAAAGCCTGACCCCCAACCCTCCGAAAAGCAAACTCCCCAAGTTCTTGCTGTAAACACATAAAAGAGAATCAAAGAACTTGCCAGTTGAAAGACTCAAATTCCCAGCAAATGCTACAGAAAACATTGCTTGCCTTAATGTTAACAGAGACTTAGCATAGGCACATGATTAAAAAGCTGGAGAACATCCTTGCCTTTTTCAGAGAGCGAGGTGAAGTAATGAAGAAAACCAGCTAAAACCAACAACTGAACAAAGTTCATATTACTTCTTTGGGGGGAAATGCATGGGCTAGTTTGGGTAGTGACATGACAGCTTTGGTTTGCAAACAAAAACATAGACTAAACTTCGAGTGTGTGTTTGGTACTTTTAGTTTTACTCGTTTGTTTGCACACATATGGGAGAATATTGTGTAAGAGGTGTTTTTTTTCCCTAAATATACATGGGTATTTCAAGACTTATGGTCTGATGTGCTATGAGCTCCCTCTGACTTGTATCTCAAAGGCTGGGTTTGCCATCTCCTGTCCTGTCACAGTACTCTGATGTTCACAGCTGCATTGTGAACTGGGTTGGGAACTTGGTTTTAAAAAGTTTGGATTTATTTTTTTAATATTGTTATTTGCAAGTTTTTGTTTTAAGCCAGAATTGGCTCTCCCAGTCCCCTTCACATTGCAGTTGTTCAGCTGGGAATATTTGTCTTTACGTTGAATTTTTTGGGGGTCATCTCTGCTTAAAAATAGGCAAAGTTTAATCAACTTCCACTGTAAATTTCTGTTGAATGAGGAAAATAGGACAGGATTGGAGCATTTCTCTGTGTTTTGTGCAACACTTTTGTGTTGTGACCTATTGTCTCAACCCTTAGGGATACTTTTCCTCAATAAAGGAAACTGTTTCCTTCCCACACCTCAAATGTGCTTCCTCTTCAAATGCATTGCTAGGCTGTTTTGGTCAGTGCTTTTTAGAAACTGTTTATGGCCAGGCAGGTGAAAGGGCAGAGGTTTGTAAGCACTGAACAGACAGTTCACACACAGTTCAAGGACAAAGTATGTTCTTGAAGAACAACACAGCTGTTCTACAGGTATCCTGACCACCATTACTCAGAATTTACACAGGTAAAATCCAGGTAAAATCCATGTAGCTTGAGATGGCAGCCCTCAGTCGCCATTGGGGTTGTGAATATTTGCTTAAAGGCAAGATGAGTTCACACACTTCTGACTCATTTGTTCAGTTTATTGATTGGCATTTGGGAGAAAACCCCTTTTTTGGTCTGAATGGAGTTGATTTGTACCTTGGGCTTACAAGTAGTGTGAAAACAGATCAGTGAAATGGCTGTAAAACAATAGATGTGCTTGGAATGAAAACAGATTGTTCTGGAGACCTGAAGAAACTGGCTAGTTTTGTGTGTACCAGGTGTTTTGGGGGGTTTCTTTTGGGCTTTTTTTCATTTGTTTGTAGAGAAACAAGTTGTTGAAGTGATACAAATGTCTTTATTTTGTTATTTTACTTTTCCTTATTTAACCTGAGGATTATTGTGTATGTTATGAAACTCAGCAGTGGTTAGAAAGAAGCTAAGATCTTTTTTTGTTTTGTTTTTTTCCTCCTTAAAATTTGACAGTGTGTGGTTAATACGGTATCGCAGATAGAAGAAATAGATACAGAAGTGGTTGTTAAGTAAGTATTCAGCCAGATTTTTTTTTTTTTTTTTTTTTGGTGGTGGGTGGGAATAGGATGTTTTTTAGCATAGATAAATTTGTTGTTCCAATTTTTGCCTAGATTTCCCTATAGTTAAGGATTATCCTTCTCTTTCATCTGCTTCTGTCTGCCTCTGTGTGGATACTGTGCTCCCCTTCTCATTCAGATTCGGATGTTACCTTAGATTTACTTTAAAATAAATACTAAAATTCTGTGACTCTCACTATGTGAAACGTGTATCTCTTAAATATATATCCACTTGAAAGCATTCCCTGTTGTCATAATCTGGGATTTTATGTTGAGACATGTTGGTAGTTTCAGTTCATCCTGCATGATGGAGAGCAGGAGCTACCCAGAGAGGAGCCCAGACAACTTCAGTCTTAGAAATGGTCTGTCAGGAACCTCACAAAGCCCAGCAAAGTCAAATGCCATGGCAGAGATGGAGATGGAGCCAGGCTCCTGGCGGAGATGTGCAGGGGAAGGTTGGGGCAGTGGCTGCAAGATGAAAGATGAGAAAGGCCAGAAAAATCTGTTCCCTATGAGGATGGTCAATCAGTGGAACAGGGGCCCAGAGAAGTGTGTTCTGGGACATGGTCAAGCTTTCATGGGGCAGGGCCCAGAGCAAGGCAGTCTAGTTGGACCCCCCTTGAGCAGGGCTTGGCCAAGGGGGCTCCAGAGGCTCCAGAGGCCCCTGCCAGCTTCTGTTTTTTTCCATGGCTTTATGATTCACTTGACTCAGCAAAGTGTTACCCCAAGATAATAAAAATAGTCCAGGTGATAAAGCGAAGTGAGTGGCAGAATCTACATGGGATTCATATCCAGATTGGGAGAAGACTGGGCACAGGGTCATTTTTAAACATTTGGTCACTATTCTCCAGTGTTTACTCTTCTGCTGTTGGGTCCTAACTGTATTACAGGGTTTAACTTTTGTTCTGTCAATGACTTTTCTGCCCTTTGCCACAAACAGCTGACTTGTACTTTAATAGCAGAAGTGGTCTCATTGCAATGCCACAAAATGAGCTTAACAACACAGTTTTTGTAACACAAAATATTTTCATTTAATTTTTTTTGTAATTTTTTTTTTCCTCCCATGTGATTTGTGAAAACGTTATTAACCCCCATCCCTTGTTGGTAACACATAACTTATGCCAGGGAAAAGAACATTATGCCCATGAAAAAAACTAAATGGTAAATGTGAAGCTTTCGTTCTTTTATAGTATTTTCATTTTATATCTCTCCTTTCCCCTTCCACTTACGTGACTGTTGTTCAGGTAATGTCTGTTGTTCTGCCAGATAGAAGTCTACATAGTTTTCCCTATATTTACAATTCAAGTTAGAGCATGTGATTTTTTTTCTTTATGTGCCAGTAGGCCAGCATCGTGGCCAGCAAACAGTAGCTGTTTGCTGAATACTGCTCTTTTTTTAGGCTTGCAGACCAGATGAGGATGATGAATTTTCCTCAGTGGTTTGATTTGCTGAAGGATATTTTTTCTAAATTCACGATCTTCCTCAAGAGAATAAAGGTAAGACATCCATTTATAAAGAGCTTCACGAAGTTCAGGCATGAAAGGGAATGAAGTTACTTTCCATTTGAAGTCTTAAGGTGTTGGTTTTGCTTATAGAGTTCAAACTTCTGATTGAAAGAGGGAGATGTGAATATTGGCATCCAGGGCAAAAATGATTAGTGCTAACAAAGGGAGTGGTGGCAAAGAGATAATACCTCTTTTTGCATGATTACATCTATTTTAGGCTGCTAGGGATTAGGACAGAACTTTTGTATGTGTTAGATTGGTGAAAGAAACCTCATTCTCAGAAAGATCTGATACTGGTTCCCATCAGACGGATGGGTCTGTCTCCGAATACTAATTACAGAATAGAAAATAAAGCCAGGATTTAGTTCAATTTTGTGGTTAAAAGAAAATCTCTTCCTAGCACGAGCTTGTGGCACAGGGTTTTATTTTGGGGTGTTTTTTTTTGTAATAAAAGTTATATTTTATTCTAGGCAACGTTAAATACTATCCGTAGCGTGGTTTTCTTGGTTCTAGACAAGAACCAAAAAAACAGAGACCTGGAGGACACCTTGCAAAAGAACTCTGCCAAGGAGAGCTCGGTGGACACCGAAGTGGCTTATCTGACCCACGAGGGCATGTTCATCAGCGACGCCTTCGGGGAAGGGGAGCTCCCGGCCGGAGCGGCTGACACTACCTCTCAAAGGAACACCTCCCCAAACAGTGAGCCCTGCAGCAGCGACTCGGTCTCTGAACCCGAGTGCACGACCGATTCCTCATCCAGCAAGGAGCAAACATCCTCTTCTGTTACTCCAGGAGGAGTAGAGATGATGTAAGTGAGCGCGGTGCCCATCTCCGCTTTGCAGCAATGGCAGGAACGAGGTGTGAGGGGCAGGCAGTTGTTTCTAACGATTCAGTACAAAAATTGACTTTGGAGGAATGTGCCTTTTAGGTAAGTGTAGTGAACCTCCACCATTGCCCCTAGAGGCTGCCATCAGAGTGCACTGCTTCCAGCTCACCTTTTTTTCATTTATTTACCTTGTTTTCACCTCTGTATGTAGTGGTACAGGGACTGTCACTTGTTACACAAAAGAGCCCCTTCTCCATCAGCTCTTCTGGGGAGGCCACTTGTGTAGGCAGCATGAGAGATACAAGTCCAGCCTGCATGAAAGACTGATTGTCATGCCTTTAGCAGACAAAAATTGTCTCTATTCCCTGTCCATGCTCCCTATGGCAGTTTTTTCTGGGTTTTTCTTGTCTGGCTTTTTTTTAAGCTGACTTCATGGAATACACCTTGATAAATTCTAGAGAAAAATTCTAGAGAAAAATGGTTTGATAATAACCATTTAACTTGCATACTTAAATAAATAAACAAACCCATCTCAATGCTTTGGTTTCATAGGCAGTGCTGCCCTGAGGTGCTCCAGACTCCAGAGGTGTAACCTTTTGGCATCCTTTTGTGAATCCCTTATGGTGGAAGAGAAATGAAAAGTGAAGAAGAGTCCAGGGTTACAGGGAAGAGCAGGGAAAGAGAAAGGGGTTGGATCCAAACTAGTCTGGAGCACTTTGCCGAGTGTGCTAAAAATACACCACTCAGCTACAGCTCTTGAGGAGCAAAGTTGTTTCTGAAGCTGGTTGCATAACTTCATTCTGAAATGAAGTTGCTTTATCCCTCTTCTGTTTTTTATTGCGCCTTTGCTCTGTGTTTGGAGCAGGCTAATAAAAACACACAGAACAGTGTTAGCCCAGTTGCTGCTCTATAGTGTATTGAGTTGTTTCTCTCCTCTCACTCTGTCAGTCCCTTGAGCTGGACCAGAAGATTGTTATCTTCACTAATGACATGAGCCATGAAGAGCAGAGCTGAGCTATGTGCTGACCTCAAAACACTAGACGAGTCATACAAGGTTTTTTAAAAAGAACCAGCTTAAGAGCCTGAAGTCTAAAAAGCTCATAGAATGACAGCCTATGGAGTAAGGTTGAGGGAAGTGCCAAGTATCTATATATTAGGCCTTACACTTTCATCAGAAGAGAAATGCTGTATTTTATCTGTCATATGCTTTATGATGCTCAGGTGTTACAGGAGCTAGGTAAATTTTAGTTCAGTAAATGTTAATTGTATTTATTGTATTAGTAATGACTGTATCCTGTTTCCTCTTAGACCATTCATAGCAATTAGAATGTGGATTAAAAAAAAAAAAAAATATGCAGTTATGCATTTCCTTGCTACAGGGACTGACATGACATTGACAGCAGCTTATAAGATCCCATCTGTACAAAGTGACTTTAGTGATTAACTGACTGCCTGCATTTGACAGTTGCTGCAAGGCTCTTTCCTCCTTTAACCTGTGTGCAGAAATACATGGTTTTTTCGATAAACTGACGGTCAGCCTACTGGTTCTGTCATTTATAGGATCGGTGAAGACATGAAGCTGACTGACCTGGAGCTGGTCAGGCTGGCAAACAATATTCAGGAGTTACTTTATAATGCCTCCGATATCTGCCATGATCGTTCAGTCAAGTTCCTCATGGCAAGAGCAAAGGTAAGGAGCATGGATCAGACTGCTGGTGGTGTCTCATGCTTAATGGGAATTTGCTCCCAGGGTTCTGAAATGACACTCACAATGGGAGTCTCATTAGGGTTAAATATATGTCCCATATAGGGTTAAATGATGTGCCTCTTAAAATACTAGTAACCCTCAGACACGCTGACCAGTTATTTCTTTACATCTCTGGGTTTTTTTGTGGTGTTGTGTCCCCTTACAGTGGTTTTCTTTGCATACAGGATGGCTTCCTAGAGAAGCTGAATTCCAACGAGTTTGTTACTCTCTCTCGCTTGATGGAAGGCTTTATCGTAGATACTGAGCAGATCTGTGGCAGGAAGAGTATGTCCTTGCGAGGAGCACTTCAGAGTCAGGCCAACAGATTTGTGAATAGATTTCATGAGGAGAGAAAGACAAAACTAAGGTATTTCTGAGTAGAAGATCTTTGTTGTTCTTCCGTGAATGATTTTGTCAATTGTGTGCCAGCCAAACACAATCTTTTGTTGCCCAGAGCTCTAGTAAACCTGTTATACTTAAGGGGGTGAAAAAAACGTATTAAAACCCAATTATTTCCAAGTGGTTTAGACTTTTACTCTTTTCGTAACTTCATTTCTTCAAACTGTATTGTTCTACATTACCTAAATAAGGACAGTAACGGCTACAGAAAGTACACAAGGCTAACATTGAAAAGCAGCATCGCTTTGTCTCAGAAGTTTAAGAATAATTCACTTTCAAATGTTTTCTTAAAAAAAAAAAAAAAAAAGAGAGAGAGAAAACTAAACCGCTTGGGGAACAGCCTTGCCAGTAACATACATCAAGTCTATTTGCTCTCATCCGTCAAAAGCTGTAAAATTTCAAGTATTTGCACATTACTTCATGGGCAATGATCTCATAAAGACCTTTATTGCCTAGTGTTGTTTTTTGGTCCCTATGACAAACTGAATGAACAAATTGGGAGATCTCTAGACCAACACAGTGTTGTTCTGTTTTGCTGCTGCCCGTTGTTGGACACCTCCTTCTGATGAAGATGACTAGCATAGTGTTCTGGGCCAGTGGCTTTTTAAAAATTGTTGTACTTTTGATTCCACAACTTTACAGGCAGGAGAACCATCTCAATACAAGGCTTTTCTTTCTCAGCCTCCTCTCTTTTGTGTTTATAACCAGTCTGCTTTTGGACAATGAGCGCTGGAAGCAAGCTGAAGTTCCTGCTGAGTTTCAGGACCTTGTCGATTCGGTGTCAGATGGCAGAATTTCTCTCCCTGAAAAAAAACCAGCAGGTGTGTGTCTAGCCGTCCTACTGTGGAATGAATTTACTATCAGCAAATTCTGCTAGTGACTGCTGATGGACATATTCTGATGTCACTCTTGATCTGCATGTGCTCACTGTCTTCTGGGGGCATCAGAAGGAAATTGATACCTATTTTCTTTATTATTTGTCTCTTACCGCTCTTGAAACTTCTTGTACTGACCTTGATAAAATGATTTATTCATTTCTTGAGAACACCCAGAAGTGTTAGCACAGGGAGGGAACTGCCTTTTTATACAAGTATTCCCAGTGTAGAGGCTTTACAGTCTTTGCACAAACTCGGTCTTTTCGGAGAACAAACCACTGAAGAATTGCCGGGGACTGAGGAGCACGTGCATGTGCTCAGCCCCCCCTTGTGTGAAACAAAGCTTGCTCCTTCCCACTACTTCATCTGCCAGTTCCAATGAAAGGCAGCATGCCATGTGGCTGCTCAGGGAAGGGAAAACTCACGTTCATTCAATTATTTACCTTGCCACAGAAACCTCACTTGACCTCAGAGAAGTCACTTTTTCTCCTCGTGCCCCACTTCCCCGTGTGCGCAATGGGAATACTTAATGTGTTCTTACCTCGTGGGGAAACTCGTCCAATATTGTGGTGAGAGATGTGTGTGAATACCTAGGAGAGGAAGAAAACACACAGAGAGGGGGAGAAAAAAGGCCATAGATTAGAAGAAAGAAAATACAGTGATACCTTGGTAGAGAAACCCTTCCAAAAAGAATATAAAAAAGCAGATGCAGAGAGTGTATTAGTAATAATCACTCCAATTATGGAACACAACACTAAAATACCTTTGTCCAACCATTGCTTTTAAAATAACCTCTTGCAGCTTCCTTCAGGCAGATAATTTAGCATGAAAAACTGCATCAGTAAGAGCTTCTGTGAAGCCTGAAGAAGTGATTTGAAGCTAAAATATTAATATACACAGCAATCACTTGAGAATGTATAGTAGAAAACCTAGTGACTTTTTCTGCTTTTCTTCTTCTATTTGTAACCTGTTGTACTTGGGGTTTTTAAGACCATAATTACTGTGGGACACTGTGGAATTTTTGACCTAAAATCACAGCAGATAATAACGTAACTTTATGGGTTGTAATGATTATGATGGGTGATCAAGTATCTAATTAATATTGTAAAAGAAGAGCAGTGCTCCAAAGAACGATTGTGGGTTTTTTCAAACCTTAATAGGTGAACGCTGTGTTTTTATGAATAGCATTTTTTGCCCTTGTTTTTTGATTCAACTCATTCCTTTTCCTGTCTTGCTAAAATGTCTAGCTACTGAAGAAAGAAAGCCAGCTGAATTCCTTGTTGTTGAAGGACAAAAATATGCAACAGTTGGGTAAGATGCACACTTTTCTCTTAGTAGTGGGTTAGTTGGCAAGAACTTCTGAGTAGAACTGTGATGAATGTTAACAGCTTTAGCAGTCTGATTTAAATTGAAAATCCCTCTCCTTTCACAAACTAGTTTCTCTTTAGTTCCCAAACAGTTATAAAAGCTCTTCTGTACATTAAAATGCTGATTTTCCTCTGAATGACCAGGCTAAAATTTATCATTTTATTTGAATGGTTTTTTTCCATTATTTCATAAAAACACATAATTGTGAAAATACACGTTTGTAGCACACTGTTATTTCTTATGTAATCTAGGTACCTCTGGCAAAAATCATAGGCTCCTGGAATAGTTTGGGATGGAAGGGACTTTTAAAGGTCATCTAGCCCACCTTTCCTGCAAGAAGCAGGGACACCTTCCACTAGACCAGGTTGCTCAGAGCCCTGTCCAGCCTGACCTTGAACGTTCCAGGGATGGGTCACCCTCAGGGCAGCCCCTGCCAGTGTTTCACCACCCTCATCGTTAAACATTCCGTCCTTATATCTAGTCTGAATCTACCCTCCTTTGCTTTAAAACAATTACTCCTTGTCCTGTCACCACAGGACCTACTAAGAAGTTTGTCCCCATCGTTCCTATAAGCCCATTTTAAGTACTGAAAAGCCGCAGGAAAGTCTCCCTGGAGCCCTCTTTTCTCCAGTCTGAACAGCACCAAAACACGAGTCCACAACTGAAAAATTGCTTGTCTTATTCAGAAGGAGAAAAGGGCCATCTCAGAAGCTGCATACACTGTTTCTTGGCATCCTGGTTGCTTTGAATTGGAAAGTAGTTTCTTAGAGCTGGTTATATCAAAGACATTTTAAAATATGCGATACATACTTCTTTCATTTAAAAGCATGCTGTTTCCAAAGACTGTGAGGCTTAAGCGTTAAATATGCATGAAAGTGTTTCTGAGGAGGGAGTAAAACCTGGAAGATCTCACTCCCCAGAGTCCTCACATCAATTTACCCATACTTAAAAGTTGTGATGTGCAGAATGTCTTGGACCAGCTGTCATTTTATGAGCTGCTTCATGATGATGCATCGTTGTTCAATTAGAAGCAGAAGCTGATGGCTGAGGACTTCTGTGCCAGCCAACTGATATCACTGCAAAAGAGCATTTCAGGTCATGTAGGAGCATTGCTTTAAAGGATAAAATTTACCTAATATATGATGTGTTTGATGATCCATCTCTGCTCATTTGAAACTTGTTACATTTAGCTGTGTGAAGCAATTGTGAGCCTCGTGGTGCAAATACTTGTTTCAGTTCTAGACACTTTAACATACAGTTTCATTGCATTTAATCAAGTAAGAGGCATTCATCAAAAATGCCTTGCTGTTCACAAAGTATTCTTCAGGTGTGTATTTTCAGCTGACTTTTCATTATCTTTCTGCACTCTACTGCCTAAAGGAAGAATGACATTTAACTCTTTGAAATGTTATAATATCTACTTTGGACATTTGATCTCACTTCTGTTTTCCTACCTTCTGTGTATTTAAATTCAAAGGAGCATGCCTGCTCTTTGTGGAACCTTCGTAATTCCATCCAGTAGCTCCCAAATTCTCCAGTACCTGCTGGCTTCAGGGGAAATTACAGGTGTTGAGCATCTTTGAATATTTGGTGCTATTTCTTCACAACTGCTTTCTCTGTTTGTGACTCCTTAGAATTCATTACATATTTTTTCAGAGATTTTTCTGTGATAAAAAGTCCCTTTTTCCACACACACCCCCTTTGGAATGAGTATTCATTATAACTATCTGTATACCTTCTTTTATATTTTACTTCTATTTCACATCAGTCAGTGGGTTTATTCAATGCTGTAATCTCTAGTAGTGGGTAGCTTTCTATCACCATGACTGGCCTGTGTTTGATTATTTTTTTTCCAATATCTTTTGTGCCTGAGGTGACATATTTGGCTGTTTCCTCTCTTGTAGGACAGTATTGCTGCTAATAAGAATAATCCTTGAGTACTGCCAGTGTGTGGATAACATTCCTTCCATCGCCACTGACATGCTGACCCGCCTGTCTGACTTACTGAAGGTATGACTCCAGATGCACCTGCTGTGCTGTCAGGGTGGACAAATGTCTTACTCTGCATAATGCTCCTCTGTTTTTATTATTTCGTATAAATTATCTAGAAATCATCGTGTTTTCTGCTGTGCCATAAGAAAGCCTTTTAAGTCAAAGGCATTAAAGATGCAATTTATTGTGGGAATTAACTCTGGGAGGGCTGTCTTTCCTCTTATATATATATATATATATATATATATATATGCACACACATACATACATAATATATATATCTGTTTAGGCCCCAAGGCCTAGCAGTTAATTTATGTCAAGACTTTCACTTGTGCCTTTGCCCACAGAGATTATATCAAGTATTAGGGTTCTGAACATGAACATAATCAATAAAAGATAAACAGATTCTACTCTCCAAAAGTATATTTTATTTTCGTAGGTGCCAGGGAAGGGGAAACACACTCTGGGAGATGGATCTTGAAATAATTTTCTTGTTGGTAGTTCTTATTTGAATAACCAGATGCAGGAACACTCCTCCCTGCAGTTGTATTCAGATTCATCCACACACTTTCCCCTTTAAAAGCACTATCCAAGGCAGATCAGTGTGTTTGGGCCTGCCCCTCTTCACCTCTCCTTCTCCAGCTGCTGCTTCACTCAGAAATTGCATCACCTTTTCACAGGCAGGTAGAATAGCAGCAGGTGCCTCAAACTTGGCAAGATTTGCCTCTCTGTTTTACTTCCCTGTCCTTACCTTATCTTGTAGCTCTGCCATTTGTGCTTTACTTCTTTGTATTCAAACACCATGTGCAGTTTAAATATTGTACTTCCTATCTGTCAGCAAGGTGCCATCAATTGGAGAAATGTCAAGAACAACTAGCAGAAACAAAAGCTGGTTTATTACACTTTGAACAAAATAGAGCCACTTGAGGTGTCCTGGCAGGTCAGAGCTACCAACCCGTGAGGGCAGCAGAAGCTGGACTTTGTTGTGGTGGAAAATGGAAAGGGTTTCATTTCGAGGTAATGAAATTCCAGGCAGTTTTGAACTGTGGCTGCAACCTGAGTGAAATGACACCAGTGTATGGGCAAAATCTGGACTGTTTGGATGGTGCGGACAAGAGAAGGCTCACGGCCACATGCTGGGTGCAGAAATGCTTTCCTCCCAGCAGGCACAAGAAGGGGGTGTTGCTCTTTTGCTGTTTCAGACCTGCTGCTTCCTCGCTGCTCTGTCTGCAACAGGTGATCTGAGCACAGCACAGAACCCGCAGGAGGCAGGGGAGAGTACGTGTGTCCATCATCCTTTCCAGACCAAGCGTTTAATGGTCTGCCTCACAGTTAACACTAACCTGAGCTCAGTATTTCAGAGGAGCTTAGGCTGTGTGAGATACATCTGTCTTCAGCTCAGTGGTTCTGCTTTGGAAGTCCACCCAGAGGTATAAGAAAAGGTCTTGCTTTTCTGCAGGAGGAGATGAAGTGAATGTCAGACGGTTTCAGACCCTGACCTCTGTCTGAGAGCAGGGTAGGTTATGCCTCTCTCAGGTCAGGGGCCACATGCAGCTCTGGTTTGGTTGTGGTATGAGGTCTGGGTTGCTTTTCTGGCCCTGGATACACCACTGGCAGCTCAGAGTTGGGGGTGAGGGGTTCATGGTGTGTCCTCTGTGGGCCTGCATTTTGTGACTGACTCCAGGCAATAGCCAGAAAAATTATTTCTTCTTTTTACCCAAGGAGTGTTTGAAATGTTGGGTTTGTTCTTATATTCTCATGAAGCAAGATCATTGAAGCTGGATTGTACACCACCCCCCCACACCCCTCCCACTCCCAAAAAAGGAGATCTGTGTGAGGGAAATCCTCTGTGTTGCAGACACAAGCTGTAGGGCAACCTTGTCACAGTTTCTTCTGAATCTTCAGGTACACAGGAAAGGGTCAGCACTGTGTAAGTTTTGCCTCCCACTTTCCAGCCCAGTGTCAACAGACAAACATGTTTAAATATGAGCCCTGGGACTTCTGCTCTCCGTTCAGTGCAGGAACTGGGGACAACAGCAATGGCTCTTCCACTGCATCACCTGGGCCAATCTGGAATATCTGGTGTCTCAAGCTGGGTGATGAAGCAGAATTCCAATATAAGACAGAACATGCTGACAGCAACTGTCTTACTGTCCAGAGACCTTGCTGGCCTATCAGAGTGTTTTACACATCTACTGAAGAAAACCAGCAAGCTCCTCACCCTTTGCCCCATCCAAGGTCCTGGTTTGAGAAGTCTGTTTTATAGATTTGTAATATGAGGCTGTTCTTGTGTATGGCTTTCAAAGGGAGGCTGAACATGGTGAGTCTGCAGCAAGTCTGTCTTGCTGCTTTCTTTCACCCTGAGAGAAGCCTCACCTAAAGGATCTCCTAGAGAAGCAGAAACTAGTCCTTGAATTGAAATCACTGGGTATCTGTTTTTAAAAGCAGTATTTCTGCTTCTCATTGCTGAAGCACTGCCTTGAGTGCTTCACCATAAGCTAAGTCAAAAAACACTGGGCAAGTGACTACTGAGAGTGGTAAAAAAGTTCCTTTTGTCTTACTAATAGTCACGAACTCCTCTGGAGTAAGGAATATGTGAAACTCTGAAACTGGCCTTCATAATAATTCTTTTATCTTGGAAATTTCTGTTGATGGCGTTTTCTAAACTGTGGTTATGTATAGTTGATAAAGAGTCAGCATGCATTTTCACTGTCTTTTCTTTCTCACAGTATTTCAACTCTAAAAGTTGCCAACTAGTGCTTGGAGCTGGTGCATTACAAGTTGTTGGCTTGAAAACAATCACTACAAAAAACCTAGGTATGGATTTCTAAATTTAGAAGGTCAAAGCTTGTTCTTCTGCCCGTTAAACCAAAATGCGAAAAAAAACCCTAAACATTTATGATGTTATGTTTGAGTTTTGGTGCCATGCATGGACACAGAGGGTGATAAGACCTTACTGGTTACCTATCTGGCCTGGGAGAACTGGGTGCCCTGTTCCATGCTGCAGCAGAGTCATGACACAATATTCCAGACCTCCAGTTTTAAACTTAATTTCTCCTGAAATTAATAACCTTTGACTGATGGGTTGAAACAGGCATCTGAACTTATAGTTCCCATGTTTCAGGGTGTCCCAATTACCAGTCTGCCTTTCCTTTTTGGAAAGGGAACAGCTGGAGGAGAATGAGTGGAGAGGCTGCCCCCCAAGGGGCTGTGGGCAACAGCTGGATCAGGTTTTTGCTGCAGAACGCTTGGCCAGGGTGGTGACCATGACACAGTGTGTCCTCCTGCTGGCTCAGGCCTTGTTGGACTCAGGATAAGCTCAGTTTTGGGGATCCTGTTGGCACTGCAGCCCGAGCAGGTTCAGGGCATGTCAGCACTGGCAGGGCAGGGTGTTTCTGTACACCACTGCAGAAAAAACATTGATGCCTTGAGAATGTGGTTCCTGAGGTTAGGTGGGTGATGATTCAGGTCTTCTGAGATCTCTCCGATGTCTGTGCGTGCTCAGGGCTCAAAATGTCAAGTAAACACTTAAAGCCTCTGGGAAAATTAGTTCCTTATCCCATATCTTTCCGAAGCTGGGTGCGAATAGCCGGGTACCAGTCTGGGGTCTTCACTGGGTGGGGGTTCCCAGTGGAAACAAAGAGACTAACAAAAAATTGATAAACTGTGTCAGATCTATTATTTATGTTAAAGGAGATACAGTCCATACAAAATGACTCTTCCTGTGCAATAATTACATTGTTTTTCTTTCTGAATTTACAGCCCTTTCTTCACGTTGCCTACAGCTCATTGTACACTACATTCCCATTATCAGGGCTCATTTTGAAGCTCGGCTGCAGCCGAAGCAGTTTAGCATGCTCAGGCATTTTGACCACATTACAAAGGTAATTCTTGTGGCATTTCCTAATTAAACACAAAGTTCTGCTTTTCAATTGTACTCTGAAGAATATGAATGCCATTAGAAAATGAAACCTGTTTTCTTCCCTTACAGGATTATCACGACCACATAGCTGAAATTTCAGCAAAGCTCGTTGCCATAATGGATAGCTTATTTGACAAACTATTATCCAAGGTAATGATTTATGGAAATAATTATATACTCTCTAAATTGCAATTGGAAGTCTCACTGTATGCAGCCTAGATGTTTCAAATGGAGTCTTAAACTTACCTAATCAGGACTTGTTTGAACTTCTTTAAACTGAAAGCACAGAAAGCTCTGTGCTGTTCTCATGAATGTACTTTGTGTTAATGTTTGCCATCGAGACGTCGCTCCCACAAAAAATAAATTTTCCATTGACTCCTTCAGCAGGAACAGAAATGCTTTGGCTGGCACAGATGCTCGTGTGTTCAGGAGCTGAAGTGCTCTCCTACCACTGACAGCTCTAGTCTGCCGCCAGGCTCAGCAAGTCCCATTTCCTGCTCTTTCCAGTGGTGCCTCTTTGGAAGCGGGAGGGTGGCATTTCCGACAGCTGAGGAAGCACCAAAAAAATGCTGAGGAGGAAGAGTTTTTGGAGGGGAAGGACCAGCCCATTTATTGGGCTGCAGGCCTGGGGACTGGAGGTCTGTGCTCAGCAGTTCCTGCTCTGCAGCAGCATTAGTCGCTGTCCCACGAATTGCTCTTAGTGTATTCTGCTTTTTGAACACTCCTCAGTGGTTCACTCTGGTCCTGGGCTGGTTCTACTCACTGTGACTTAATTTAGGGTTGGAGAGACCTCCCCAGGATGGGACCTCATGGGCCCACAAATCCGACAGATTAAGTACACGAGCTGTTAAAGCTTTGTGTTGTGCTTTGGATCTTATGGTCCTTGGGGAAAAATAAAAAAAAAAAACTGTTTCATGAGAGAAATAAATGAATTCTTTAGTAACATTTGATTGATTGGCCTGCGCCAGCCTCTTCCTTGGAGGAGCTCATGAGAAGCACAGGATCACAGATGAGGGACAGGCTGATAAGAGCTGCAGTGAGGCAGCTCTAACAGGCAGCATTTCTGTCTTCCTTGCTGTTCCTCTTATTTTATGTTGTGCTTTCTCATTTCATCTGTTTCTTTGGTCTATCAAATAGTGTTACCTAAACTTAGGGGAGGGGAAAAAAAAAGAAGGCCAAAAGCATTTAAGTTGGGATTCCTTGCCCCTATTGTGTTTACTTTTTTAAAAATGTGTTTATGTTCTTTGCTGAAGACAAAAATGGACTGCTGCTTTATTGGGGGTTTTATCCCCCTTAAAAATAGCTGTCCTGTGAATTAACAAGGCGTTTTGGCCACTTTACCCCATATCTCTTGAGAGTAAAAGATAAATGCAAGTATTTACATCAATACCAAACAAGTTAGCCCACAACAAACCAGTAACACAGTTTATGGTCTTGATAACAGTTGGTAAGAACTCATCCCTTACTGTTCTTCCATCTTTACAGCCCATGCTCTCCTTGGGAGCTGGCACAAGTTATAAACTGTAAATATTCCTGTCCTTTAGAGCTCTTAAGGGCTTGAGTGAGAGTGCTTGGCTCCCATGAATGCAATCCACAGAGTCCAGGAGTAAAGGAGACCATGGGTTGATTTGCCTCCCTTCCCACCATACCCCATCATTTGGCTCATCTTGTTCCCGAAATAATGAAATCTGAAGGCTGTGAAGGGCATAAACCCAGGAAATTTGCAAATGGGCATGTCAGTACAACCATGTCAGCGTGTTCTTGGGGTTATATGTTTTTCTGAGAGTCCAAATATTTCAGTGTCCTGTGCGTAAAATGGTCACCTGCCTTGAGGTGTGTAAATCTGAACCAGTCAGTGAGTTCCATAGCAGTGGGTGTCCGGCACACTTCAAAACCAGGAATTGCATGATCCTGCTTTGTAGGAGACAAACAGTTTGGTGCCATGGACAGGAGATACCAGGAGACCTGGCACTTGGGTAATATGAGCGAGTTACTTCTGAGTTTCCAGGCTATGCTTCCCCCTGGGAGCTCCATAGAATGTCCTCACCCAGTGCCACTGTGCCGAGGAGGTTCAGCCACACTTCCCAGCAGCTGTTATCCTTGGCAGGAAGATAAAACAGGAATGGGGGTATTGAACAGTGGAAATAATACCATTAAAGAATGGAAAAGGCTCATTCATTTCCATGAATAAGTGTTCGTGGAGAAAAGCCAGTGCGAGTTCTGAGTTCTCTTGGTGCTTGGTGTCTTGTGATTGTTTGGACAGAAGAGCAGTGAATTCTTGTCTGATCCCTCATGCTGTTGACCTCAGCTGGAGATAAAAATGGCCAGCACCTTGGAGGGCTGAAGCTTGGGTTACTTCCTGGGGCTTTTGCTTTTCCCTGTGCCCATGAAGAGTTTGATCTGGCTGTAGTCATGTAAGAGCCTGCCAGTTCCCTCAGGCCTTACAACATGCTGGGAAGTTGGAAATAATTTCTTGCTTAACTTCCTTGTCTCAAGGCACGATCCTGCCTGCTGGGTGGTTGTCCCTTGGAGCAGTAAGCACTATTTTTCTACTACTTCTCCTGTCAAAATTAGGTCAGTGGTTTGGCTTTCCCATAAAGACTTTCTTTGTCCTGTCATGCTCAGATAAGCTTTGTTCTCTTTCACAATTCAGGCCAGCAACCATCTCCTCCAACCTGTTTGTAAATGATGTAGTTGTAATGATCTGGTTTTTCCCTGAATCGTGCAAGGCTCCATGGAGAAGTGTCACCCTTCCAAAGATACCTGCCAATGTGTCACCTGGGCCTTTGCTGGCACAGCCTCTCCAACTGGAACTGCAGAGCTTGTTTCACTGTTCTTGGGAGAGGATTCCTGTGTTTCTCAAATCCTGTTCAGATCTTCCCTATCCAGAGTGGGGACATAAGAATTTTGTTCCCTTTGTAGCAAATCTCTTGTCATCTGGTGTTTTCTAGTGTCTTGTTTCTTGGATTTCAGGCACTGGGAGAAGGGATGTTTTTTACTTTGCTTTCCAAGGTATTTCTGCAATGCTTTTGTGGGGTTTTTGTTTGGTGGTGTGGTTGGGGTTTTTTTATGGCCAGTGATGAGTTTTCAGGAGTTTCCATTTTTGATGGTTTCCTTTCCTTGACTTTTCACGAATTTGGACGTATGTGATCCCAGAGAAGTAGTTTTCTCTCATGAATTACTCGAGGGGCGTATTTCTCAGAGGTAGAAGTGCTTGTCTGTCACTGATTCATCCCAGTGTGAAGGAGAGGGCCAGCTCGAGTCACAGGGCCTGCACTGGGGTGGCTGGCACAGAGATTATTCTCTTTGCATCTCTAATTCCTGGCTGGCTCAGTTCATGCCCAATGACCGTTTTAATTTGTGATGTGCTAAATGAACTTTGATTCCTGATGTCGTTAACACAGCAGAGCTTCAGGTGGCTGTTGGCAACTCTGCTATATAAACTATTTTAAAGTGGTAGGAAGGAGTAACTGGTTGTGTGTTTATTTCCAGTACGAAGTGAAAGCTCCTGTTCCTTCAGCATGCTTCAGGAATATCTGCAAGCAAATGGCAAAGATGCATGAAGCTATATATGATCTCCTTCCTGAGGAGCAAACTCAGGTGAATGTTATTTTTGAGCCTCATCTAACACCTCGTTTGCAAATGTACATGAACTCAGTAACAAGAGGGACTTTATGTGTGGAGAGGGGAATTCTTTTTTGAGTGTTTGTGAAACCCACACGTTAAAGGGCTTGGCAGCAGTCATGCAGACAGCTTGGGCTGAGCTGAGGGAAGTGTTTGGATGTGTAGGGAGATGAGACACACAAAAAGAACAGATTTCAGTATTTTGAGCTGCCTTTTAGTGTCTAGAGAGAACAGCCTTCAATTCAGGAATTAGTGCTGAAATTCTACACAAATTGCAACACTTTGGGGCTCAGAGGTTATGTGTTTTCAGAGCCCTTTTTCATGCTCAAAATCAGTGGCTTCCAAAGGTCCCTAAATGTATTATGCACCCAGATTGTACCAGATGTCCTTTTCCAGTATTTTGCTACAGTTTTTGCTACTGCAGAGCTGCAAAGGACAGAAAGGACTAATCCAGTCGTTGGATACACCAGGCTGTCATTTCTTTTTCACATTAGATTAAATGGTCCCTTTAAACTGTTTTTCATATTTTTTTCTTGGAAAAACCACTTTAAGTGGTTCTAGTAAAGGAAAGAGATTTTTTACTTTCTAGCCTTCATACCAGTTGTTAGATTCTTCAAACAGATAAGAAAAGTTGACCTCCTAAGAACGTGCCACACAAAATTAGGAAGGGAGGGTTTGTTCTGTCCTGTGTTACAAATTGTATGTTGGCCAGAAAGATGAGGAGGCCGAAGGATTGACAGAAGGAAAAAAAATCACGTGAGTTGCAAAAACAAAGCTGAAAGTTTTAGTGGCTGAAGGTGCTGGCAGTGTCTTTCCTCTCTGGAGGCAGTGATGCAAGCCCAGGGACAGATCCTTACTCTGGTGCTGTGGTTTCTTGTAGATGTTGTTTTTACGAATCAACGCAAGCTACAAGCTCCACCTGAAGAGGCAGCTGGCCCACCTCAACGTGGTCAATGATGGAGGACCTCTAAATGGGTATGTCGGGGCACTCTTCTTTTTTCCGCTGCTCAAATAATCAGGCATTATCTCCTGCAGAAAGAGAAAGTTGTGACTGCAGAATGCAGCCACGCTCCATGTTAGTATGTCAGGTGTGGAGCTTTCTTAGAGTAAAGGACATGACTTGTGCTGTTCCATAGTAAGTAGGAACGCAATCCACCTGCTAACAGGTTGGGAAGTGGACATTAGTCAGATTGGAAAACTGCTGTAGGTTCCTCTGATCATGGATTGCTTTTTCCCCCATTGTGTGACAGCAGCAGCCAGAGTTTAATTCACATGAATTACGTGATTCCTGAAGCAGTTTAGAAATGTGGATGGTGACTCATGGCACTGGCAAAGTAAAAATAGGAAAAAGCAGCATTTCATCTGTGCAGTGGCCAGCTGCTCTACAGAAATGGGTTTCACAGCAGAACTAGGTTTGAAACAATTATGCTCACAGAGCTCTTCCCCTTCCCTGCTCCAGCCCAAGCAGGTCAGTGGTACCTCTCCTGAGAGAGGGTGCCTGGTTGTGCCTGATGTCCCCACCTCCCAGGAAAGCCTACAGCCTCTTGCAGGCTGAATTCTCTTGTCAGTTGGATTGTCCCCTGAAATGGTGGGGTTTATAATAACTCTTAATGACCTCAGGGGGGTTATGTGGTGTTTGCAGCGTAGTAAGGGTGAAATTCATCAGCCTACCCATGTGCAAGAAGAGATTGTCTTAGGCTGAAGAAGTCAGAGAAGGAAGTTAATGTTTCAGAGGTCACTGGAGTGAAAGTTTTGTTCGTGTCCATTTTATTATGGTTTGTCCTGCTTGTGTGTATTCTTCCTTATACTCTGTGAAAGGGTTTATCTGTAATGGTTCTTTGTACTTGGTGTGTATTCACAAGGTGACATCCTGTTGCCTTTGGTACTTAATAAAGGTATTTGTGGGGTGAGGCCACTGTAGCCCCACTGAAGTGAGAGCACCTGGGGTGCGTTTGGGGTGTTTCACACTCGAATTTCCAGTCCCAAACACTGTGCTGTGCCATCTTCCTCCTGTGCTGTCAGTTTTGTGTGATAACTTGTGGCTGGGTGGATTAAATGAATCCCTTTTTGTCAGGAAGGTTGGGGCAAGTGTTTTGGTGACATACTGGGCTGTATTTCCCAGCAGGCAGAAGGTCTCAGCTGGCCCAGCTCTGTTTCTGTGATGGCAGCAGTCCCTTACTTCAGACACAGCTCTCTGGGAGCACATCGCTGGGGCTGTTTGAGAACGTCAAACACTGGATGTCACTCGCTGCTGTTCCAGCAGTCTTCACTGACTGAGTTTTTAACATGGTCTTCTGATCCTCATCCTGTTTTAAACTGTTGTTTCTGTAGTAATAGTAAAAATCCAGTTCTGTGACTCCTGCTTTTTAATATGAAAATACAACTTCTGTTCCTACACCTTGCTAGCTGGAAGCATCATGACCCCTGACATGTTTCAACAGTGTCTGAGGGATTTTAATTCTGTATAAACTGTTATAAACAATGTAGCTGTTACTTTTTACATTAACCTTAGAATCATTACCCTCTAAAATACAGAAGTTAATGTTGCAATAATTAATATTCTTAGTTTCAGTGGAATTGGGAGTTTAAATCTAGATAAGCCTGGGATTACAGCAAGAGAATAGAAGTTTTAAATGCCTAATTCCTGCTGAGTTTTCTGAACTCATGGTTTGATCTCCCTTCCCTAGAACTAGTTTTATGCCCAGCAGTAATCCTGTTATGGATGATCACTGCTGTAAAATAAACCACAGCCATAGCATTGAGTTTTGAACTGATACTTAAAATATCTAATCCAGGCATAGGATTTGAACGTGTATTGTAGTAATTGTGTGCCAAAGTCCTAAACAAACCCCGGTCTGAGCACTCCAGGTGGATGGGACGGGGTCTGATTCTAATCTTGTCGTGTGTTTCACTGCAGGCTGGTTACTTCAGATGTAGCTTTTTACACTGGAAACCTTCAAGCTCTGAAAGGCCTTAACAACTTAGACCTAAACATGGCTGAAATCTGGGAGAAGAGGTGATAATCCACTGGGAGCAGTCATTGGCTCTGACAACAGACTGACTTTCTTCTAAGCAGCGTGATGTGACGACGGTGAGGTGAATACTTAAGCCCAGATTCCAAGAAAGGGCACGATTGATAGTCGGGGGAGCTAGACTCAGAGGGAGCTGCAGGGAGTGATCCTTCCAGTGTCCTTCAGCAAGAAACAAGTGATCAGCTGTCTGTGCAATGTTTTTTCATTCTCTCTGGAAACAGACTCAGGTTTCTTTGGACCAAATCCAAAAGAACACATAGCTGTAACACAGCTGTAGTTGTCTAGAATGCTCTGTATATCTTTATATTAAAAAGATGCTTTGCATTTCTTCTAGTGCAATGAAATTCACATGGTGTCCCACCTTATTTAATGATGGTACAATATAAAAATCTTGCAGTTGGAACTCTGTAGAAAATGTTTTTCTCTATGAAACTATGCTGTTCTAAAATTTATTTTTTTACAGAACTTTATATAAATAAATGTCTTTTGATTGCTCGCATATAGGATTGAGCTTTGTTAGGGAGCAGTCCTTTTTGAGGGGATTTCCAACCTGCCATCTGAAGGCAAGATTTGCTAACAAACAAAAGTTCCCCAAAGCCACTACCTGTGGGAGAGAGGAGTGACCTGCTCGTTGTTAGCAGTGACAGGGGTTTCTGGGGGAATTGTAAGGTAGCAGAAAGGCTGGTGTGGGGATGGTCACCCTCAGCTACCCAGCCCTTGGACTGGCTTGGCCCCAGGCACGGGGAAGCATTTGGGGCACAAGAAACAGGGCAGGAAGAAGAAAATTCTAAAGTTTTTAGGCTGCTTATAAAAGGTTGCACCACTAAGGAAGGCGCAACCGAACTAAACTTATTTGAGAGTTTTTACTACTACCTTCAACAGACTGGAGGCTGCCAGTACTAAGTACAAGTGCCTGTGTATCTCACCTCACCCCTCTTTACCTGACCCCAGTCTGAGTGCCTAACCCTGTGATGATCACGGATGATGGAATGATCTGCTGCAGTGTGTGTGTGTGTGTGTGCCTGTGGTTCCCTCAGCCAGGCATGCTCACCTGTCAGCGTAACAGATGTCATTAATTGTCAGTCAAAATAAAGCTCTAAAATCACAGTTGTTTTTAAAGACCAACTTCTTTAATGATACATACCAGTGTTATACTAAGCTTATAAAATAAAGTTGTCTGCATGTAAATACAAGAGAAACATTAAGAAATCAATAGTGATCAGGACAGGGATTTCGATTCCTGTACAAATTTAGAAATGACTCGAGAAGATAAATTAACATACATGGCTGTGACAATATGAACATAGGTGTAGTCAACGTGATCCATTTATTGAAAAAAGAGGGCAGATCAAGGATTAAGATATTAACAGGAGATCCAGTCTTAAATGGGATGTGAAAAAGCAAACACCACACGTGGATACTGAGGCATTTTTCTCAAGTATTGGATTCTTTGGGTAAGTTTGGAACACGGATGATTCCCACTCTCACAATACGGAAATGGAGGTATTGACAGCCTTACCCCAGTACCTTGACATACAACTGGGATAGGACATCCCACTTGTAGTTTGGGGGGGTTGAAGAGGGCTAGAGGTTGTGAGCACATGAAATACAGGGTTTTAAGAGCCTGTTTAGCAGTAGTGAAACTTTTGGTTTTCAACTGTGCCTTCCTAAAACGTCACAGGAGTTGCCAACCATGTTGTCCCACCCGTATTGCTTCACAGCTTTATTTCTGCAGTTACAAGCAATTCAAAACTACTGAATGTTCGAGGCAAGCCTCTTAACTTCTTATCAAAGAAGATCTGTCCATCTTCCCGCAAGACAAACAGTATTGCACTTCAAGGTTATATTAACTGAGTTACAGAATCTCTTTAAGGACTGAAGCATTACTTACGCACATCCATGGCGCTATGTGGCTGCTTAGAGATAAGCAAGAGAAATTAATTTTAAATTAATACTGCAGGGTACTGTGAAGATGACAAAGCATAGGCCCTCTGTGTACTTAGATTTCTAATGCTTAAAAGGTTCTTCCGTGACGAGGCTGGTTTAGCAGCCTCAGACCTGACCGTGCCCTCTCGTGGACTCAGTGGTCCAGGATCCGCAGGTTGCCAGACACGATTTTGTTCTCTAGTAGAGCTCCAGCTGGGATGTCAATCCTGTCCCCATGGTTTGCAATGATGATAACTGTTCCCTGGGTGTACAGAAAAGAAAAGAAAACAAAGTGTTTAGAATCATGTTACCTGTTGATTTGGAAGGAGGGAGGAGATTGTCTGGAGGACCATTTAGGTGTCACAGGTGACACAGCCAGCTGGATGCACTTAGTTGTATTGTTTCTGCATAGGCTTTTTGGTGTTTTGTTGTTTGGTTTTTTTTTTCCCTAGAACAAAGGTTTTAAACAAGCATTATTGGAAACACTGTAATTACCAGCTGGCTAGATACTATCAGCCTACAAGCAGAACTGTAACTTCTTTGAAGATACATACTTGCTGTAGGGCTCTTGTCATGTCTGCTTGCTTTGGGGTGAAAAAACGTTACCCCCATCAGTCCGTGTGTCCCAGCCCAGCCCTCCCTGCTCCAGCTGCACAGCAAATCTGGGCACAGAGGGACAAACATGAGCCCCAGAGCTGAGCCACTGCCAGTGCTGGGGGGGCAGCCCCACCCTGCACCCATCTGTGTCAGCTGCTGAACTGCCCCAGAGCAGTGCAGGTTCTGCTGGGATTGGCGTAATAAATCAAGAACTCCAAACTGATGGAAAGGGGACTGAAAAGGGGTGGTAAGGCCTGCCTGGGAGGTGAGGTGGGACATGCCTTGTCGAGCCACAGGACAGAGAGGGCAGCAGTGTTTGAACAGAAACCTGAGGTGTGCGGTGCTTTCAAGGCTCACAGATAACCCTCATCTCTCCCTGGGCCTGTACAGAGCAGCAGCTCGGGCAGTTTAACACCCTGCACTCCTTCACAGGGGTCACTGTCCGGCCTTGGCCTCCAATCCTTGGGCCGTTACCCAATTCCCAGGAGTGCTCCTGTGGAGTGTGTACAAGCACTGACAGGCAGTAGCAGAGATCAGTCATGTTTAGTGCAGGAGCATCCTAACGACACACTCACCTTTAATGAAACATTCTTCCCAAATGTAACATCACCTGAAACCGTGAGATGATCCAGCTCTAGCATATCTGGAATACTTTCAAACCTCCGTAGGTAATCTTGAACCTTTTGAAGGGAGGAAAGAATAGAGACAGTTTTAAATCCATCTGTGGATTAAAGACAAGCCTCTTGAATCCTCCTTTTAGGAACCTTCCTATAATCTACATCTGAATCAATACAGGAGTTGCTAATTTGCAATTTCTTTCAGAAACTGTGAGGAACAGTAGGGGCAGCTTCCCACCTGCACTGGGCAAGCTCTGGAGAACACACACAGCCCAGCTCACCTTCCAATTTCCTCAGCTGAGGGGGCACAGGAGCACCCAACAGCAGTATGAGGTTACACATACATGTTATACTTTGTATTCTAACAGTTCTTTACACAGAGCAAAAGGCAACGCCCAGATGGGCAGAGGGAGATAAAGTAAACCTCACTTCTAACTTATTTATTGCTATGAACTGTGTTTTTATCCAAAGAGATAAACACCAAGTATAATTATAGGAGTTTACCTTTGTGAAAGAACTTCCCAGTTTGACAAGAGGCACTGTTGGGAATTCACGCTTCTCGCTCATCGTTAGAGACCCAGCGTTAAGGCTGTACAAGTTTGACATCACAAGCAAGAGATCTGATGTGGTCTTAACAGGCAGGAAACGACTACGAGGTACGTTTATCCCCAGAGAGTTCTCAAAACTCTTGATAGCAGCACCAACTGCAGTCTCCAGCTGGATAACATTCAAGCCTCCATCCAGAGTCTGGAAGAGAAAATTCATGTTGGATACCCAGAAACAAACAGTTCCTTTGAGTCTTTCCTCCAAACCCTCCCTGGCTGATTACCTTTGGGTTAACAATGATCTCCATGTCAATGGCGTTCTTCTCCTGCAGCCTTTTAATTGCAGACAGAGCAATCCACAAATTGTTGGTATTGAATATTTTGAATTTTGACACAGACTTGAATTCATCCACGTGTGCTTTTGGGACCTGAGCTATCTCCACAAGCCTCAGTTTATTTTCATATTGCGTGAGCGTGCCACCCTGTGAGGGGCAAATGAGAAGTTTTAAGTCCTGTTCATGAGAAGCCAGAAAAATCCTCCCCTCAGCCCAAACAGAGGCACTGGTTTGTTGGCATTTAGAGCTGAGCCTCCAAAGCGAGGTTCAACTGAACACATTTCTTGTTTTTAGTAACCAGCTAGCAGGTTACTAATTATAGAGTGTGTTTAAAGTACAGTCAGAACTGTCCAGCGATCATATTTCAGCACTCCAAGACAGTTAATTCCTTTAATGAAGGTTGTTGGGAATCTTTTGCAAGTGCTGCTGTTCTCAAGAACCACCTCTAGCAGTGCTTCGCTATATGACAGAGCAAGAGCTAAATTAAATCTAAGTACTTCAGTAACCTGAACTGTATTCTTACAGGGCATTTCTGTTCTTTTATAGTCAGAGCTTTCTTAAGAGGTAATAAACACAGGAAAAAAAAAAATCACATATCATCCACATTTAAAAGAAGAGAGGCAAAGCACAGTTACAGGGCAAATTACTGCAGGCTACAAGTATTTGATACGTCATAAACCTCTGACACGTGGCACACCTGGACTTTGTACAAAGTCGGGGGTTTCGGGCAGGAGCAGATGTGCAGCTGCACCCAGAGCCGTGCGATGCATACCTGGGCAGCTCAGTAAGCAGCTGAGGCAGCTTTCAGTCAGTGGATGTAAGTGCTGCATCCCGGCCCTCAGTGCTCTGTTTTTACCACCCTCAGGCTTCTGCCCCTGTGTAAGTGACAGTTTGGAGAAGGTACAGAGGTTGTGACCTGCACCCTGCAGAAATCACTCGTGTGATTCAAGCCCAGGCTGCCCTTGCCCACGAAGGGGGCTGCTGCCCAGAACATGGATCAAATTTGTTCCATCAATTAGAATGTCATAAACTTGTTGATTTTGTGCAAGTCAAATTATAACAAAGCTGGTGTGTTAAATGGTGCCTAAAATAGCTACAAGGAGATTGGATGCATGTATGTCTGAATCCACTCGTTCAGAGGAGGTGAGAGGCTGGAGATCACCACCAACACACCCAGCACAGACAGACCCACACCCATCTCCCTTTACCTTCACATCTGCCCGGGTTTTGTTTGTGACTTCCATGACAAATTCACAGCGTTTTCCATTGGGTGGGTTCATAAGGTGGTTAAGAATGTAAAGGTCCACAGTGGCACCCAAATTATCTATATTGGACACAAATATATATTCCTTCCCCTCTGCAATGAGGTTATCCAGCAGACCAGAGTTATAGAAACTGGCGTAGATGTCTCCATGGCCTGGAGGGTACCAGCACTCCGTGTTCTCTCCTGAGTAAGAGACATCCTTGGCTATTGGCAGCAGAGTTTCCTTGTTAATTCTAGGATACCTGTGAAGACAAGGGGTTTTGTTAAGTTCTCACCAATGTCAGACTGGCATAAAGGAAAAAATACAACAGTAAAGGTGCACCTCCCTGGGATTTTCCATACAGCTTTTTTAGGCGTGCCCTCCAGGTTGCTGTAAGTACTCTCAGTTGGCAGACCCATCCAAATTCTGAGCTGAGAAGCTCCAGAATGCAATCTCTCTACTCAAGGATTTAAAGTCAGTTCTCAGACCACACTGTAAACCAACTTTCCTTCGACAGGCAGGTTCAGAGCATGCCAAGCACACCTCTGACCCAGCAGCCACTTTGATTTTTGTTCTGGATAAGGAACCATGGTCTGTCTCCCTCCAGAGCCTAGGGACACTAAAAGCAAATTCAGGAATCAAGTGGCCAGCATCTCATAAACCACTATTCCTATATTTCCTAGAAACTGGGTCCCACACAACCCCTCTCCCTGATTTAATACATTGCCCTTGAGTCTGCCCAACACCCTGATGTCTCAGTCTCAAAAAGAGACCCAAAACAGACTGAACGTGGGTACAGAAGACACTATTGCTGCCCCAGCACCTCAAACTAAAATCCACCCCTTTTGGAATTTGGACAAACAAGCTAGTTTTTCCTTTTACCCCAAGTGGAGAAGTTTTTTGATACCTGCTTTGATTAAAAGTATATATCTTCACACGGCTGTGACTGTATTTCTGCAGGATTTTCTTTGTGTCATCGTCAGTGTTGAAGGAATTCATGAGAACCAGAGGAACATCGGTGTTGTAGGATTTGTTTAAATGCTGAGATGGGAAATAAATGGTAAATTCAGCATGTATTATTAGCTTTAACTCCTGACACCTAAGATTTTGGGAGAAAGAAATTAGATAAAACAGACTGGAAATAACAAATGCATGAGAGAAAAGAGAGATGTACTTATGCTGACAGAAAGTATAATAAATTAGGTAAAGGAAAATAAACCCATGTTAGTAGTAAGGATAGGGTCCACATTAATTAATGTATCTTTAATTAATCTTTGTTTTTAAATCTGCATCAAAATTTGTAATTTGAAAAGCACAACACCACAAAATGATAATTTTAAGTTTTAGCTACTGTTGACTACAAAAGGCATGTTTGTCATCAAATTGTTACAATCTGTCAAGGTGACATTTCCAAACTGTCTCTGCGCTTTTGAGCCTTCTTGGGAGGCCATGAGATGGACAACAGTATCAAGAGTACATAATGAATGAAATGTCACCATGTTAATTATTGGGGAATCTATAGAATGGAGCTGAAATACACGGGAGCATTTCCATGTGCACAGCAAAAAACTGGAGATCATGACAGTGTTTCACCAAAACCAGAGTGTGCAGGGGAAAAAAACCAAGACGTTTCAGTGAGTTTTAAGCTTTGTGTACGAGCTTGCCCTCATCTGCAGGAGAGTGTTTGGGATCTTTATCCTTTGGTGGAGTTGGATACTTCCACAACAGCCCTTTGGATAAAGGGCTGCATCAGTTGGATGTAAATCTGAGTCTGCTGCAGAACCATCTGTCACACATGGGAGAGTCACTCCAAACAAACACCACGCTGAGGCAAAAACTGTTGGCACTCCAGAAACTATGGAACAGGCAACACCCAATTTCCTACTCTAACGACTATCTTCATTATCTGCTGGAAGGGGAATATTCAGCATTAAAAACATAAGCTGAAATGTCCTCTCCCAACACCAGCAGCTGTTATTTTCTTTTACTCCCCTTTCTTCAGAGGAAAATGCCAGCAATGACTTCCAGTGTGAGAGTTTAACTTCAACAAGGAACTTGGAGCTGCAGTGAAAAGCTTTGTTCTAATGCACTTTAAAAACCCCTCTTTTAAAAAAGATAAACTTGCAGCTGGAAGAGTCGGAAACAAGCCCAGGAGTTCAGTTATCCAGGCCAGACCAGCTCTGCAATGTGACTGCTTGTGTTTCTGGACACAATTCCCACTGTCCAGGCTGGTGTGAACAGGCTGGATCACACTTGTGCTAACCCGTGTGGAGGGGACGGAGTTCAGTGCTGATTGCTGTCCCTCTGGAGTCTACTCTTCCCAAACGAATTCTCTAATTCACCCCAGCACTATGATCAGACCTCGTTTCCCTCTCCTCTTCCTTTTGGCAAGCCTCCACTGTGATCCCTATTAGAAGGTCACGCAGGAGCAGCTCAGTGTGTTTTGCTTCCTCCAACGCAGAAGGAAAAGCTCATCAAACGTTACCTCAATCTGCTGAACCGTCAGATCCAGGAAGGTGTTCTCGTTTCGCACCCCGATAAGGCTTTTTGGGCCTTTACAGCCCATGCTGGTGCCCAGGCCACCATTGAGTTTCACAACCACCAGCTTGTTCAAGACAGAAGCAATGTTATCAGGCAGGCCTCTGGCCTTGATCTTCTCATAGGGCTGGATCTGGGAAAACAAAACCCCAAAAACAGCAGTCAGGTATTCGGAAGGAAATCGTTTTCTCCTATAACCTTTCAGAACTTAAAATCTGGTGATAAAACCCACACTTATTTATGAGGTCTAGGACACTAAAGAACATCTGCAAAGCGAGTCTATAATAACCTGATTTGTTATGGTACAAATAACTTGATTTGTTACTACAATAACTTCTTTCCTTGAGAGGTTCTCTAGACTTTGTGACACCAGTCACCATCAGCTTCACTCAGATAGGAAGATGCCTCTGTCTGCTCTTCCAGGTTCAGAGAACTGACTCAGTGGTAAGGAAGAAGTCAAATCCCTCTTCTTGTCCTGCAGAAGGTTTCCCTGGGTGCCATCTGACTCACTGTCCCAGTAAGATGACCCCCTCTCCCCCTTCAGTCAGGCCCAATTTAGGAACCCCCATGTGCATGCAGGACAGATAACTTTCCTTCCCTGAGCAGCTTATTTTTTTTTTATACTTTGCTCTAAGGTTGTCAAAGGCAACATTCTTGGCAAAAGGTTGGTTCTTTAACTCAGTCTAAACTAACTTTTATTCCAACTACTAGTCTGATCTAATAATTCATTTCTCCCAACAGCATGATACAAAGTGAATGAAAGCTCCTAGTTCTTATCCTGCTGTTTTCAGCATGTGTTCATCCAGCTCACAAAATTGAGAGAGTCTTCTACCTCACTGACAGGTTTAAAAACCTGGTCTGGGCTACATTTGGGGCTAGTGGTGGAGAGCAAAATCAGGCTTGTAATGACAGTGTGTCTCACATTAGGCACTGCTTGTTCCCTAATCCAAAGCACCTCAGTCAGAGAGACAACAGGAACAATGCCATGGTAAGAATCATGCCAAAACTGTTAGAGCAGAATCAATACAATTATCCTTTAGCCTGCCCTTCTAGAGATTTTCTTTTGAAGAAAAGCCTGGGTGTTTCAGGGCTGTGTGTGTTCTAGCTGCAAGAAAATTATTTTAACGCTGATAAGGGGTGTGTAAGATCCACAGCTGATTTCCAAGAACAAATACATGCAGAGTAGTTTTCGGAACTGTGTTTGCTTTGGGCAAGTTGGGCTGGGGTTCAAATGGAAATTCACACTGCACTGGAACAAGATCGTATTTCTTACTGGGATGTGTGGGTGTAGGGAGGAGAGTTTGTGCAATTCCAGCATTCCAGTGCGCCACAGGCAGCAGATTAGAGCAGATCCCTCACATTAGGGAAATTCTGCCTTATGGGATCTGAAAAGCTTATAGGATATATTTAAAGATAAGGTGACTCCACACAGAGTTCCCGTGGCTCAGACAGAAAGCGGTAACACAAACACTGCCATTTCACAGAGGACATACACAGGAACTTCCTTCCAAGGTTCCAAGAACTTTTCAGGAACAGAAGTGCACAAAAAGCAGAATCTTGCCGTGCTTTGTCGACAACAGGGATTGTGTTCAGGCTGAGCAGACACCTTGACAAACAGCTGTTCTTCTCATTAACAAAGAGATGATAAACACTGATTTTAATGTCTTAGAGGTACATCAGGAAGCTTAATGAACGATTCACTACCAGCAGGACCTACAGAGATTTACGCTCAGATTTACTGCTTCCCATCCACTCCAAGGTCAGTCATGCTCTGTATTAGACTGTAAATGGATTAGAAACATTTCAGCTTGAGCTTCAGCTGGGATGGGACGTGAGTCACATCCATGATGTTCAGACACCGTCTGAACATCCAGAAAAATTATCTCAACTTTCACGTCTCACTGTGTTCTTCTTGCATCACTCATAAAAAGCAGAAAGTCTGACGCTCAGTTCAGGGCTAGAACTGCCTCAAAAATCATTTGCTTTTGCTGAAATGCCAACTACCCTTTCGTGCCTTCCCCCCCATGCCTGATAGCAGCTTATGCAGAAAGCTCAGAGTAAAAATCCTGAAGAAGTTAACAGTTCCATCCAGGCCCTCTCATCCAGGACTCAGTTCACTGGATGTTTGTATCAGATACAACACAAAAGTTATGACTCAGCCCCACTAAATGTTTCAGTTTCTTCTGGCACAGGCATTGGAAACGACAATTTGGCAATGAAGCCCTGGATCTTGAAGGGTCTTTAATTCAGAGAATAACAAATGTCAAGAACTCAAGTTCCAGCAGGAATGTTGCAGCATCAGGACTGCTGGATGCCAGTGCTATCATGTAGCAGTTCCAGTCATGTGTAGGCACTAATATGCAGAACTACCTCATGATCTACAAGCATATACACAAGTGTAAGAAGTGTTCCACAGTAATTAAAAAAAAAAAAAAAATCAATCCTTGCTCTAAGGGTTTGGAACAGTGGGCTTGAGCAGGAAATGCTGATGGGGAAATTCTTCAGGAAAAAACAGGGGCAGGAATGACATGGCTTACAGATGCCTGGCTGCAGTGTTACTCACTTGAGACATGTCTCACAGCCGTGGTTTGGGAGTGTTCTGAGATGACATATGCAGCTTCCTTTGTTTTGCAGCCCATGTCACAAAAAGGGATTTCTCAGAACAGTTTGCGTGAGGCAGCATTGGGAGTCTGACAAACAGATTTCAGAATCATACTCCTACCGCAAGGAGGCTTTGCAAGACTTTGTCAGAGACAGACAAAATGAGCATCGGGGCTGTCACTGTGGGTAGACCGGAAAGGAATACACCCATATTAGTTAATATGTACTCACACTACCAGGAAACATTTACTCAGCACCAGGTTCTAGAAATACCACCCAGTGAAGAGGTCTCTGCCTCTCTGCACCTGCAGTGCTGCACCCAGGTCCTGGAGTCCTCAGCACAGGAAATACATGGACCTGTTGGAGCAGGTGCAGAGGAGAGCCACAAAGATCATCTGAGAGATAGGACACCTCTCCTGTGAAGACAGGATGAGAGAGCTGGGGTTGTTCAGCCTGGAGAAGAGAAGGCCTTGGGGAGACCCCATTGCAGCCTTCCAGTACCTAGAGGGGGCTTACAGAGGAAGAGTGACTTTTCACACAGGCTGATAGGGATAGGACAAGGGGGAATGGTTTCAAACTACAAGAGGAGAGATTTAAATTAGATCTCAGAAAGAAATTCTTTATTCTGGGCATGGTAAAGTAGAGGAACAGGTCATCTAGAGAAGCTGTGGCTACCCCACCCTGGAGGTGTTCAAGGACAGGTTGGTTGGGGCTTGGAGCAACCTGGTCTAGTGGAACTTGTCCCTGCCCATAGCAGGGGGTTGGAACAAGATGATCTTTGAGGTCCCTTCCAAAGCATTCTATGATTCTATGAACCCTTAAAACCCATTTCCAGAGTTGAAGATTAGAAAGGTGTTCTGCTTTTGAGTAAGGGCATACCATTCATTCTTTCCCTTCATGATACAGTTCACTGAGATGACAACCTGAGCTGCAGACAAGAATCCAACCACTGAGGAAGAAAAAAAATGGCTCTGACAGACAAGTTCCTTTCACACTCACATTGCTTTGGATGCTCTCTTTACATCCCAGATGAGGTTTTGCATTGCTGTTCTGCGGTTAACTTGGTCACTGCAGTTCTCTCTGAGGCCTCCCAGTAGGACTTTGCTATTGCTTCCAATTCAAACAAACAGATGGCTGCAATCTACATCGAGGGGATTAAGTTACACTTGCCATGTCCACATTCTTTACCTCCTCTCCCTGTTAACTGGCACTCCCAGTGTACTTTCTTCTCTGGAGACTGTAACAGTAAAGGGTCCTAACTATGCGAGCTATCACTGTAAGCCTTTGGGCATATGAAAGCAAAGCATCTGGAAGGAAAAAACAAGTCAGAGGTTTACCAATATAGTGTGAAATGGGTTCAGTCATCTGTTAACATCATCAGTATTAGTCGTTACAATGAAAACATGGAGGCCAGGGAGAAATCTCCCATTGCAGAGAAAAATGGAGGAATATTACAAAGGAAAAATTTCTGTTTAAATTAACTGACAGGAGCCTTTACTTGCCAGTACATGATCCAGGAAAAAGCAAAAAGCTACATTAAAGGAACAAATACCATAGGTAACACGCTAGTTGACCTACAGAAGTCTGATCAGAAGTTCTGCTCCTGCACAGCACAGTCCCTTGGCCTTGGGCAAAAGCCTGAAACACCTTTCCCACCTAAAACACACAGCCTATAAATCCAATAAAGTATTCATTAACCTTTTCAACCTGCTAAACAAACAAAAAAACCCCAGCAACTTCACACTTCAGCACATTTTTGGGTGCCTCTGTTTATAGATACACATGCATGTCTGTATGTATATAAACACACATGTAAATCTAAACAGATGCTTTTTGCTCTGCTAAGTATCAGCTGAGGATTAATCTTCCCAGAATTCTCATCAGCAAAGCAATTCTCCAAAACAATCACAGGCAAGTAAATTTCCACTGGGGAGAGCAAGTTGGTGCTTTCTAGGGCATGGTCCTTGTAAGTGTGAGATTCTCCAAGCACCCAAACACCCCACCACCTCATAGAACAAGGCCATACCTACAGGCAATTATAAATCACTTGCAAGATTACCAACAAACAAGTCTTGTTTACAACAACCTCTGGGCCATTCTAGCAAGACCAGGAGGAGAATGTATGTGAAATATTTATATATGTATATATATATATATATGTATGTATTTATATATGTATATATATATATATATATATATAAAAAATATAATGTATGTGAAATATATATATAAAATAAATATAAATATATATGTTCACAGATGGATACTTGTCCCCAAGAACTCAGTACTACAGCCCTTAAAAACCATCCCTCTTCATCTCTTCTAAAAGCTCATACTGTTCTTACCTGTACTGGCTAGACTAATAATTCTGATATTCTGGTCTTTAAGGAATCAACTTTTATCTAATAATTCCACAAGTCATACCCCTCAGCAAAGAATCGTTTGGGAGAAGGTCACTTGAAAAGGGTTTCACATAAGACACATTTCACTTTACACAGTATGTACCTGACATGACTAATGTATTAAAAAAGAAGGGGGTAGATACGAGCAGGGTTCAAGGAGGGTAGGGAGATGAAACTCTTATGGTCAGCAAAAAAGAGGAAAGAAAAAAATACTCAAGTAATTTAATTTTGTTCTTGGTTTTTGCAAGCACTTAAACCCAACTCCTGTCACATCAGAAAGTTTAAGTATCACCCTAAAGAGAGAAATATTTACTATGACTTGAAGAAGGCATGGAAGGAAGTTTGTTTGCAGACATTTTGCCCTAGCTTTCCTCTGTAGCATTTATCAAATATGATTACTTAATTAAGAGTTCATGCTAGGAAGCAAAATTGCATTTAAGATCATGAATGCATCTCATCTGACCAGCAGTGACCCGATCTTGCAGAATTCTTATCTCGTAAAAGTTGTTACACAGCACAGGGACACATCTGAGAATGAGCAGTGCAGGCCACAAGGAGGAAGACAGATACTCTTTCTAATCCTGCCCTTTTCCATTTCCCCGTGATCTTAAGTTAGACCTTTGTCTTAGTTCTTTTTTAACACCTTGCCATGCCTGGGAATATCCCCTCAGCCTATTTCAGTGCCTTTCCATAACCCTCCTACTTGACATTTGCTCCCAGTGTCCTACTCAGTCATTTTCAGTCCTTTACAGAACTTGTAAGTTTTTCCACGGAAGGTGTGCAAAACTTGGAAAACTGACAACATCTCTTCCTCTCCACAAAGCAGCCCATTCACTCGCATCAGATTTCTGTAATTTAATCCCAGGCTTTATCTTGACACAGGGAACAGTTTATTCCTTTCATTGTCGAAACTACCTCTTTACATATTTTAGAGACCTATCGCCCCCCTACACTGAAAGAAATCCCCTTTTCTTCAGCCTTCCTTCTAAGTCGTCTTATCTAGAACTCTAATTTCTCACCTTGGCCTCTTCATTGAGGGTGGACTTTTCTCCCCAAAGCAACACTTCATTCAGTGTTACAGTACAGAAAAGAAAGACATCACATGTTTCTGAAGTTAAAAGAAAACACTCAACCTTGGAAAAACCCTAGACTTGCTCTAAAACAGAATCATTCTTCAACGCTTTATAGAGCAGCACTGCATCTGTTCTGGAAGTAACCAGACAGCCTGCCTTTCAGTTGGAAACAGAGCCTCGATTGAATCACACAGAGAGCCTCAGAGAAACCACAAACCTGTGAGGACACAGAAGTCCCGCAATATGCCAAGATCACTACGCTGGGAAAAGCAAGAATCTGTGGCACAACTACACCATTAGAGTCAAAGGGACAGCCTGGGACCACAGATGAATCAATAAAATGAGGTTAGGTTTAATAGGAAGTATTTATTTCAGTACTAAACAGTGCTGAGAAAATATATAGTGCTTTTTCAGCAGCAGCTCAAGTTACAGGTTATAAGTTACAACAACATAGACGGCATTAGAAAATTATGCTCCAAAACCCCCCACAGTCAACTCCTTGTTTCAGATCTCTTTCTTTACTGAGCTGCTGTAGGTTAGAGAAGTTGCTAAATGAGCTCTATTACCCAGCCCACTCACCATATGTCCCTTCCAAATTACTTAGCATAATGGATCTCTGGAAACAGTCTCATCTGAGACGTGCAACCTTCTTTTAGGGGCAGGACAGAAACAGGAACAACAAGGGTCGAACCTGCTTCCCCCTCTGACACAAATTCCAGTTTACTTCAGAAAAGGTACCGAATGGTAAGGTGGCATCTGTCCCATTTTGTTCCCCTGCTCAAAGAACAGCTAACAAAATAACACCAAAGAACTTGACACATATGGTAAGCAGGACCTGATGTTCAGGAACACATACAACATATGTCAACAAATAATTATTTCTCAGTTCGAACCCAAAGCATTGTCCTACATGGTTTTATAGAACCATGGCAGATAGATCCCTTGAAGGGTGGATGCACTATTTGCCTTAAGTAGCAATTATCAGTTTTATGTTCCTTACAGACTGTCACTTCATTGCAACTTACAGAATCTTCTGGAGGTCTCTGAATCTTCCCCCAGTCCACAGATGGTCCCTTTTCTTGTAGGAATCTATGAAATAACTTCTTAAATCCTTCCAGGTCCTTTTTAGCGTGCTACAAAAAAAGAAATGCATTACTAAATGCTGATATTTAATGCAAAGCTATTCAATCACAGAAGCATTTCTACACATTTATGTACAATCTACTCACAAGAGTAATTTCATTAGCACTGAAGTAGACATGCTAATATTTATGTAAAATCCTAGAAGGTACCAAAAGCTCATTTTCACTACAACTCAAGGTACAAACCCAACTTGAATACCCTACACAACAAGTATTTTGTCAAAATTCATACATATGGATAATTATATAATTATATAAATAATTGTTATAACTATAACAATTTGACCCAATCTTTAAGATAACAGCTTTACCCTCCCTTTCTGTAATCCATTGAAGATTACATAGAACCTTTAATAACTAAAGATGATTAAACACTTAATAACTCCATCACCCAGTTTATAGGGAACTGAAAGTCTCCTACTGACATTGTATCCAGGCTACACAGGGTCAGAGCACTCCATTTCTCATGCTGAGTGGCCCCCACGTCATGCTCCTCACCTCTATCTCATTTGAGTGTGCGGTCGCAAGTATCTTGTCAAGTTCTACTTTCATTGAATACTCCAGCTCTTGTCGAATGACTTCCTGAAACTGTGAAGAGCCAGCTTGAGACATTGCTTTGCTGAAATCTTGAATAAGAATAAAAATATGGGTTAAAAAAACAAAACAAACCTGGTTTATTTAAATTACAAATAGCCTTCAATTTTATTTTAAAAACCACGATAAACTCATATAATCTAGTTTTGTTTTATCACTTGCACTACTCCAGGAATCTAAAGGTTTTGTTCTTAGTTACTTGTGGAACAGACCTTAAATTTGGCCCGAAGAATAACAACCCTTCTTTCAAAACTCAAAAGAACCCCAAAAGACCGATGACCATCTCTTCTTGGTGTCCAAAAATCCCCAGCAGTGCATTTTTTTTTGCTAAAGAATTCACATCCTACTGCATCAACACACTTTAGCAAGTAAAAGTGTGAAAAAGAAGAATTTTCTTAGTGGAAAGCTATGTAGAACATTGTGATTGAGGGTATCCTTCTGTTCACCTAAGCAAATAAAGCATATGCTTTCATTATTTATACAGCGCATTTTCACACGATCTTCTGTTTGTTCCAGTAAATATTCCCTCACTTTATCGTGTGAGTACTTTCACACTACACCATGCACTTCAGTTACTAAGCAACCTAGAAAATTGGGCTGTCTATCACTTCAGCATTTGTTTTACTTTTGAAAGTGATAAGCTCCATGAACATGGAAAAGAGTAAATACACAAATGTTCTATAAAGTCCACCCCGCAGGAAGAACCGGGAGAGAACATGACTCTATTTTCCAACTGAAAGCATTTGAGGCGAGTGTGTTCTCAAAAGACATTCTGAGTATGTTCTCTAAAGACCTCAGTTAATTTAATTTCTGCCAAATCCCTTGAGTAATGACTTCCCTGTAACACAGAGAGTGATGTATTGCCAAATATAGCTGGATTTTAGAAACACCCTGAATACTAGTGCAGAAAGGGACAGAAGGGAACTCTGCAAATGAACAGAGTGATACTGACAGAAAATATTGTTAGAAGAGGAACCTGCATTTAAAGTCTATTTACTGAGAACACACATTAAAAGGCTCTTCTATTGAGAACGCCTAAGAATGGCAGAGACGGTTCATTTTAATATAATTTTGATTTTATTTTATTTTTTTTTAAGCAAAGTATTCCACAGCCTCAGCCTCAGTGACAGTATGTAATCCTTGCTTTGAAGCCCACAGAAGCCATTTTCCTGACTGCACTGTTTTGCAGGTAGGGGAGAGAGGGGGAAAAAAAAAAAAAAGACAGACAAGTGCTGCAGTGCACATACTGTGTGTGGTGCAACACGGGAAAACGCCAGCTCAAGATGAACAGTGCAGTGAACAATAGGTTCTTTTTTTAATCAAATGCTTCATTTAGTAGTAAAAGCAGGTAAGAGTTGAGAGCCTTTCAGGCATATCTTTCCAGGTCAAATACATAAAAGCACGGACGGCTCTTCATCAGGAAGCACTTTTTCCTATAGAAAAACAAGGAGGTCTGTACCAGTTTGATACTTTCATACCAAACTGCTACAAGTACTGCCTTTTCATTCACACATTCTGGGTTGATGCAAAGCGAAACAACTGCTAGGAGATGCTTTCACACGTTTGAAATCCTCCCTGCAACATATTACAGTACACCACTTCTGGTACAGCAACACAGTGGCCATTTCTTACAGTTCAAACATCTGAACCTGCCAGTGTGATGTAACACACCTCACAGGGAACTCTGCACATCCCAAGTGTTCAGAGACTTTCAGTTGCGCTGTTAAACACACTGGGGCTGAAGGAGGCAGAGCCAGCCAGTGACTTCCCCAGGCTGCCATGTAAGTAGGAAAAGTCTGTTTGCTCTTATTAGCCAAAAGACCTGCATCTAACAGATAAAGCCGTTTAGAAACTAAGTAGCATACCAAACAAATCAAAACAAAAAGGCGCCATAAAAGTGAGTGCGTGATAATGTCCTCGCTTAGGGTTGTTTTTTTTTCCCCTAATACTATAAGTTCTCACAAATGCTAAGCACATTTGATCACCAACACTCTCGCAGAGGAGCAAAGCAAACCTGTTGCTTTTTCCAAGACCAAGCGTCAGGCACTCAGAGCGGTAGCAGATGGGACAGCTCTTACCTAAACTCAGCCTGCCAAAGCTGCCAGCGCTGGGGGTTGCAGCCTTCACTGGCAACAGAGGACATTTAGTTGACACGGACCATTTAACAACTACTGCAACCCCTCGGTCTCATCCAGATTCAGTGTGTCGGGGCACGGTTGTTTGGGGAGTGCGCTGTTACTGCTGTTAGTCCAATTATTATTATTTTGGGGATAGAGAGAGGAAGGACGTGGCTGGAGTCCATAAAAACACGTGCTTGCCTGGTGCAGGAAAAGTATCTATTCTGCGTATTGTAAGAGTTTGAATACTGTAACTAAGCAGCCAAAAAGAAACAGCAACCCAAAGCTTTTCTGCTTTTAACACGCTGCTTGGAAGGCAGAGGTTTTGAGCACTTCTCTTTAAGAGACGTCCACCAGGATGTGGGCTGGATGGGGATCTCTAAAGGGTCCCTAAAGTACCCTCTAAAGGCTCCCCAAAACAAGACCACAGCACCAGCATTGGTACACATGCTCCAAACAAACTCAGTAGTTTTACCCTGTTGTTACCCTGCCCCTCAGAGTTTTTGGGAAGAAGTTGGTATTCATGCATCGCAGCCTACCGCCAGCAGAGAGACAACTGCAGTCCTTTAACATGAGCTACAGATGAATTTAACAGCCTGGGTGAAGACTGATTTCCCTTTTCACCCTAGTAGCAACAAGGAAGTGGAAAGGCCAGTGCAACTGCATATCTTAAAGCAGTTCTTCCCTACAGGCGACTAAAATTTCCTAAGGCCATAATGAAAAGTAGTTATTGTGACTCTAAAAAGCAGATGGGAGGCAGGGGTGCTGGATAATTGCAGGAAGAGATTTCCCAGGATATACGCGGCCATAAAATCCCAAATTATGTTGAAAAAGAAATGCCTCTTCCAAACTATTTCGCAACCAACGCGTCAGATTTCAGCCTAAGCCCACTTTTACAAAACCAAAACTCTTGAACACTCATCAGAAGTAAGAAACGGGTGGGACAGGGTGGTGGAAGACTCTTGGGGGACCTGCCCACACAGGAAATGAGCACAGACCAGAGGGGCATGACTAAATGGCTGAGACTTTGGAAAACACTGGGCTTTGCAAAAATGACCACCCAGGACATCTAATTTTAATGTCTTTGGAAAAAGTGCTTCCCCCCAAGTAGCAGAAACAGGACAGTTCTTTAATCAAGTTCCTGATGGTGTTCGACGCGTGGAGAATTTCACTGCAGCCCTCCTGCCCCCACTGTTATTTCTAGCATGCCTTTGTGCTCTGCTCTGACTGCTAACCTGGCCCCTGCCCTCACAGCACAAGCCTCAGCACATGGCAGAGTTACCAGTAGGTTTATGATGCATAATATTATTAATAACTGACATATGAAAAAAACAGAACATGATATATCAGATCAAGCCAATAAAAAGGAGGGTTTTGTACACTATCAGATACAAAATAAGGGGCAGATGTCCTCAGGAAAACTGCACAAGGACAGAACAGCAGTGACCCCTTAAGGGTGTGTACGTTTCCTTTCTGCCATCCCTCATCTTATTCTATATTAAAAGCAGAGAATACATTAAGATTGATTAATTTTGTTCATTAATCCACTCAGAAGAGAAGTTCACTGCTTTGGTATTCAGTATACAAGAACCCAGCACAGGAGGGAGTCATGGGACAAATCAAGCAAGAAGTTCTCTCTCTCATGAAAAAAAAGGGGAATCTCTTGGGCTGAGGGTTATAAACTGTGATTACTTTTGCAATCCAAGTAAGTATCCAGAAAGACCTACAGCAGAAAATTATCTGTGTCTCTGTGGAGCCAGACTACAGCATAAAGATCAAGAAAGGGTGGACAGTGAGTTACAACACGCAGCTAAACTTTAAATGCTCTATCCTTGAACTCTGTGCTGAGGGTACAGAGTAAATGCCTTAACTTCCAGCAGCGCTGCCTAAAGTTCACGGCAACCTTTACCTCTGGCAAGGATAAAACTCTCTTTAAATACCCACACTATAATGTGCAATGCTAACGAATACTACTTTGATTTTCAGAACTGAACATACCCACTCAGTCTTTACAAACGCTTTTATTTTCCTACTACTAAAGGCAAACTTTGCCAAGACACATTGGACTGAAGCATACATGAAGCGAAAGCTATCTGCCCTGACACTCCTTGACAGATGAGCGCATTAGCCTGAGCTAACTCAGGAATTTGCAACCCAGGAAGCTGTTCTTGCCAGCTGCACACACCAAGAGTTTAGGTGTTACAGTCAGACACAGCTGGATTTCTCAGTCTAGCAGCTGATCCTCATGCTAAAAATACCACTTGGCATTGGCAACATGTTTTAGTACTATTGGCCTGACAAGGGAGTACCTAAATACTGGATACTTTTTTTTTTTTTTTAAGCTTTTAGGGTTCAAATCTTTGGTAATATTTAAAAAGCAAATTATGATCTTTACACAGGTTTCTACAGCTTTCAGTTTCATAAATAACATCACTTGTCTGCAAGATGGCTACCTCCACCAGTAGCCTGAGATAAGGCAATTCCATGGAAAAAGAACAATTAGGAATGTACTTTCGTAACGTATTTCACAAGGGCTCATCTTGGTTAACTTTCAGAGTGGTCGGTTGAGCAACATGCCGAAACACTTTCCTCCTTCAGTTCTCTGACTTTTGCCCAGGTATCACAGGACATTTGCAGACAGGTGATGCATTTACACAGCCAGCACTGTACAGTCCTGGACATCCACCCTGTGAGGGGACAGTGATTTCCCAAAGCCTGCAAAGGCCCTCAGTTGCCTGCAGTATCCAAGTTTGTAAAGCAAAAGACCTCCTCGTGTTCCTTCTGCAGGCAGCACTGTATTTGTTGATCGGCCTGCACAGGTTTATATTAAGGAACCCCACAGGCACGGATTTCATTACAAAAAGCACCATTAGGATAGCGGAAAGGAGAGGGAAGGGGGGGGGAAACTGCAACAGCAATGCACCAAAGTAATTTTTCTTCCCGAAATGACCTCTTGCGGGCTCGGTTCCCTGTTTCTCAGAGAATCCAAAACTCAGACCACGTACACACATGCGGAGAGTAAAGGAGAGCGTCGGAGCCCTGCCGGGATCAGAAAACGCCAAAATGCACTCAAGCCGTCAAAAAAATAAAATTTATATATATATTTAAAAAAAAAAAAAAAAAAAGAAGCGAAGACGTTGGACCTCGGCATTCTTCCTTCCGCAACTTTAGCAGAGCGTTGAGCGAGGGGTTGTGCTGGCGGCGACCCCTTGCACAGCCCCGCCGCTCCCGCCCGGTTCCCCCCGGGATCGCGGAGCGGGCAGAGCCGAGCCGGGCCGGCGGGGGCCCCGCCGGGATCACGGACGGGGCTGCGGGGAACATCCCGCACATCGCACCTCGGCTGCTGCTGCACCCACCGCTGCCCCCGAGAGCGAACGAGCGGGGCCAGAGCACACAGCTGCGGGGAGCCGAGAAAAACAAATCGCGTCAGCTTACCTTTCACGAGCGCCGACATTTTCGCTCTTTAATCAATAAACACTCGGCCAAACACGGAGTGCCCCGCACCGGGGGGGTTCCGCCCCGCGGCTGCCGCCCCTGCGGAGGCTGCGGCGGGAGCGGCGGCGACCCCGGCCTCGCTGGGAACTCCCGCCCGCCCGCCGCGCTGCCCCTCCGTCCAGCGCTCCCTCCCGGGCCGGCGGGCGGGCGGCGAACCCCGAGCAATTTAAATTTCATCAATGGAAGAGGCGGACCCGCCGCGCCCCGGGTTTCACCACCCCCGACCCTCCCCTCCCTTCTCCTCCCCTCCCCTCCCCGCCGGGCCGCCCGCCCGCCTCCCCCGGGGGGCTCCCGGCGCGGCTCCTCCCCGCTCCCGGGGGGGAGCAGCGATGGGACGGGACAGGCCGGGCCTGGCCGGCGCGGCCGCCCCGCGCTCCGCCCGCCCCGCGCGGCGGCCGGGCCAGGGCGGGGGCGGTCCCGGCGGGCGCTGCGGCGGGGCCGGGCCGGGCCGGGCCCCCCGGGGCTGTCCCGGCGGTGGCGGCGGCGGCCCCGCCGAACCCACCTCGTCCTGCGGCACCGCGGGCGGGGGGCGGGGCCCGCCCTCCCCCTCCCCCTCCCCCTCCCCCCGCGGCGGGGGCGGGGCCCGCGCCAGTCCCGGCGGGCCCCTCGCGCCGGAAGTGGGCGGGGCTCGCCCTCAGTGAGGGACCCCGGCGGCGGCCGGGGCTCCCGCGGATGAGGGAGGTTTGGTGAAGGGCTCCGGCGTGCCGGTGCTGTGAGGGGCAGCTGGGCTCGTTTAGCCTGGAGAAGAGGGGGCTGACGGGTGATCTTATCGCTCTCCACGGCTCCCTGACAGGAGGTTGCAGCCCGGGGAGGGGGATCAGCCTCTTCTCCCAGGCAACCAGCGACAGGACGAGAGGACACAGCCTCAGGGGAGGTTTAGGTTGGACATCGGGAAGAATTTCTTCACAGGAAGACATCAGACATTGGAATGGGCTGCCCAGGGAGATGGTGGAGTCACTGTCCCTAGAGATGTTTGAGGAAAGTCTGGACGTGGCTCTCGGTGGCAGGGTCTGACGGACCGGTATCCGGTTATGGGTGGGAATCGATGATCTCAGAGATCTTTTCCAACCTGATAGATTCTGACTCTGTGTGGTTTTGTAATATTTCTGACTTACTGAGTGTATCGTGACTTGAAGCATCTCGACCCGTGGCTTTCCACCCCGGGTGCCTGGGCCACGTTCAGTGCTGGGGAGATGCCACACTGGTGCAGCGCCCTTGGCAAGCACAGAGGTGCCAAAGGCCAAGTGTCACTCCTGAACTAGGCTGTGATTTCCCTCTTTGTCAAATGTTTTTCCCGTTTTTACCTGCAGACATTTCCCAGAGGTGCTTGGGCTTCCCTCTGCTCGGTGGTGACACCCAGTTATGGCAGAAACCCCCGTGCCCCCCTCCTGCTGTAAATAACACCCCGCACCCTGCAGGTAAATGGCACCACCCTGGTTTTTCACCTTCACAGACAGTGCCCCTTCACCATGAGGAGAGGGGTATGGGAAATGGCAGGGTGCTGCTGAAATCCAGGTTCAAGAGGTGAATGTGTGAGAGGCACAGGCAGCCCTGCCTTCATCCCTCCTGGCCAAAGCTCCCCGTACAATCTCTGGGAAAAAACAGGCAACTCCCAGGATGAGGCAGTCTGTTTTATGGTGAGACAACTCTGCGAGTTTTACATCCCAGTCCACTTGACCTGGGAGCATCCCTTCGCATTTTGTACTGCTGGATGGGTGCAGTGGCTCACTGCATGCCGTCTTCTTGACATTAAGGAAGATGCTCCTCTTTCTGCCCTTTCTGCATCCACCAGCAGGAAAAAAGTCCTGGGTTCACTCCACGACTTCAGCAAAGCCCTGATCCTTTTCCCCATACACGGATGGGAGCTTGCTGTTATCTTCAGTGCAAGAGCAGCCCTACTCCCGTCCTTGCACTGTTAATTAAAATGATTTGATTTAAACCTGTTGCTCCATTCCTACAACTCAGCTCTCCTATGATCACGCTTCCAACACCTGCCAGCCAAGAACACAACGTAGATGTTCTCCAGATAGGACCAGAGCAACTTTTGTACATCTGTCCTTGGTAATTACAGGATAATTACAGGCATAATTTACGGGGTAATGAACACTTTTTATCTGCCAGTAATAAAACTAATTCCAGTGACCTGTCCTACTGTGGTGGCAGGAGAAAACCCTCCCTCCTTCACTGAGTTTTGTGGAAGTAAGGGAATAATCAAGAACATCACTGTATTGCTTAGGATGAAGGTAACCAAACTCAGCAAATTTTGGTAAAACTCTTGAGTCCTCAGAACTCTGGCAGTGTCTTTTTAGGAAGGTGAAGGAAATAAAGCTGTTGGGCTGATAAGGTCAGTCCAACAGCCCAAGCAACTCCTCCTGACTCCTTTGGCAGGCATCGGCTGAAGGATGGATGGAGGAGAGGCTGTGCAGCACAAAACCAAAAAAACACTTAGTGCCCAAGAGCTGGATTAAAATGAAGGAGAGGTTTGCAGCCTTCCAATGCTGCTGCTCCCAAAACACCAACCAGGAATGCTCAGGGAGCAACACGCTGGCAACCCATCCATCTGCACCAGCATTTTGGGTTAAGTAGACATAGAAATACCAAAAACAGGTCAAAAGGGCCCAAATGAAAATTAAGCTTTTGCTCCCTGCCGTGCCTGATGTCATCATTTCACCCAGGCGGTTCAGCATCTTCCAGGAACATCAGGCTGGACTGCACCACAGAGTAGCAACTTTTGGAATCAAGGCACCAAACCCACACCACCGCCTGGTTTTATGGCTCAAACTGCCACATAAATATGCCTCATAAATAAATAAATAAATAAATAAAATTATAGTGACTTCTTTTGGTTTTGTCAACAGAGAAGTTTATACCAATGCAAGACACTGCCAAAAGAACTGGTCCTGTCCTCCCCTTACTCCATCCCTTCTCCCCATCCTACTTTTGGCTCAGCACTGGCAGTTTTTGGCTGGGACAGTCATCTTTTGGGTGGGCTTATTTCTGGCTTGCAAGTGGGTGGTGGCACGAGGAGGTGGAAAAGCCCTTATGGATGCCCGGCATCATCCTTTCATCTCACTTTTATTTATTTCTTCAGCATTCCTTATTAAGTTTCCCACTGGGGACGTTTATTTTCCCTCTCTCCTCTGTCTGTTTTTCAGTCGCTTCATTTATTACCAGTTGACTGACTCATTCGAGCTTAGCAGGGTCAGCAGATAATAGGAATCTGGGCATTTGTGAGGGAAAAGACACAGTGCAAATGCCAAGGAAATATGGCCGGGAGGCACTTGGAAAGCCAAGATGTGAACATTTTAGTTTACTGACTAGGTAATAATAGAAAAAAACTTTTTGTTGTTGTTGTCCAAATAATATAAATATTAACACAGGTGTTTTATCGCCATTTCTCAGTTAATTATATATATTTAATAATTATATATGCTACAAATATATGTATAATGTGCATATGATATCTACACATAATACACATAATATATAATATCATAGTAATGTGTGTATATGATTTCTATATCTTATGTATATTATGCACACATTATCTATTTTTCTATATTACATAAATATATATTTACAGCTTTTCCTACGATATAAATATACATTTAGAAATCTAAGAATTTATATTATATAGATGTAATCCCAGGTGGTGCATCTGGGCATCCAGCAAAGTAAGCATGGATCCCCAAGGATCTGTGTATGCATATATAAATGTATGTGTGTATGTAAAAACATATATGTCTATCAAATATATATTAATATATAATTAATCTATAATTGCATGTTCTGTATATCATATGTATTTATATATATTAAATATTTATAAATTTCTATTATAAATACACATATTTACACAGTCTATAAAACCTATATTATATACATATCGTTATAGGTTGTAATTTTTCTTTTTTTATTTTTCCCATGAGTGACTGGGAAGCTGTAAAAACCAACCTCTCAGCCCTCTTGGGTGGGGCGCTCAGGGCACACTGCACCTGAGCTCCGCCAACTCCTGTTTGTCCAGTGAGTGCACCAGCCACCTGATACATTCCCGGTTGCTCTGGAGCTTTGTTTCCTGTGACCAACACCCATTTGCACTATTTCCTAAACAAGCAAGGGCTCATCAGCGAGTGCCATCGGTCCCACTCCCGTTTTCCCTTTGAACTGTCTCTGCGGGCTGGGGAGCAGCCAAGTTCAAACAACCCGTGCTTGGGCATCAGCCTGGGAGGACATAGAGCATTAACGGATTTAATAGAACCAAACAGATCAAAGCTTTCAAATTGCATAATTAAAAAATATCCCCGAGGCACCAGTCTGTGATACCACAGGACTGCAACATAGGGTGCAGAAACCTGTGACTACATTCATCTGAAACCTTCACCAAGTGTTTAAAAGGGTATAAAAATCCACTGTTTATTTTATTTTATTTTATTTGTTTTAATTTGTTTTATTTTATTTTATTGTTTTATTTTATTATTTTATTTTATTTTATTTTATTTTATTTTATTTTATTTTATTTTATTTTATTTTATTTTAAAACATATTTCATTCCAACACATGAACCCTGTGTAGCTGAACAATGGCTGTGCAAGCAGGGCAGGGAGAACACTGTTTTTTAAAATAAAGATTAAAATAAAATAAAATATTTTTTTAATTCTGCGCCTTTCTCTCTCTCTTACTTTTCCATGTTTAAAAGCATGGACACACAGCACACCTTTGGGCCAACAGCTGAAAGCCACTGAGTCAGAAACAAGCCTGGTTGCACCTAAAAATCTCCTGTTAACAACCTCAGTGGGGACAGTCCAGAGGTCTCGGCTGCTCCCCCTTGGATCTGCAGGATTCTTGAACAGTGTTTTTGTAACGTAGCCAACAGGGAACACAACAGAGGCAGCAAGGGCAGGGTCTCTTGGTTTGGGGGTGTTCAGTGGTGGTGAGAATAGCTGGAGCCGTTCAGGCGCCACAGGGGAATAGGGGTTATTTTGTCCACAGATAGGCTGGACAAAAGCTCTGGAATAACTCAGTGTCTATTTTTAACTCCCTTCTTGCAGGAATTTCACAGCGCCTGGCGCCTGGTGGCACGCTGGCATGCACACGGCATGCATGGCACTCCCGATGCGAGTCTGGGGGCAGGATAATGTCGTTTGGAATAACGAAGCCCTCCTTGGTCAGGAGGTGCTGGAGGTGTTGGCCAGCTAGAGGTTTCTATAGGCCCTGTCCTGTCAGCTGCTCCTCCGCATGTTATAGGTCTTCCTACTGATTTTTCATAGGAAACAAATCCCTTGGGACGAGCCCTTATACCAAACGACAGATGAGCCTTGTCCTTACCACCACCCGGTCGTCACCCTTTCACATTTGCCCCTGGGCCTGTTCCCACCGCTATAATTAACGGCAAATCAGGTGTCAGCTTGCTCTGTTGGACATGGCTGTAGAAATTCTTGGCACAGTGCTCTTCCTTTCGGGGCTGGTAGCCAAGCGCTGGAGACACAGGAGAAAAACAGCTCATTATGCCTGCAGTGGGGTGAGAGCCTTCCTCTTTCTCCCCTGCATGCTCAAGGCTGGATCTGGGACCTACTCGAGACAAAGTGACCATGGCTGGACATCTGTATGCCCAGCCAGCAATCCTGGGGGGAAGACTGTCATAGCACCATGCCAGGTTCAACCAGCTTCCAGCGTCTGCATCCACGTTCAGGCAGGTCCCCTGCAGCCAGGAGCATGGTGGTGGACCTTGGAATGCTGGCAATGGGGGGGCCTGACATGGGTCTGGAGGTCTGGAAGGGGTGGGGCTGAGACACTGGATGAGCTTCCCTCGCTGCCCCACTGAGGCTGACTGGGGATGCTAACATCAAAACTTCCTAGCCCAGAGGATTAGGGACTAGCACTGCTGGTGACTCCTCTTGTGGGTTTGATGAAATGTCTCAGCAGGGGTTTGGTGACCGACTGGCAGCTGGAGGTGAGGGGAGAGAGATGGTTACCAGGTCACTCCACTTGGCCAAGCGGAGCATGAAGAGGAGTTTGACCGGTCAGTAGTTAGGTCTTGAATGCTGGACGTACAGAAGGAAAGGACGTGCACTGGGGCATGGTGAACCTGGGAATGAAAAAAAACCAAATATGTGGATTAAGAACAAGACTAAAGGAGTTGTTATAATTTCTCTGGTTTCTCCACCAATAGACCATGGGTTTTTCCTAGTGAATCATAGATCTGCAGAAAAACAGAGGCCAACATAGCCTCTGGAGGTCCCTTCTCCAACCTCTGCTAGACCAGGTTGCTCAGGGCCAAGGTTTTTATCTCCCAAAACAGAGATCCCACAGCCTCACTGGGCTCCATTGTTGGATCACCCCCATGGAGAACACATTTCTACTAAATATACTACTGGCACTTCTCATCTTTCCCCTTGTGCCCATTGCCTGCCCTTGTACTTCCCCTGCACATCTCTGAGAGGACCCTGGCTCCATCTCCATCTCTGCTATGACATTTGCCTTTGCTGGGCTTTGTGAGATTTCTGACAGACCTTTTCTAGGGCTGAAGGTGTCTGGGCTCCTCTCTGGAGAGTTCCTGTTCTCAGCCATGAGGGAGGAACTGAAACTACCAACATGTCTTAATACAAAATCCCAGATGACAACGGGGAATGCCTTCAAGTAGTTAAGGGACACATGCCTAAGTACAGCGGTTTATGCTTCATGCAGTGAGGTGTACAGAATTTCAGTATTTATTTTTAGAGGTAAGTTTAATTTAAGGTAACGTTAGAATCTGAATGAAAAGGGAAATAGGTAATGTTCTCATGGAGTTGAACAGCAGCAGAGCCTTAAGGTGAAAGAGAAGGTTAATCCTTATTCACAGGTCTATTTAACCACAAATTAGAACAGTAAATTTATCTATGCTAAAATGTCCATCTCCTATTCCCACCCATCACAAAAAATAGTTTGATTGTATACTTACTTAACAACTACCTCTATATCTATTTCTTGTATCTGCAATTCTGTATTAACCACTTGCTATCAAATTTAGAGAGGAAAAAATGCAGAACAAAACATAATCTGAGCTTCCCTCTAACTGCTGAGTTTCTTTATACACACATACACATTAATCCCTCAGTCAAATAAGGAAAAGAAGTACACAGGAAAAGACCCACTTGCATCATTCATTGTCGTGTTTGTCCAGCAGCCCTGCCCTCCAGTGTACCAGGGACTGTGCCTGGACTTCTGCAGCAGCCCCAGCTTTTCACAGCTCTCTTCCGACCTGTGTCCCCTGCAGAGAGGTGACCTTTTTTTCCAATTCAGGACATTTCTGATTTTTTTTTCCTGCACACTTATCCAACCAGCTGGTTTCTGAGGGAAAATGAAGCCCGTGCTCACAAGTGCATCAGCACAGTGGAGTTTGTCCCAGAGAGGGAATGGTGCTTTCAGCCAACTCCTCGTCCTGCGGTGCTGCAAACCCTAGCAGAAGACCAACCCCAGTGTGTCCAAGTGACCCTTTTTTCCCCCTGAAATGCATAAAATTAATCCACTTCCATTTTATTTCTTGCAATGGTTGTGCCCCTTACCGGCAGACCACCACCACCTTCCCAGGCATGTGCAAGATTATTTACACCGCTATTGGAGTAAGGAACAAAACATCACCTGTTCTCAAGCATGTAAAAATTCTCAAGGCCACCAGATCTTTTCTGGGCCCCTGTGGTTCTACTGGCAGAAGTGTATCCCTTGATGCTGCCAAGCACTCTGAGGTGGAGCAGCCCAAAGTCCCAGTGGTGAACTCCAGGTTTTCACCTGTGCCATGTCCTCAGTGCTGTCTTTGAGGGAACTGGCAGAAAAAAAACACTGGACCCACTGCTTTGTTTTGTATTAGTGGGCTGCAGGTTGGGGTGACAGGATTGGGAAGATCCAACAGAAAGACACAACTGAAGCTGCTGCATCCCGAAACTTCATCGGCAACGTGAGGCTTCCTGACGGCCAAACGCCTCTCTGCAGCTGCTTCTCACAGACATAACACGTGGTGTAAATACCACCTTCGTGAGGTCACACTGCAGTAAGCTGACAGAGGAGGAATGAGGTGTCCTCCTGGGATTTGGCAGGCTCTTGTTGGAGCAGATTCAGGATGACCTCAAGCCTGGGGCCATGGCTCAGTGAGGTTTTCCTGCCCCTGGGAGAAATCTGCAAAGAACATGTGGTCCCGTTGGGCCCTCCGAGTCCCTTCAGGTGCTTATATTTAAGGAGATTTGGGAGGAAGGCAAGAAATTGCAGCTGCTAACCCGTTTCAAGTCAGAGAGTTGTTGTCATTGACTTGTTGCCTTCATTTTGTTTTAATTTTAGACCTGCTCATTTTGGGTGCATTCTCTGAAAATGTAGTCTATAGTAGGAAGGAGAAGATCATGTGTTTATTGCTACAAATGATCACGTTTCTCATATCTTCCATGTTGCTTTCTAGCCACGTCATCCACTGCCAGGCAAACTCCCTGGAGCCCTCTGGAAATGCTCTCGAGGATTATTGTGGTAGGACAGTGATTCCCCACAAAACCTGCCCTGCTTTTCATCCTTTTAGTTCTTGCCTGATACACACTGGACTTCCCACCTCCATCTCTGCTGAAACAATCTTGTTTCACAGACTTAGTAAATCCTTTTATTTAAGGCCATGTTTGCTCCCCTTCCTTAGAGAGAGATGAAATCAGCTGGAATCCCTGCTAAAGTGTTTTCCTCATATTACTAAGTAGCCATGGAGAAGCCAGACGAAACATCAGAAAACAATTTATTTTTAGCATCCACACCACTGCATGTTGGTGTCCCTGCCCAGTGGTGGGGAGGGGGGGTCAGAACTTTAAGGTCCCTCCCAACACAAGCCATTCCATGATTCCCTAATATTGCCACCATAATCCCATTTTGGTGGCAAAATCGGAGTCTCAGATGTGTTTGGATGACATGTCACAGCTGTTCAGGCTTTACTGGTGGCAGCACAAATCCTCTTGGAGCACTATCAGCTGCTGTCCTTTCCACCCAAGCTCGGGGAGGAGTGGGTTAAAATTTGCCCACAGTAGTGTTCTTTAAATGTTGGACGATAAATCTGTTGGATGATACAATTGTTAATTGTATCATACAAATGATACAAATGTTAATTGTAGATCATGTTTAATGTTTTATTCATTTTCACGGAGGTACAACTGCCTTTACTGAGGTCTTGAAGTCTTCCTGAGGGCAGTAATTGTCCATTCTGGTGGTTCAGGCAGTAGCAGTGGAGAAAACATCTGGAGAGGAGCAAGAAAGCAGCCTCATGCCATGGAGTGAGTCTCCTCTCCAAACCAAAACCAAAACCATCCAGGAGGTCTCCAACAAAAATGGGTGAAAGTGAGCCATGGTTGCAACTCAAAACCTCTTGAGAGGACCTGACAGTACCTCCCCACCAAAGGGATTCTTAATTTCTTGATCAGAAATAGTGTCTCCAAGGCTTGTGAGTCCCTCCCATCCTGCTCTGGGAGCTGGACAGCTAGGGAGGGGATGACTTCTGTGCCCTGGTTGTCATGCAGCATCATGTCCTGGGTTGGCACTAGTGCTGCTGGAGGAGGCTCAGAGGGGAGTGGTGCAACACTTTTCCCATTAACCATTTACCATGCAGTGATGTTTTCTGCAGCAGAAGGGAGTGGACCCAGTGCATGCATTTTGGTTTTCCACAGTATTACAGAGTCACTTGTTGCCTAACACTGTCTGTGTGTAAGAGGCCCATCCAGGCACAGAGTAGGTCTGTGGTACAGCTTGTGTCCTCCCTGGCGTGGGAGTCTCAGGCTAATCTTACTCATCTGGCTGCAGCAGACCTCTGACAGCCTATAGAAAGCCATCCACAACTCCATCACTCAAATTCAGGAGTGGGTATCCACGGGGAAGTCCTTACGGAGGCTGTAAGTGCAGGGGTAGCAAGGAGGGCTAATTCTCAAGGTTCTGGCTAAGCTTCTTACCCAGAAGTGAAATTGTGCTTTGGCAGCAGCTGTGGAGTGAAATATCACAAACATAAAGCCAGACCTTCCTGTCCTGGGTATGTTTTCGTGGATGAGGGGTCCTAACATTTTCAATCCTGATTCAAGTTTCACTGATTTGACACACAGTGAGCCCAGAAGATCCTTGTCCCCACAAAAAACTCTTGTCAAGGGAAGTACAAAGAGTGATTCCTGAGGATCATCGCTCAGCACCTCAGAAATAGAGGGCAGGATAGGAAACCAGGTCTCTGGGTGTATGACTTCTGGACAAGATGAGGCCAGTGCGCAGCCTGAGCGAACAGCCTCACGCCAGGCAGCAGAAAGAGCCACAGCTACTGAAGGACAGGAGACCTGGGGTGTCTCCACTGCCTTGAACTACACTTATTACCAGGAGCATATAATGCCATATGCTCCGAGAGCTGTCTTTTTGTCCCATCAACAACTGCTGAAAGCCAAACAGCACTTCTGTTTTTCAATCCCAATCATATTCCATCAAAAATATTTAATGGTTGGACTTGATGACCTTAGAGATCTTTTCCAATCTATAATTCCATATGAGGATGTGTGCTTCAAAGCCAGGCTTTTGACCTCACCTGACCTGTCCAGGAGCACTTTCCCGTTTTTTTGCCCTAGTTTCATTAAGATATGGGTTGAAACACAAGTGAGTTTAATCTTCTGCTATATGGCTTTGCTGGAGAAATCCAGGAGCAACCAGAAATGTTTTACGAGCTTATCAAAGGCAATAAATGTTCTCTAGTTGACTGAAGAGGCTTTTACAGGAGTTTGGCTGTACTGATGCAGAACCACCTCTACAACACAGGCAGGGTCCCTGAGCTTCATCCGTAGCTGTGGGCAACGACCTCAAATGCCGCCAAGTTCAGGCTGTGGAGAGACTGCGACGGCACCGCCGCACCGCCGGGTAGCGAGGAGCAAGCTCTCACTGAATACAAATTGCTCTGAGAAGCCAAATCCTGCAGCTTTCAGTAAAAGAGTTTGGAAAACGATTCACCGGGGAGGGCATGCCACGGTGGTTGCGGGGTTGCCAGTTGGAAGCCTCAAGTAAGGAAAGCAACAAGTTGATTTACTGGGATGGTGAACGTGCTGGGCCGCATTCCTCTGTGCAGTAGTGAGGGGACGATGCTGTTGGCTTTGTCAGCTACATAGACTTGATCCAGTGCTGTGCCAGGCAGCAGCTGAAAGTGCTCTGTATGGGCTATATGTATAATATGACCAGGCTGACCTGACCTTTGGCATTTCTTGTCGTCCATGCTCCACCACACTAGGCTTTAGGACAGAGTTTGCCATTCTGCCCCTGTGGGAAGTTTGGGACAGAAAAGTTAGAAAAAGAAAAGAAAAAAGAAAAAGGTATTTTTTCATTTAAAGAGTGATAGGCTGAAAAAATCAAGATCAGAAAGCCACGTGGCTACACAAGAGGTTAAACCAACAGGTACTGCCTCTCCAAGGGACGTGCTATTTTTGTTTGGAGCTGTTCCTGTTGAGCCTGAAGTTCAAGGGGCTAATCCCCCGTCCCAGCGGCTCCTCGGCTGGTGGAAACTCTGCCCCGCCCAGCACAGGTGCCAGATGTCCTCCCTGCCCTCTGTCCCAGTGTCAGTGCTGAGCTGACTGTGCTCCTGTGCAGCTGCACGGCATGATCAAACCCTGCCTCCAGCTGTGGAACCACCACCCTGCCTCTTCACAGCCACTGGCTGCCTGCCCACAGGTGGCTCTGGCCACCCGGGAGAGCAGCGGGGTGCTGCAGTCCCCCAGCCTGCAATAATTCCCATACCAGACCCTTTGGAGAGCTCATCCCTGAGGGAGAGAGGTCCCAAAAGCCGGCATGGCAAAGCAAGAGCTGGTTAAGGCAGCCTGCAGGGCTGCTGAAGCACCACCCCGTGCCCCTGCTTATTCGGAGTGTGTCTTTTACGGGTCTCCCGTGAGGAATGCGGTTACTACAGCAAGTATTTATGGGCCAAGAGTGCATGCAGCCCCGCCAGCCCCCTGCAGCCCAGCACAGCCCTACATGGTGCTGCAGGGCCGGGCACGGCAGCATCCTCGCTGCTACACAAGTTTTCTTACCTGCCCCAGCAGCGGAGGACCTTGCAACAGGCATTAAAATGCTGAGTTCTCAAGTGACACCTCCAGGGTTGTGCTGTACTTTCTCAGCTTCTTGAGTACCTTGGGTACCTCCCAGCACCACCACACCACCACCAGGTGTTGGTTTCAACCCCATGGGACAGTAGGTTTCATCTGAATGGCTGGGAAGTGGGGACACAAAGCCACACAGCTAGGAACATGACAGCTTGTCAGGAAATAAGCACAGGATTTTTTCGTGGAGATGGAAGTTTGATGAGATCAGCTGATGAATTCAGCTCAAGGCACAGAGCAACTTTTGCATTTTTTTAGAGGCCTGGAAGATTGGAAATTCCCATAAACTTTAATGAGATACTTCTGCAAAACCATTAGTAGAAGCTGTTGAAAAGCAAATTGTAGCCATTTATGGGGACCCACGAAACTCCAGCAGCTATTCACTCAACAAGAGCTGGCAAAGCAGCTTTCCTTTCAAATTTCATAGTCCCTTTTGTCAAGAACTTCCTCCTTTCTCTTGTCAGATTTTAATTAATTTTGCCCAGGATGGACATATTTTTGTTCCCAGGCTGCTTCTCTGTGGAGCAGCCTGGAGCTGGATTCAGCTGGACAGATCACAGACTGGGCACTAAATTCACAATTTCCTGGGGAAAACCATGATCCTTAGCAAACCAAGACTCACCTGATGTAACTGAAAGGATGACGTAAGAGATGCCTCCAGGGAGCCCAACTGCTGGGCAATTGGATCTTTTAAAGCTGATTTAGAGAGACTCCTGATCTGGTCAGAAGAGAAGCGGATACGGCTTTTGAACACATCAAATGCCTTTTTAATGACTTTAATGAAACCTGGGGAGAGGGTAAATTTCTTAGCCGCTCGACTCTCCTATTAAAAAAAGGCACAATACATCCCAGTGTTTCCCAGATAAGAGAGCAAGCCTAGCATGTCACCCTTCACCTTCAAGCTTTGTCTACAGGGCTGAGTCATTACTGCAGCTAATTAGAGACTTCAAGCTGATTATGAGAATTGCAGTAAGTGGAGTTACAAAATCTCTGGGCCTGATACTCCTTAATACAAAAGCCACTTTACACTGACCCAGCCTTAAAATACCCTGGGATGATGCAAAATGCTCTTAAAGCAAATGGGATGAGACCATCTGCGTTCAGAGGGACTGGCACACATCACAGAGCCCCAGCTTTTGAGGCTGATGGGGCTCTCAAAGGCTCCATCTGCCCCCAGGTGAGATGAAAGCATCTTTCTGGTTAAAGAGAGTCAAGTCTTTCACAACAAATAAAATAAAATAAAAACAAAACAAAATATATTCAGGCAGCTACCTGAAGAGCTGTCTGATATTGATCCAATAAAAGCATAAAAAAAATGTTGCCCAGTCCATTTGCAGGTGCCCCTAGGGGTGTCTTAACCTCAATAAGACAGTAAAACTCTCTTCTGGGTCAACTCCACCAAACTTCCATCACTTGGATGCTTCTTAAACTTTAGGCATATTTTAAACTGGATACAAATCTGAAAAGAAGAGCTCAGCTTTTCCATACTAGTGATACAGAGAGAGGAAAAGATCTTCCTACGTTTTTTTTAAAATAACTCAAAGCGATAGATTGCCCATAGAACAACTTTTGAACCAACAATGCTAGAGATGCACGATGCTCTTGTGGCCTGGAGGTGACCATTTGGGTACAGGGTGCCAATGCTTGCCCAGAAGAGGGAAAAGCCACCCTCCCCAAAACAGACAGGATCCTGCCAGCTCCAGCAGCCCGAGAGCTGCTCTATCCTGACCTGTTGGGTCCTCCCAGAAGCTGCCAGTGGCGTGTTCCAGGGTGAAGGACCACACACATGGCCATAATCTTTGCAGAGAAAGGAAGTTGGAAGGGGAGCCTTATCTCTGGGCTAAGCACAGCTCCAAAAATATGACAGCAGTCATGAGACCCGTGCCCCCGGTCACCCAACGTAAGGTTACTACCGTGGTGACATTTGGATTACAGCGTCATCTATCACAGCTTTGAGTCAGCAAATAAGTGCACCCGGTGGTTTAGGTTTCCCTGCCAGTAAAATAAAGCAGGAAAAGCGTTTTGCTGGCAAGCCTGTGCCACCTAACCCCAGCAGCTCCCCTAGCTTGTGGGGCAGGGAGGGAAGGAGGGAGCTGAGGAGTTTGAACACATGGGACCAACACCTCTATTCACCCTGGGCACCATGAGGTCCTGGGTACCAGCATCGAGGTGTGCGTGGGAGCTCGCACAGAGAAGCCAAAACACTACGTTCCCTCCCACTCACTTCCCAGGGCACATCAGCCCTCTCATGTGCAGAGGCAGTGCTGCAGCTCAAAAGTATCCTGTGATACGTAAAGGAACGTGAAAATCCAGCTAAACCAGTATGCCCAGCTGGCAGTATCGGGGAGAACAGCTCGACCCTGGCTGGTGGAAACTGGGACTCCATCTCCTTCATGCCCTTCCCAGCACCAGCGCTTCAGGCAAGGGGAAACCTCTGTGGTCACCTTTGCTTGACAGCAGATTAGAAATCTTAGGAAGGACTGTTCTACTGCAGTGGGAGGTTTTGCTTGGAAACAGGTACGAGCTGTGGGATAACACAGGGTCAGCCCCACACTAGTGGGGTAATGGAGTGTCAGTCCCTCCGCTGACAAAATTAGGGCTTGTATTGCTGCCATGACTCTTTAAGGAAAAATTATGGCTAAGTAGGATGAAGAGCTGAGAAGCAACATGTTCCTGCTTGGGGGAAGAGATGCTTTTATATAAATAAATACATGTATGTATGTATACAAGCATTTTCTTATTTAAATGAAAATACATGTTTACATGGCTTGGTGATCTCATATTAAAACAAGTAAAAAGATGTAAAGATTCCTTCATGTCCTGAAACCTTCCTGTTGCCCTCACCTGTCTAAATATCTGATCCAGAAGAAATGTTGTTCCAGGAGACAGAGAGGCAGAGTAGGGCAAAGGACTGGCACAGCTGGAGCTTAGAATAGTTTTGGATCATGTCCTGATCATAGGCAATATTAAAAAAGGTACAACAGTAAACCTTCCTGCAATTATTTTGGTGGCATGTAGTTTCCTACTTTCTCTCATTCATCTCTCGCTTTGCTCTCTAGGACTTCTGTCTGCAGGTATTTCCCACTCTTAACCTGATTTTTCCCCAACCACTGTCTTCTGCCATGATGTTTCTCCTCCCTTTCTTTCTCAATTTCCCCAGGTAGCTCTCTCCTTTTCAGTTGCAATGCCTCTTCCTTCTCTGTTTCATCTGGACCAGCTAGAAGGACAAGAGTCTTGAACCCATTCCTTGTCCCAGATGCCAGAGGATCATTTTGGACCATGAGGAGCTCAGGGAGCACTTCCAGATGTGCTGCAGCTTTGCTAGAAAGGCTGTCCCTGGCAAGCTGGACCTCAGCTGGGATATCTGCTCCTCTGCTTTATGAAGAGCAGGGACTTGCTTTCCAACACCAGCCCTCTTGCATCAGTGTGTGAGCTGTGGTTTGTGTGTCTGCCACGGCTTCAGTCCTCTGGGAAGTGCAATGTTTTTGGGAAAAGCAGAAAAGCCTCTCTCTTGTTGTCCTTGTGCTGGCTGGTTTACATGGCACAGAGGACAGAAGTTACACCAGGCTCTGCAGTGTGGCAGCTGCAAAGTCAGAGAAATACCAGAGCTGCAAAGTTGCCATGTAAATTCAAATCCATGCTTTTCCCATACATAAGGTGCTCAGAGCCTGATCTGGGGTTCCTTTTAAAATAAGGACCCAGCTGTTTATTTCTGATCCAGCTTCTCTGAAGCTCAGGAGGGTTTAGATGGTTTGGAGCCTTCACACCAAACCAAAACCAGAGACATCCAGCAATATGTGAGTTAGAAAGAAGAGAACACAGAAATAGAGTTTAAAATACCAGGACTGTATCTGCCACTGCTGTAAATCTTTCAGTTCTGCTGTGATTATGTCAGCAGCACAGGGTAGGGATCACTCATGACCTCAGCACAGCCCTTCAAAGCATCCCAGTCCACAGCTTGATCTTCCTCCAAGGCAGCTTGGACATGGTAGGAGATAAACCAGTGAACGAGTTTACAACCTGCTCTTTGCCAGTTGGCCCTCAGTACCAAAAAAAACCCATCTCAAATGCATGTTCCCATTTCAGACAGGGGGATTGTGGAGCTGTGTCTAGCAAAAGCCTGAAGAAAAGGAACTCCAGAAATATTCCACAGGTCCATGTTTCCCAAGGTGAGGAGGTGTGAGCTGACAGCTCCCTTACCAAGAAAACGTGTTTTCCATCAACCCAGTTTAGACCCAAAATCCCAGGGGGAAAAAGTCCAAAACCTCTACTGTGGACTCACAGCCTGGTTTTACACTAGTAAATATTTCCTCATACTGCATAGGTAGCCAGGGATGTTCCCAAATGCAGGTCCTTGATCACCTCTGTTGTTATACAAAGGTTATATCACAACCACAACAGTTTTGGCCAAGCCAACCAGCCCAGTCCCAAACCATTTCCCAGCATCTCTTCCAGCTCTGCGATGGGCAAAGGGGGGGCTGAGCAGAGTGGGCATCTTGCATACAAAAGAGGTCCCTGGTGCCTTTGGTGGGGGCACCTAAAGGGAAAGGCAGAGCCAACCAGGACTGCCATAAAGAGAAACGTGCTTTGAAAATACTCATCTGCAAGTGTCAAAGTGGAGGAAAAGCACAGTGAGAGGAGAGGCATTTTTCTCTCTGGCTCAATTGTATATTTGCATTTGCTCCCACAAGTGCACCAGCACCCGGCTGAGCCGCTGCGGAGGAGCCAGTTTGGAGGAAAACCAAGCAAAAAACTCTTCCCTAATAAACCCTGCATGCAGCAGAGCTGCCACTGTGAGTGCACATAAATAATAGTAAACCAGCATGGGAAAAATATCCGTGGTTGCCAGGCAAATTAATGTTTCAGCAGAAACAGCAAATATAAATTAGCTTAGGGTGCACACACAGGAACACAGCCTTTGTGGGGGCATGGGACGCTTAAAAGCTGAATGCTGGACCAGGCAATAGTGCCTGTTGTTACAAAAACTGGGCTGGGGAGATGGGGTGCTGGCCAGGGAGGGGTTGGGCGGTGCATTGCTCCCATTAAATCTCTCCCATATGTTTTTTGGGTGGAGCTGTAGCTAGCTGAGTTTCTCTGTACCTTTTTTCCAAGCATGTAATAAGGTAATGGCTTGTAATTCATCATGCACAGCTTTCCATGTCTTCCTGGTCAATCCAGCATCCCCATTTTGCTCTCCTGGAGCAGACCCTGGATGTGTCTCCTGTGGTGTTTTGAGGCCAAGCTGGTCCCATGATGAGATGGTTAAAAGGCACCAGAAATAGCAGGGGCTGTTGAAAAGGCAGCTCTGTGCCGGGAAGGCTGCAGACGGACCTCAGGAAGGGAGGGAAAGTTGCATTACAATCCTGGCATTGATAGCCCCACATGCTGAGTGCGCTTTTCATCTCTCGCTGCTGCGGAGAGACACGGGGAAGGGTTACTGAGCCATTCCACATCCCAGTCCCACCGGCTCCAGTGGTGTTGATCTTCTTGTACCCCTTTCAGGTGGGGAGGAGAGGACAATTCTGCGTCTTTTCTCCTTAAAAATACATCCTTGTTGGACTCAGCAGCACGCTAAGACTTCAGTGGAATATTTTTAGCGCTTGTGAGTTGTCCTGCGGTTAAATAATAAACACAGCAGTAAAATGCCAGCACATTTTCCTAGTACAGAAGACAGAGCATCTATTGTCATCAGTTCTTAAGAAGTCTTATTATTATATTCAGTCCCTGTCCTCCTTTCTTATCCAATTGTCTGTTCTACAAATGCTTTGTTGGGAGCAGTTGCCAAATATGCATCATTAATTCTTACCATATACTGGTCTTTTGATATTCAGCAGTTGCTGTCAATGAAATGAGAGGTGAAAATTAGATGGCCAGTGCCATTCAGTTAAAAAGATTTCACTTCCTAATTCCTGAAGGAAGGTATAAGAAAATAAGTTTACTCATATGAGCAACACTTGAACCGAACCTGTAAAAGTGGATCCTTTATAATTAATTCTGTCCATAAGCATTTGCAATCTAAGTGTTGAATGGCATAATGCAAGGAAAAAATTTGAACATTAAGAGGAATTTAGGTTTTAAAACACTGCAGTGTTTAAAATTCTTCATTGCCTCTCTGAATTGTAAAATCATGGAAACATAGAATATCCTGAGCTGGAAGGAACTTACAAGAATCATTGAGTCCTACACTTCCTACCAATAATTCTACCCGGAATTTTTCCTGTTAAATGAAATATTCTTTTTTTCAAGACTGTCTTGTAAATCCAGACTGTAATGAGACCCACTGTGAGATTCACCATTTCCATGGGAAATGAGGGACCTCAGCATGTCTGGATTTAGAAGGAACACTAACCAAAATCTGCCCCACAGAGGCACACATCCAGTTGGTACTAAAGAACCATTCTACCATCAAGGAGCAGCAATTCCCACCGAGGTAAATAAACCCGTCTGAGGTGTCCTGGGTCTTGTTTCAATGACAGCACATGTGATTAATTGTGCAGAGACCGGATTTGGGTTTCCACTACCATCACATGAAAAACGACTTCAGTATGATAAACCTGTTGATGCCGAACTCAGATGGAGCGTGTCTTGTGTTTAGTTTTCCCAGAATAACACAGGAAACTCCTATCCACGAGGCTCCACATGACTGCTTTCATTAAGCTGTACAGCATGTACCAAGCCCCCTGTCTTTAAGGTGACATTTCAAACCCCCATAGAGGAGGGACAGTTGTCAGGGCTGTGCTTAAAATAGATCCTTGTTGGTTGGCATGACTTTTACTTGGCTCCCAAGAAATGTTGCACTGCCCTGTGCCACCTCTCCCAAAATGAGATGTGATCCAGATGGAGGTACACCCCGCTGGAAGTTGTCTTTCAATCTGCCCTGGCTTGCACCCATGCTAGCACCTTTCAATCACGCAGGAATCACCCAAGCTGCATTCAGGAGTTTCAGACGGGTTGGCACATCTGGAGGGCAAACCTAAACCTGGGTCCTACCTAAGGCAAAGTGCAGTGATTTTCTGAGAGAGCCAAGAGGGGTAATTCAAGGTTCTAAGGGTGGCATTTGCTTGTGCTTACTCAGTTCCACGACTTTTGGGGGATTGCAAGTATTTATAAGGACGCCCGGGAGCTAATGCCCCAAAACATATCCACTACTTCACACAGCCCTGGTGGTGAACTCAGTCCCAGCTATAAATAGGGCTGAGCCGGTGTGGCTGAGCCCACTTAAGCAGCTCTAATGCAACACCTGCTAATCACTGGCCCCGGGGCAAGACAGGAATGTGGAGCTTTCCTTCCAGGCTGGGTTTCCAGAGCTAATGCTGGAAGACAAACCTTTTTCTGACGTTACTTTCTCCAGTGGAGCGAAAGCGATAAGGGGGAGCAGCTGTGGCGTTTGTCACCTGGGACATTGAGACCCTGAAGATGTCCACATGCTGGTAGAGGCAAGGCAGAGAAGATAGAAGCTTTGCAGGGAAAAACGAGACAGTAAAATAATTTTGTGAGTCTTACTATCTTCTTGAAAAAGCTCTCTAAGAAACTCCAGCTATTTGCTGAATGAGAGCTGGAAAAAACAGCCCAAGTCCCCTAAAAGCAACAACCCAGGATGCATCCTACCCTGTGGATTGGATTGTCTCTGGGCTGTAAATTTAAAAGAATGACTTCATTGCCACTCTTCTCCAGAGATGCCTTTTCACCACATCTTACTCTGACTTCAGGAGCCTCCTAACAGGGATGTGATACCTCCCATTACCCAGACCTCATCAGCTTGTAGTTGTGCAAGCATCTCAGATCTTCTCTTTTTTATCTTGTCATGTATCCCAGCTGGTTCAACAGCTTCCTTGGAAAAGGAACAAGCTATAAAAATACCACCTCCTTTCTAATGTTATGTCTTCCACCTGTCATCCACTCCTTCTCAAAATCCTCAAAAGTCAGGCCCAGTATTTTTGGCTGAGGTGCCAGCAGACAGGACCCGTGACTCAGTCGCACTTCTCTTCTGAAGGTGAGAGCTGAGGAGGGCTGGGAAAATGCCAGTGCTGGAAGCCAAGGCTGGCTCAGCCCCAGCTGATTCGCCTTTCCCAGATGGCCACGGATGACCGGCTCTGCCCATCACCTGGCAGCCCTGCAGAGTGAAAGACCAGGTGAAATAAATACAAATCAACTTAAATACTGCTTTACAAATGCATTAGGTGGTTAGGAAGCATAGGGGTTTTTTCTTTTTAACCAGGGAAATCTCTGGTTTGTCTTTGAGTCCGGCTTGTTATGGAGTGGGACTACTGCAGAAAAAGCAAAGCATACTTTTATTACCCCTTTTTCTGGGGATAAGAGTTCCTAAGGTGCCTGAGTTTCTCTTATCAAAGGGACTTTGAGAAGTTTAAGGTTTCGTCCTTGGGGCCGAGGGGGCAGTGTGTGTACACTGTGACCGGAGGACCTGCTCCCTTTCTCCGGCCTGTGTTGTTGCATGTGCCAGAGGGCTGACAAACCTCAGGTGATTAAATATTAACATTTATTGCAGTGCATTCACTTTGTTCTAAATTCAATGTAATCTCTTTCTGCCAGGAATGTGGTGGTTATGGTAAGTTGAGCAACATGGGAGCTTGGTTATTATGCACAGTACTGATTGTGAATAAAGCTTTCAGCTGAGTTGATGCCATACTCCCATTTTGAGTAGGTGAATAGCTACATAATAACAACATCTGATCCACCCTTCCAGCTCTGAATTAATTTTTTGAGATTGTTTTGTTGGTTTTGTTTGTTTGTTTGTTTGTTTGTTCAGTTCTTGCTCTACAACTGCTTGGGAAAAGTTGTTACGTGTCTTGGAATAAAACTCTCCAGGGAGAGAGACCCAAACTACTCCTTTTTCCCCAGCTGGTGTGATTTCCCTGAAAACTCTTACAATGTGCTTCACTGAAGCATCACTTCTGGTTTTATGTATAGCAAATAAAATCTTGGCTCACCTGTGAAACAGTCACTTCTTAAATGAAGCAAATTTGGGATCAAATCAGAAAAAAACAGAGGAGAAAAACACATAAAAAGGGCTGTTAGATACTGGATGCAATCACAGTTAAGGCCTTTTTATCTTATGATTTTCATATTCCTCTGCTCTATTGAAAACTGATGATGCTTCAAGAGCTCAAATGTAGTGGCAATTATACAGCTACACAGGGATGATGTTAAAATAGTTACTGAGAGAAAACAGACAGAGCAAGATTGTGCAAATTCACCTCCCAGGCCCATCATATCTTCTGTGGCACAGCTAGATAGAGGTTGGTGGTGGATTAATGATTTGCTTTTTCCCCATCCCCTCATGTAAATGTAATAAATCTCTGTAAAACCTGTGCTCGTGCACAAAAGCTAACACAAATGTGTTCACCCAGGGGAGTCTGGAAGGGAAACAGTAGTTTGGAGAAACAATTCGTCTTTATAATATTGATTCTGTCAAAGCAGCATAAATGAAGAAAAGCCTTTAAGTCTGAGTACCAAAGTGCTGCCTCCATTTGATATAATGAGAACACGTTTTCGGGAACTGCGGTGCCCTGGGAGCTGCCTTCTTCCCAGTCTTCTGGCAGGTCAGCTCATAGGCTCCAATGAACCTGTTTAAATGATGGTGGCCTGAAAAATATTACAACCTTTTCCTTTTGTGTACCCAGTGTAGCACAGCAGGATATGAGTCAGGAGAAAAGGTGAGGCACGTCCTGATTGCTCCACGTTATTTAGCTGTTCAAAAACATGGGTAGAAAATCATGTGGGAACAGCACAGATGCCCCTTTTCTCCAGCTAGGACTCTTGCTTCTTGTCTTTTAGCTGCAGGTGGGAGTTTGGCTGAATTTCCAAACAAGCCACGGCTCTGGGGTTGCTGCAGGACTCACCATGTGTTCACTTCTCAGAGAAGGATCCAGCTGGTGTCCACTCGCCTCCAGCAGTGCTGCACACCTGGGTGGAACTGGCCATTAGATATGGCTGGCTGACTGCTGAGACTGTGCCCAGAAAGGGAAGAAATGCCTGTCCTCTGCCCCTCCAAACTCTCACCTTAAGCTGTGCTGGATCCCTGCTAGGTCCACAGAAGGAACCCGCTGCAGAAAGGACTGGGTGGGGATAAGGGCAAGAGCACAGAGGGCCCCTACAGACCCCTTGTTCTCCTTGCTGAACCAGAAGATTTGGCTCAGTGGGGATGAGAGGAACATTCTCTTTCATGGAATTTTGGAAAATTTTATAAGCCCTGCCCTTTCCAAGCGCAGGCTCTCCTGCTGTCAGTGCCTTGGTCTTGCTTTTTAATCCACATGATTTTCTCCTCAGCCTTCCCTGCAACCTCCAATGCCGAGACTTCTCCATGGTAGTGTCGATCAGAGTTTTCTGAGCAGCACTTTTCCCCCATCTCTGCTCCCATGCTGTGACTCCAGTGACACACCCCAGCCACGCTGGCTGCCACCTGCACTCTGCTTCTGTCCCAGTTAGCCTCGTTTGCCTTGCCAACGCCAAAGCAAACACAGCAGAGGCACCACGCAACACGGACACTTCACCCACCACACGCTCCCACAGCTGTGTCCTTGTGGTCCTTGCTGGAGCTTGGTGGCCTGACAGTTTCCTTCAGGGACGTGTGCTGGGTGTGACGGTGCTGCCATCCGTCTCGTGCCTGCCCAAGCAGTGGGTCAGGTCATAAGATGGGTATCACCCACCCACCATCTCCCCACGCTGACCTCCTGCCCCTTCTACTTATACCAGCACCTTCTGTCCAGTCTCCTTGCCTGCTGTCTCCTTACAACAGGTCTAATCCATCCTTCCTTCTCCATTGCCCTAAATTCTCTCTATTTCTGCACATATTCTTCTTCTCCCACATTTGGTAGCTTTGGTGACCATCCCTCAGACCAGCCTGGCTCTCTTCCCACTCCTCTTATTCCCACTTAATCAGCTCCTCTTATGTTGAGGTGACATCCTCATCCTCCCCCCTGGCCAGGCTGTCTTTCTAACAGTGTCATATGCTTCTTCTTTTGTGTCCCCTCTCTTTGGGTTCAGCCACTGTTTTTGTGAGCTTCTGTTACCAGTTTCTTTGACTCATCTCCTTGTCTTCTCCCATCTCTTGAAATCCATGCTATTAATTGATGTTTCTGACTAGATTCCCTCATTTTGCTTTCAAAAATTAGGTTAAATATTCTCAATCCATTCTAAAATGTGGGAAAAAAAGAACAAACCTTTTATCTGGAGCAAATGGAAGATGATGACACATGATGTGAAAAGACAAGGAAGGATGCCACAATCAAAAATGAGGGATCTCATTACAGATAAGTTGTTTGGACAGTACGGTGTTACCTACTGGACAGGCAAAAAGTGTCTTAAGATGAAGCTTGTGAATTAACCAGTAGAAGGTAAGAATCTGTCATGATGAAAAATACCAGTTGCTATCAATAGCATATAATGGACTGAAAAATAAGGGTGAAAAGCATCATTGATTTTGTGTCTGGCCCTGCTTTTATCAAAGTCCATAACCAAACCCAGTCAAAATCAATACAGCAAAAGTGGCTGGGAAACCGCAAGGCAGCTTTGATCAGGTTGCATCTCTGTGGCTTTGATTTTAAGTTTGAGGTCACTCAAATGGCATTTCTTGACATTTTTCAGTCCAGCTTTCTAAAAAAAAAAAAAATCCAGCAACCACTTTATAAACCATGACACCCCAATGTTTATATTCCTAGTGAAAGAAAAAAAAAAAGCCAAGATAAACTTTGCGTAATCATTTATTACTTTTTCCACTGTTCTTTTGTTTGCTTAGTTGTGTGTCCAAAGATTTAAGTGATTTGTCTTTTTGCACTCACTTCCCTGAGCTTTCCTTCCTGCCTCACAGCAGCGCTTCCCACATCCCAGCCAGAGGAGCACCACGTAGCAGCCACGTGAGTCAGCAAACAAATTATTTGCTCAGGTATTAATCCCATTGCCAAGAGACATTTTGGCCCTAGGTAGGTGTGGAATTCACCACCTGCTTTGTGAACATACCAGGAACCAGGTGAATCATGACATAAAGAAAGTGTTTGCAGTAAGAATCCGGAACGTGGCAGCCTTTCTCTCACTGACAGGAGGTGCTTGAGGATTTTGTGACTGGTACTTTTGACGGAGATATGTAGGAAGGCAAACGTTGCAGGCAATATTTCTGACAGTTTTTTTCCCCCTGTAGAATTCAAGCAGTTTTCCAGGATTATCTGTGTTGATGAATGTGTCAATGAAGCGTTATCACTTGGGTGCTTCAAGAGGGACAAGTGTCAGCTCCCGGAGGTTTGGCAGTGTCATTCGTAGCTTGTAGAAGGATAGCCTGGGATTTGGAAGAGGAGCAGCAGTAACCCTTCAGCTGTGGGGTATCTCCCCAGCTGATACGGGAAAGCAGTTAACTTGCTCCAGCTTCCCACATTCACCATCAGCAATTTCTGTGCCAAGAGCCAAGATAAGAGGTCACCCTCCACTCATCCTGTGGCCAACGTCATTACCCGGGTTAAAAGACCAGGTTGAGAGACCATGGACTTTCAGCACAGGTTACTCTGAGCCCTGTCTCAGTGCAGACAGCCTGTAGGTTGGCAGAGACCCTCCAGCAGATATTTTCCTGCCTGACAGACTTTGTTGACTTCTCTAGCCTGGAAGGGAAAACAACCAGTGCTGAAGAGCGTCATCATCAGACAAATGCTGTGTTATATTTTAGAATAACAGCCTCATTCAATTAATGGCAGTAAGGATGGGAGGCCTGATAGTCAAGTGTAAATGTAGAAACTCTGAGACACCTTTTCTTCCCTGCACTCACCAAAAAGAAATTAAACCTCTGGGGTTTTCTTCCATCATTAATGGTTTCTCTGTGCACCAAAATGAAGTGTGTAATTTCTGTGCTCAGGTGAAAAGTAAAAGAAAGGAAAGGCTGGTTTCACGTCACGGTGGTGCTTTTGGTTGTGTTTACAAAGTAGCTCAGAGCTTCACAAAGGGCTGTTTCTTCTGCTGTCCTCTTTGCCTGAGAGAATTTGAGCTGCCCAGAAAAAGGCACAAATTCTACATTTTTTAGAGCACAATGCAAAATCCCTCCTAATCTCACCTTGTAGAAACAATCATAGGGCAGCAGGAACCGATACCCTCAAGACCCATTTGCTGTCATCTCCATGAGGAGTTATTTAGTTATTTTGCTATCTGGATCAAAAATCAGGAACTAGGACAAAAACTTTCTGTACCAAAATGATCAGGTTTTGGGAAGTTACTGCTTGGCCAAGAGGCATCATTTCTCTAGATCACTTCTCTGCCTCCATCTGGCAGGCAAGCTGAGACAGCAGGGCGGTGGGACTAGGGAAAAACAAATAAAATGGAACTTCTGTTTTCCTGGGTGCCTACATTGCACCTATTCCAGTTAGGGATCCAAGGGAGACTGGGAAAGACTGTGTGTTTTTCTCCCCAAATGGAAGGGGATCACTGTTTCTAGCATAAGACAAAAAGTAGACATTCACCATATTAAAAAAAAAAAAGAAGAAAAAAAAAAAAAAGGAGGGGATGGAAATAAAATATCAAGCGTCAGAACTTCATGCCCAGCACTGCAGAGTTGTGTCTTCTCCTATGCCTTCCCTCCAAGTCCTCCTCAAGGCTGCCCTGTGGGGACCCCTCGTGGCTCGTGGCACCTTTGTTTTGGGTGCTGGTGGCTGCCTTCGGGGAAACAGCACCCCTTCATCACACCACGATCTGTGCAAAATACATTAACTGCCAGTGTGATAGCCGGGAGGAGAAACATGAAGTCAAATTTGGAGATAGGAGCTGCAGGGGACAAGTCCAGACCCATTCTTCCAATGATTATTTTAGCATTTAGTGAAATTATAAGTGGCTGAGTTCAAAACCCCCAGACTTTGAGATGCCCTTACACAGCAGTACTTGACTGCTGTGCATTCCTGCCGGCCAGTGCAGGGGAGTCCCATCAGCACCAGTCCAGGCCCGCAGGGGATGGAGGCGCTGGGGAGGTGCTGCCAGGGATCCAGTTATGGGGATTTGGTTTGTGGCAGCTGAGATCAAACAGCTCCTCAGATTTTATTTTAACCAGCCTGGGCATTAACAAGAAACTTAATTTTACCCCATGTCCAGTTTCGTAGCGATGCAGCAGGTAGATAGGGGTATAGCATACGTGGAGCCTGTATTAATTATTTCTGTGTTTGTGCAATGTGCAGATGAAACACCTGGCACTTGCCAAAAAAAAAGCCAACCTCATCTCTTGTGGCTTTGCAGAGAGAAATGGGAACAGCTGGCAGTTCTGTCTGGCTCCCACGTACTCCAGGTATTTCTATTCAGTGACATCAACAAGCCCTAAACCCACAGAGGTGACCTCTGGCTGGTCTCCATGTGGCTCGTCTCCTCTGTCTCTCCTCAGGAAGGCAGAGCTCTGGTGGAGGCTCTCCTGGTTCTCAGGAGAAGCAGATGTTTACCCTGTGCTCTGCCCTACAGACACCAACACCAGCACTGCCACCAGTCCACACCGAAGAGAAGTTGCCAAATGGGTTTCTTGTGACAGTATTTCATAACGAGGAGCTGGGCTTTGTTTTTGTCTTAAAAGCCCACAGAAGCAGCACAACCATCCTCACCTGCATTTAGCTTCTCTAGTTAGGAGACAAGAAGTTAGTGGGTCAGGATTACTTATTTTGTGGTTTGCCTGTTGATGAAGAGGTGGCTGAGCTTTCCTGCTCCGCTTGCTCTCACGCCAGTGTCCCCTGGTGCACCCTGTCTTCTCCAAAGCACTTGCAAGGAAACTCAGACCAAGCCCTTTACAGCATCCTCCAGCCAGGGCTTTCAAGTCATTTTGCAAATGTCAGCTGCAAGAAGCTGAGGGACAAAGGCAGGTTATCTGGCTGCTGTTGGCCAGGATGTCTCCTGCAGAGCCAACAGCAGGACTCGTTTCCTGAGTTTATAACTCGATCCCTAGTGCTGTTCCTACTCAGGAATGGAAGAGAGGGTCACCAGCAGGGGTAGTGCCAAGCATGCCTGAAGGTTATTCTCCTTTGCCATGGAGAAGGCACCTTTCATGTGGACATTTTCCCTGTTGGATGGAGGCAGGTGTCCACCCTGCTGGAGATGAGGGTATTTGGCCAACACCTTCCCTCTCCTGTCCAAGACTTTCCTGGGCCCCCAGCCTTGCAACTGCAGGTTTGGAAGAAGATTTGCTTGCTTTCTCTTGAGCAAATATTTAAATTCTCTCAGGCTCAGAGGTGGAAAAAAATCTTCCCAGTGTGACTCCCTCTCTACTAGCTCCATCTGGAGGCTTCTAGAAAACTTGCATTGCAAAATTATTTTTATCTGTATTTATTTATTTAACTATTTATTTAGGATTTAAGGTGGTCTTGGCATTGATGACTGTGGTTAGCAGATTTGAAAAAAGAAAGCATCTATGCAGTTAGATTTTTAGTAATAAATTATTAAAGATTCTGTGAAACCAAAACAATGGGCTTATTTCTGGCTAAACTGAAGACTGCATCTTTGTTAATTTCTGTTTTTACCTGTAGTTACAGTATTTTAAGCAGCTGACTGATCAGCCTCTGCCCTGATTCAACAGCATTTATCTTTTTCCTCATCAAAGCTGCTACTTAAAAAGCTGTTGGAATAGTTTTTTTAAGAATACTTTATCTTTGAACATAAAACATGTTCCCTTTAAGTTGCAAATAATTTTATTTCTGTAAGTTCCTCTTTCATTACACTGAGCAGTACTTATCCTCCAGGATTTGCTGTTTGGAATTCAAACTATGTCTATAAATGTAAAAGAGTCCCCAAACCACAGGAAACAGGGGAAGGGGAAAAAAGGAAGAAAAAAAGAAGTAATTCTAATGAACTCATCCATGACACCTTTCCTCTGTTTTGTAAATCCAGTGCTCTGAAATCTGCATCTCTTTTACTTGACAGAGAAGTTCTCCTGCCTTCCCTCACGCAAAGTGAGATTCAAAGCCTATTGATTTGGTAAGACACCTTATAACTACACCCAGGTACAAAGTTCTGTGATGAGCATCAGTGTAACGTTGATTTAGATTCATTCCTTGGATCTGGAGTTTTCAGCTTCACCTGAGCTGCTGTGAAAAACAGCGGGAATAGCTGTAGTGGGAGAAGAACACCGATGTGACACAAACTTGAAATCAGTTTTTCATTCATTGGGGGAAAAGCTTTTACTTCTCAAAAGAATTCCTGCTGGCAATGGAAAGCTGTCAAGAAAGCACAAAGAGATCAGCTTAGCAGCCTGCCTTGTACAGCTTTCACGAGCACGAAGGGAGGATTTATGATCCGTGGATTTGGCACTCCATGACAAGGAATGCCAGTCATGCTGAAGTTTTCAGCCTTCCCTGGGAGCCTTTCTGCTGACACGCAGAGTCTGCCAGGAGCCCTAATGTTCTCAGCTGCTCCATCCAGAAACCTTCCAGGAGTGAATCTGACAATTCAAGTCTTAATTTCCCCCAGGATTTGATTCTCAAAGAACACTTGTACATACTCACTCGGGAGCTGCTGTTTGAAGTTTAACTTTTGTTCCCTTGGAGAGGTAATCAGCAAGTTAAGACTGGACGTGAAATCACTTCCTGCACAGAAAGCCTGTATGTCCTGAAAATACCTCGTTGCTAACTGAAAAACAACTTCCAATACATGTGCATTTAGAGCTGTTTGAAAGATGCAATTGGTGGTAAGACAGTCAGTGGCTTTCAGTCACAGAGTTCATTGCAAATTCCTGCTAAATGCAGGGCTAAGTCCAAGGCTGAAGCTCCCACCTCTGTGGTTGTTTCAGTATCTGATTACCCTCAGATTTGATAAACACTGTACAAAGTAACCCAAGCCACAGCAAGAGATAACGAACCACGGCAGGAAGAAAGCTCCCCAAAATAAAAAAAACTGGAGAAGGTAGAACAGAGGACAGAGCAGTCTAGAAACATGAATAAAAAGACCACAAAGAAAAGCCACCATGGGGTAGCTCGAGCGTCTGTAAGTAGTGGGGTAGTAAAGCGTGTGGTCAATGAGCAGATGAGAGATTTCCTGTTCACTTGCTTCACAGAAATCTGGAGGGAACAGAAATGGTGTGTAAAATTCAGTATGAGTAGTCAAATGTAAATTCAACTGTTAACAGGAGGAGTTCAGTATATCATCATGAGATAGTCTGTCAAGTACTGAGGTTAGTGATGCAATTGTTCTGATACACTATGTGTTATAAGCATTACACAAAGTGAGTTGTCTCCTGCAGAAGGCAGCTTTAAAACAGACACCAAAAACCCTGAAGAGCCAGATCCTCCACATTTTCTTTTTTGAAGATTCTTCCCTACATTGTGATGCCTCTGTAGGTATGGCACAAAGCACACTGCACAGTAGGATTTAGCATCCCTTATTTTTATCAGGCACAGATGTGCTCTCTTCCCTTTCCTTAGTCTTTTCACACCAATAGTGCACTGGAGCTATCTCCTGTAACATTCACTGTAAAACACATTATTTTAAAATAAGCTGTAGCATGGTAATTACTGTAATGAATTCCTTTGGTCCCTGGGTTCATGTTGAAATGAGATTTTACCGACTGCACGGAACACCAGAAGGCAGTCATCACACTGGCAGCTTTCCTTCCCTCCCTAATTCCTGCAGAAATGTGCAAACTGTCATGAAAAGACAGATGTATGAAATTTTCTTCTGATAACTTCTCCATGGCTAAACTCTAGGGGGCTTAGAAGAATGAGAAAAACAGTGAAAAAATACAACAGTGTGTATTTCTTGTCTATTCCTAAGACTGCAATAACGCATAAATTCTTGCAACAGCTGTTGCTGTCCCAGCTGTCCTGTGCTGCAGCACATTCCCGTTTTCTGAACTGCTTGTTTTTTTCCCTTTCAACATTATGTATGCATCACTATCTATTGCTGCATCACTATCACTGTACTCAACAGGTACAGTAATATTCTGAGAGCAGACTTATTTTTACAGATAAGCTTATTGATGATGGCTGGCTTATTCTATATTCTTTCTGCTAAATCCTCAAAGAAATCATTCAATTTGCTTATGATTCAGTTTAACGTTTGCTTTTTTTGGTCAAAGAAGTTCTATTTTTTGTATCCTCATTTAGTGACAACAAACTGAAAAAGAAAAATGAGATGACACCAGATATGACAGACCAAGATTTACTTTAGTACAAGGCAAAAAATTCCATTAGAACAGGACAGTCAGCAAAGGGCGGTGCTAGTCATCAATAAAGTTTCTTAAAATAGGCCTTCAGGGTTTTTTTTATCTTCTACTAACAAATTCTGTTAGTTATGTAACTAAAACATGCAAATAAAGTGCAACAGACTACTCTTAGCCGTTATGTGATTAAGCAACTTTTAATATTTCTACTGACAAACATTGTAAGCACAACCCGAGTGAACTGTGTATATTTGAAGTCTGTCCAGTGATAGGCTCACTGAACTACGGGTTCAAGGGCAATTACATTCTAATTTTATTTTCAGTTGAGCCATAGGATGCTGAAGTGATCACAGACTAGGACGTGTTCCCATAGTGCCAAATTCTAACCAGATTGTGCGTTAGTAGCCAAGGCCGAGGCAAACAATTATCCTGTACCATACACAGAAAGCAACTAGTATTGAAAAGACAAAAAGTTTGGTCGACAAACTAGTTTTACTTCTTTAATAACATTTTTGCTAATAACTCAAGAGGCACGACAGTACCAGTAAGCTTATGAACTTTAAAATGCACAATGGTCACAGACAGTTGACTTGGATACAGTAGTAGTGTTTGGTAGCAGACCTAAAGACGACTCTTAGATTCTTCCATTCTTAAATGATTTTGTATTTCCTCGTGACCTAGTCATGCACTGGAGAGGAATTCCACAGCAGTCTCCTTCTCTTCAGCTAACTCCTTAGCAGTAAGATCCATCTTCTCACGAGAAAAATCATTAATAGGAAGACCTTCAACAAACTTCCAGGTCTTGTCCTGATTGAAAACAACAAAATAAAGGGCCCCCACCATGTAAGAACAAACTTTCATTCAGTCTGCATGAAGGACACTTTGCAGCATAAGAAACAAAGTTTACAGCCCTAAAAAACACATCAGGCAGCAGTTACTTTTGTTTCAGATAAAGAATTGCAAGGAACACCAGCTAGTCATGTCAGAGTCCACTCATCTATCAACACTCAGTTGACAACCAAGGTAAACTACTTGGTTAAGAACAGTCCTCTCTGTGAAAGACTAAAACCCCCACATCCCAGCAACTGCAGTCCCACATGAAAATCACTGCTATTAACAAGCTCACATGACAGTTTTTAGGTCTTGCAGAAGATATATGGATTTAAATACAGTCTAGTTACCTTGATCACAACAGGGAATGAATATAGCAAGTCTTCAGGAACACCATAAGAATTGCCATCAGAAATGACTCCCATCGAAACAAACTCCCCCTGAAACCAGAAAAGTAAGAGATGAACACATTTTTCACTGCTAGAAGAACACAAAATTTTGATTTTTCAACATCCTGTATTCTCCTATGACACTCTTTACTCCAGAAGACGACAGATTCTTTCCTCTGAACACACATACGCAGTGGAGGTCAATAATGCTGGCATGTAATCAAAGCAAATTAGGCAAACATGCACTTACTCAAAAGCAACATCTTACCGCTGGAGTGCCAAACCAGATGTCCCTCACGTGATCACAGATAGCCTTGGCAGCTGACATGGCACTGGACAGCTTCCTGGCCTTAATAACTGCTGCTCCACGTTGCTGAACAGTCTGCAATTAAGAAAAAAAAACCCAACCCTAAATTGTAAAGCAGCAAAATCATGGCTTGGTCTAAAGGCTGTTAGTAAATGCCATGAAGAAAGACTGTTGTACGTAATTATTTCATTTCATCAGTCAAGATACAGTTCTATCACTGAACAAACATGGCATACAATCCAGAAGAGAATTGTCAAGACAAGAACATTAATGGAATATTTCAGAGGCTGGATCAATCTTTAGTACCTGCTTTACAGCTTCTCACATAACAACCAGAAGTCTCAAGCTTTTCCCACCAAAAGACTTTGTGGATGTCAACAGTAACAGATGTCTAGAACAACATTGTCACTTAGGGTTTTTTGCTGAATACCAATGTGAACTATTTGCTGGTCTCAATCCTGCAATATTTACTGCATAAAATTCATGTAATTCCTGAAGGCAGTTGAACAGACCTCCCTATATTTAGAAATTTTGTTTTTGTGAATTGCAGTTCTCAGAATAGGCTTCACTATAGTTTTGGTAAAACTTATGCCAACCACACCCCAGTGCAGAAAGCAAGAACTCTAAAATCTTACCTTAGGTAAAGCTTTCTAACACAGTCCAGCATTACAATGCACCTAGAAGGCCAAACCTGCACCCTGTTTAGGCCATGTAAGATATAGCTGGATCAAGGAAAAGGACAGCTTTCTGCTTACACTCTGGCTCATGAACTCTGGTTGCCAATCATGTACTCCATAGCAGCAAGCATGAACTGAAATGTTATATCCAAAACAGGACAGCGCACTGTGATACGACAAAACACACTCTCTGTCCCAAACTAAAGCTTCCTTGGCCAAGGTGTAGTACCTGGCTGTTTGGATGCCAGTAACATTGCAACACCAAGCAGAGCACAGCTCCTCAGTCACACACATCTAGGGCTTCAGTAAGCCTGTCTGACCTGTCTGACCTCATAGTGCATTTAGGTAGCCTGCGCTCTCGATCAATTAATACCATTATTACAAAACTGCCCCCAAAAGTCACCATAGTGAAATGGCAATGGTGCTTCTGTGTCAGACAAGTTTCACCTGAGCTATGACCAAAACTCTTTTTGCTGAATCATTTTAGCCCTCCAAGTGGATTTTTCTAGCAGGGTTTACATAGGCCTCCATGCCTTAAATTTTTCAAGGGCAAACAACTGACAGCAACAAGCTATGACTTACTCTGGTGAGATAGAAGAGCTGCTTCACCAAGTCACTCGGGTACATAGATTACAATTTCAGACGAGGTTAGGAGAAAGCACAAACACAGAATGACCATAAAAATAAATAAATAAATAAATAAATGTCTTACCAGGATAAAGTCTCCCTTCAGCCAGCTGTCATCTTTTATAGCTTCATAAACTCCAACTTCCTTTCCTTTCACGTTTACCTTCGCATGGTTGACATCCGGATATTGAGTGGAGGAGTGGTTGCCCCAGATGATGACATTCTTCACGTCATTAGCAGTCACACCAAGTTTCAGAGCAATCTAATGGGAAAATTAAAGATTTCCATTGCATTGACTTCAGTTTCTCAATTCACAGGCTCCTTTGAAAGCACTGCTCTCAGATGGATAACAGAATAGGTTCTTTTTACCTGAGATTTGGCTCTGTTATGATCCAAACGAGTTAAGCAGCTGAAGTTTTCCTTTGGTATAGACGGAGCTGACTTTGATGCAATCAGGCAGTTAGTATTTGCTGGATTCCCAACTACCACAACCTGAAAATGAAAAATGGGAAGATGAAGTAGGTATTTCTGCAAAACAACTCCCTCCAATGAAATACATTGCTTTGCCTTCAAAGAAGCTATCAGAGAAGTAAAGTTTTCTAAATCTCTTAGTTGTCTTCAACATGATTGTTTTCTATGTGTGTAGTTCACAGTCACCCAGTCTTCTATAACTGCAAGGAAAAATATTTTCTGGGTAGGTATTTTCTTTATAACTGAAGGTTCAAATGTGAAAGAGAACACGATTTCTAGGGAGATCTATACACTGATCCACAGCCTGGGTTCAAATCTCATGCTACCAGACACAGGAAAAGTAAGGTACATGCACACTAGTCAGCCCATAGTGACTTCACCAACCCCTTTAAGACCCTCTTTAATCTGGCTGCCACTGCTTTATATAATTGCTTTATAATTAAGACAGCCAGAGCAGTTACTTATCTCAATGTTCACAAGCAGTTAGAAGTAAAATACTGCCTCAACTTAGATCCATTTATAGCTATGGAAAACTGATTTTTATTCATCCTTCAGTTGTGTCTCAAATGACTAACGTTAAGCTCCATATACCCTCCATCACACAAGCTGATCTGCAAACCTCCCTTTGTATCTCCCTGTTTGAAAGCGAGTTCAGTAAATTTTCCACTACTCCGCAATAGTTATATTGATAGTTTTTATTCCAACTGGATAAAGAAGCAAACAAGTCTTTAGAAGCAGTAGGAAGTTCATCAGCAGAGGAAGTAGACATTAAGAAGTCAGTTACAAAGCACAGTCGGAGTCTGGGTCTGAGATTAAGAGCAGTGGGAGAGCAGCCACATGATCCCATTAACTGTGCTGGAGGAATCTGAGAGAGAACAATTAAAATCTTCCAGTGCTCCAAAGAACAAGACGCAAACAACCTAAATAAAGCCGATTTTTTGTGCAACTGTAATTCCATATTGATACTGAAGTTAAGGGCCATTCTGTTAAAGCCACAGATGGATATGAAGTAGGCAGCTGCATGTAGATAATTTAGTTCTCCCAGAGAAGAGAGATAACGAGCAAAAGACTGCTCAGTTTTTTTTAATATGGTTTTGCGGGGTTGGTTTTGACTGTGGTATATTTTCCAGGGCTAAAGGAAAGAAATGCCTGCACTGAACAGGCTCCTGTTTGCACAATATCATTCTACAATACATTTAGATCTCTACATAACAGTGTTAATGTTTTAAATTCAGTTTTCTACATTCACCTTGACAGTCTTTTTGGCATACTTGTCCAAGGCTGCACCCTGAGACTTGAAGATTTTCACATTTGCTTTGAGTAAATCCTTCCTTTCCATGCCCTCTCTCCTTGGCATGGAGCCAACCAGAATCGCTACGTCAAGGTCTTTGAATGCAACTTCCTCTTTGTCTGTTGGAATGACCTCTAAAAAAATGAAAGAGGGGAAAAAAAATCAGTAAGATAAATACTCATGGCATAGCGTTAACGGGAATATTCCTTTGTTCATAAAGAGTATATAATCTAATCTGACAATATCACCACCTTCCCCTTTTTTGGCCCTAACTCCACAGACTAAATACTTGCCAGTAAATGGTTTATTATGTACAAATTTTCATCTGAAGTGGAATACATGGGAGAAATCTATGTAAAAATATATGACTTATGTCTCTATCTAAATACATATATATACGTACATATGCTATTCTTTACTTTTACAAAAAAATTTCAATGGTAAATATCAACACAAGTGAAATTTTCCTTCCCCTTTAACAATCGACACCAAAGGTTTTGAATTGGGTTAGGTTACAGACCAAACCAAAGGTCTGAATTGTACAAGAGTTGGGAGCTACGTAGGGGTTTTTTTCAAGTATTCTAATACTGTAACACCTACTCACTCCCTTTCTTCTGCTTGCTTAAAGTATCAGAATTTAACTTTTTTATGTGACTTAATGAGTCATTTTTTTTATTTCATGTCCTTATACAGAAGATACTTCTAAAGCATCTGCTTCAAAATGATGGTGTAGTTTTTTTATTTAGCAAAGGAATATCTAAAGATTGTTATTTCACCACTGGGTTAGAACACAATGCACATGTGCACAAGTATCTGACAATTTGCTGTCCAGGCTGAAACCCCAGGATTTGCTGATATAAACCAAAACCCACATATCTGTGTTGTCAGTTCTTTTCACAAAACTCATTTGATGTCATTCTTGCTAGCTTACAGCCTAAGTTAAATAATTTATCTTCCAAAAAATACAAAACCAAGGAAGGATCATCTAATATTTTCTTCTGTTAAAAACTTCCTGCCAGCTACAGGAACTCACAAATGCAGCAGCTGTATTACAACATATTGGAGGTATAAGAAAAATTCTCTTAGACACCTCTGAGCAGTGGCAGAGCACAGTCTTGCAGCTCCATCACCACACCTTCCAGTACAGTCATCATAGGAGTGATGTCCAGCAGCACAAGAATAAGAGGCTGTAAAGAAAGAAAAGGTTTAGCGCAAGTTGGGTGTAATCTGTTTTGAAAATTAATTTTGCCTTGTACCCTGCCAGAAACTGCTATCTCCTGCAAGATTTAAAAGCTATTTAGAGAAAACAAACAACTTCAGTGCAACCAACAACCAAAAGCTTGTGTAAAAGAGTAGGGCATCAATTTTCCACGCTTAAAGAAGAAATTACTCGCCTATTGGTAAATCAGTGAGTGTCTACAAGAAAACCAGTCCCAGGGACTGCGGTTGTGACATTTATTCCTGTGCAGCAGAGACAAGTGATAATTCAGTGTGAGAGTTACCTGGTCTTTGCCGAAGACATCTCCCTTGGCAATGCTGTAGAGCAGGGAGTAAGCAATCTGCCCAGCAGCTCCAGTCACCAGGACTCTGACAGGTTCACCCTGTAAGAAAATCAGAGCCTTACCCACTGCTACACAGCACAGGTCACACCATCTGAGTGTTAAAAATTAACAGTTGCTACAGCAATATCATGGATTATTTAACCTGGATGTTTATGTGTGTCTAAATGCAGATCAGCCCCAACTCCTTGGATCATACTTCTGTTCTACCTGAACCACCAGCAACTTCTCTACTTGCTTTTACAGAAACAGAACACACTTGCTAAAGCATCCTGAAGAGCGGCTCCTGGAATAACTTCCAAAATGCCAGGAAAAAAAAGTATTCGAAAAACTTTGCCTTCCCCTTAACAACACTGCCTTTTCAACATAAGACAATACAGCAAATACCCACTCATTAGACCAGCCATTCATACTTGAAAATTACTACAGTTTCACAAGCTGTGACACTTTACTGGTTTGGTTTTCACATTCTTTCCATTTGGAGGGCTGTTCCCATTAAGCATTTTGAATGCTTATTTGCAATCAAAGACTTACTGAATGCCAGAGACCAAAGAATTTAGTGGACTTAAAACTACTGCCCCACTAAACTGTTTGGCAGTAGTTTAACAAATCCACAGACAAAAGCTACATTATGGGCAAATACAGACGCTATTAGCCATAATACAACTGTTTATTGTCAAACTGACTCTAAGCTCCAAAACACTGAGAAAACTGCCAAAATGTTGCTCTATTGCAAAAAAAAAAAGGGGGAAAAAATGCATGCTTTATAGTAAACACCCCATTTTGTTAAGCAGAACTTAGATCTGGGGAAATCCAAAGGTTATTCAGTATTGAAAATTGAAGGCTGGGAGACTTTGGGTTGTTCAGCCTGGAGAAGATAAGGTTCCAGGAAGGCCTTATTGTGGCTTCTCAATACTCAAAGGGGACTTTAGGAAAGACTAGGACAAACTTTTTAGAAGGACCTGTTATGAAGTGACAAGGGACAATAGTTTTAAATTAAAAGAGGGTAGAATTAGAGAAGAAAATATATTTTACAATACGGGTGCCAAACGCTGGCACAGATTGCCCAGAGAGGCTGTAGATGCCCCATTGCTGGAAACAGTCAAGGTCAAGTTGGAGCTCTAAGCAACCTGGTCTAATTGAAGATGTCCCTGTTCATTGTAAGAGGGGGGGTGGACCAGATGACCTTTACAAGTCCCTTCAGATGCAACCATTCTGTAATTCTCTGCAAATGGAACACATGCTAAAGGACATTCATAACTCAGTACTTTGTATGCCTGTTTTTCGTATTTCCCTATTTCTCTAGAGGCAATTAGGGCTGGGACAGATTGTGCAAGGACAGGAACAAGCAGACTCTGACCGGGCTGCTGGAGTGTCAAACCCACTTTGTCAAATAATTAAAAGATGATCATTTGAGATACAGGCAAAACACCAGGCACAACTGAACGTGAAGGAAGTGACTTAATTGCGTCCTGGGCTACATTCCGAGAAGTGTAGCTTGTGGAGCAAAGACAGGCATTCCACTCAGTGCTGGTGCTACTGCAGCTGGAATACTGAGTCCAGTCTTGGCACCCTGGAAAGTGAGGTTGAGGGTGCTGGACATAGCCTGGAGAGGCAGAGGATGGGGGGTGATGTAAATAGCAGCCTACCACACCTTCCCAGAGCGTTACAAAATTAATGCTTCCCAGCACCCCTCCGTAGTGGCAGATGGCAGAACAGGGTGCAGTGGCTACAAAAGGTTACCCAGACAGTCTGTGCAACCTTCACCCTCGGTGGTTTTCAAGATTCAGATCAAAACACACCTATGATATGACTTATCAGTGGCAACAGCCTTGCTGTCAGGCTGGACTGGACAACCTCCAGACTTGGAGTGAAAGAGGGCAGACCGCGTGACCTCTAGAGATCCTTTCCAACCAATGTTCCTGTCACTGATATTTATAGGAAAACCATTTGGGGCTTTGAGTGTATCCTCTCTGCAGAAGTGACCAGCCAAGCACAGCTGCATTAAGCTATCCTTAGATAATTACAAAAATGAGGCCACCTACCCCATCTGACCATATACCAGATAAAATGAGAGTGTAAGTGATGAAGTTAAATTCCGGAAGTTGCAGAATTAGACCTGGCCTGATTTTGCCTTCATTATGGGAGTGTTTCTTCAAATATCTGGTTACATGATTACCAGTTACACAGCGTTGAATTGCGTTATTTTCTTCTGAAACTGTCCCATTATGAGCCTCATCCCTCGTGGAAACTCCAAAAAGAGGGGGAAGGAGGGCAGACAAACAATTCTTGCTGGTTTAAATCTCAAAACTAGTTTTGGTATTGTATTCCTGAGGAAGGAAATGTACCATAACATCTGAATGGTGACAGACAGCAGGGATCAAGATGTGTATCAAATTTTAAAGGCAACTTTACAGCATGATTCTAAGGAGATCCTAAATTTTATTTATATTAAAGCAACAATGAATATTCTTTTAAGGCACCTAACCGTACTAGTTAGTAAAAGGAGAATTTTTTTCCATCATATGCAATTTATATGCTAATTTGATTTAAACATAAAAAATGCCAATCTATCCACTAGCATTACGGTGAGTATTTAGCATAACAACAGGAGAAGGAAGGAGCAGAAAATAAGAAGATAAGAGATAGGATCATTTATTATTCTTTTACTGAGACAAACTTAGCATTCAGCCTTTTTTTTTGAGAAAAAAAAGCCAAAAAACCAAAAAAACTTTGGTCATGACTCAGCTCCACCTTCTCACCATAATTATGTTTGCTTACAACCATCCTTCCTGTTCTCCCCCCACCATGTGGGCCTGGAGAAGGAAAAAACACAAGCTAAAATAAAGTGAAGACTGCTGCCTACTTGTTTTCCTCTCCCAACCTTCAGTCCATTGGATTCAATGCATTCCCCAGGCCCCTTCACTCCTGCACCAATTGTGGGGAATCAGTATCAAAGAAACTTCCATGCTGTCTCAAATCAAATAGAAGCTAGATTAACAAGCCAAAAATGCTGCAGTTCTTACAAAATGTGGTAACTCTCACCAAAAAAAACCCAGAAAAAGTTACATCACATATAAAAATTGGTCTTACTGACTATCTGAGGCTACTTTTGGAGGTTGGATGTTTAGAGAAATGAGTAGCTCCCCGATGGAAGTTGTAGGTTCCAAAAACTCATGTCCAGGCACTTCAACCCGTGACTTGGCTCCTGCAAGACTACTTTCATGTGGTAGCTACAGGGGTGACCTTTACTCACCCTCAGGTATAGAAGAGCTAGAGGACAAATTAAACAACAACTAACTGAACTATTTTGTTTCAAAGCCTTCCCCACTCCACATTCAGTCGATGTACAGTTAAAAGAGTAGCAAAGATAGTGATAAAAAGGATGAGGAAAAAAAAACACCAACAACTGAACACTGTTGGGTACCCTTCTTTGTCTAGTTCAGCAATCATGTAGGATTTCTCCCCCTTCCCAAATACTACAGATGAAAGTGAAGCTTCCAGCACCAAATGAGGCGGTTCTGGGCTTATCACCCTCCCCACACACTTTGGCTGAAGAACTCAGTGCCTCAGTTATGTCTCTGATTTACAGGTGATAACAGCAGACCTAAAATATTAGTGCTATACAGGCAAATAGCACTAGTGCTAAAACTGATTCGGAAGGTTATAAAGTTAAGGAAATGATAACTCATAACCTATCAAATGCTGCGGCAAGAACATCCTGTCTGCTCTGCATTGCAAATTACAGTTATGAAAGACCTCCATAAACATTACTGCTGATAAACTTAGCTGCCTATAAAATATCATCAACTTAACATTATTCTTGAATAGTAAAGCCAGGTAAGCTATCCCACCTTGCTTCACAAGGGTGATTTAAGCATCAAGATAAACTTAATCTCCTCAAAAGTCTAGAGTCTGCCTAAGAAACTTTCCCTTTGCTCTCCCTTCTTTAAAGCAGAGATAACGGTGACAATAAACGTGTTTGGAAATAGAGTAGAAAGTATCAGCTGTGCACTTGAGGAAAGCCACCAGCAGAGCGGTTCAGAGACCAAATTCCAAAGGCATTCTTTCCTTAAGAAGTGACCTTGACACAGGTGCCCTGAAAGACTTTTTTCACTTCATTTATCTAATGGCAGTTGCATCAATAGACAGATAACTTTATTTCTGGAATTTAAAGCCTCTGCCCACCACCACATACAAAGCTAGAACAGCAAAGGCAAGATAAAAACAGTGACATTCTGAAAAGTCTGGGCACCAAAGTAAATTACAACCAGCAGTTCTCTTTGAGACCAGCACATTCATGTCAGGCAATGATTTGAAAGATCAGGTACAAACTAAAACCTGTTGTCTTGTGGTCACTCCTCTGAATCCACATTTTAAACAGAAAGAGCAGAGAAGTAGGATAAATAAAGTTTACAGACTTTTTAGGGTATAGCTGAAATAAGCCATGTCCCAGAGGATGCAAGCATCCTTTCCACAGCAAAACATTGAAAGTACAGGTTTGAATAACAGGGTATAGAGTCTAGAAAAACCGGGAGATGTTTTCATGGTTACAAAGGAAAGGAAGGTCTCTATGCAGGTTTGTGCGTGCATACATGTAAGTATATGTACTGCAGAAAAGCAAAGCACTGCAGTACACCTGTAATAACCTCAGGGCAGAACAACGACAATCTGCACAGATGGCGGGATTTCTGACAGCACGCAGGCATTAAGCGATAAAGACATTTCACAGGCGCTTCCCCTTGAGCTAGGACAGAACCACTCCAGAACCTTTAAGCTCTCACGGACTGAGGCGAAGGCTTTCCCGATCTCTCGAAGCCAACGTCGCCACCCGCGGGGCCCAACTGTGCCGTGCCCCGCCGGGAGGGGCCGCAGCGGGCCGGGGGATTCGCTCCGCTCCCACATCCCGCCCTTCTCCTCGCGCCAGGCTGGCACAGACGCCGCCAGGCCGGCACCGACCCCACGTCCCCCGCTGGAAGGTCACCCCTGCGCGGCCTCCGCGGGGCTCCTCGGGGTGCCGCCACCACCAACCACCTCCAGGTCCCCCCGTCCCTCACACCCCGCGAGCAGCGCGACGCCTTCTCGCGGCAACGTCCGCCCGCCGGACCCCCCCGCGCCGCCGCGGCGGGCCCAGTGCGCGGTACCGACCATGTTGGCTGGAGAGCGGGAGCGGCTGCTCGGGGTCACCTCTGCGGCGCGACTGCGGCCGCGGCGGCGCTGCGCCGAGAAGCCGCGGAGTGGGCGGGGCGCGCCGCTGCGCACGGCCGCCTGGGGGCTGAAGTCTCGGCCACCGTCTGCGTGCAGAACCTGGTGATCTCAAAGAACTACAATTCCCGGCGTGCGTCGGGGCCGGGGCGCCGCGCCCCCGGGCTCCATTGGCCGTTACCGCCCCCCGCGTCGCCCCATTCATTGAAGCGCAGAGCGGCGCGTGGGGACCGGGGGGGCGGGGTATGCGGCAGCGCGGGCGCCCCGGGCTGCGCACGCGCTCTCAGTTGGGAAAGCGCTGGCGGCGCATGCGCAGGGCGCGGCGTGCGGGTGTTGCTGTGGGAACGGGCGGGAGGGCGGGACGGGGAGCCGGGACAGGCTCCGGGACAGGCTCCAGCACCGGCGGAGCCGCCCCGCGCCCCGGCCCGGCCCGGCCCGGCCCGGCCCGACCCGACCCCTCGGAGCGCTCGGTGGGTGCGAGTGCGCGACCTGGCCCTGCCCTTTCCGAGGGCTGGCGTCCCCGGGGGCCCTGGTGAGGGCGGGCAGAGGGGTCCCCTCACGGCCCCCTCGCGTTGCCCGCGCCGCGCTCTCCTGCCCGGCCTGCTCCGGGGAGTTGCCGTCGCGTCCCTGCATCCCCAGCCCTTTCTCCTGTGAGTCCGGGTGTCTTCCCTCGCCTCCTCACTCACATTCCCTTCGGCCCTGCGGGAGATGGTGCAGAGCTGCGCTTCACACTTCACGAACCCCCCCTCGGCTTCTGTTTAACCGTTTGTTATTTTTAGGGAAAGCTGAGAGCTTACCTGTGCTATGCCGCTGCTAGAACTAGCGAGCTCTTACACAAAAATAAAGCTTCCCGTCTGCTTGTAGTTTGGAGTGTTGGGTGAAGTCAATTCCTTTTGGTCTGGCTTAAAAGTGAGACTGATACTGGTGTAAATACATCAGGAAAATAACAGTTTCATGAACTGTGCTGGTTATACTATGCTATGTTATGCTATGCTAAAAGAGGGTCTTGGGCATTAGTTGATTTTTATTTTTCCTCAGATCTTGTCAGGACTCCTTATGGCAAAAAATCTGTAATTCAGTGAAATCTTTAGTGAAGTCTCACTTGTACCAATATTTTTCCACAGGATTAGTTTTAAATCTCACTCTAATCCTTAGAGTAGATAGTATTATGTTTTTAAAACAGTCTAAACAGCCTGTACGCTTATGCAATTCCTTCTTCAGTCCTGTGACAGAAATAAGAAGTCACTCCTTTAGGGCAGTGGGTGTAAAACGTCAATACTTAAGCTTGTCATGCAAAATATTCTCCTTTTAGTGAGTCGTGCTCATGCCTCAATTCAGAACGTCCTATGTCTTGAACAAGTCCTTAGCTGAACCCCTGACAGCTCCTGCAGTACAGAAAACTGCAGTGTCAGAGTGGAAAAGGTACAATCGTACTTAGTTTATTTTAAATGTCAACCTGTACTGATTTATGTCAGTTAATAACTGTACATTTTTAATATGAATGAAGATTGTACCCGAGTTCCCTTCTGGGGATGAATTTGAGAGCCAAATAGCTGCAAGCAAAGCTGAGGTCTGGCTTGCTGGGAAGTGTAGAGATGCTTGGTAAGTAGGAGGGAGCTTGTTTTAGTCAGAGTTTTCCAAAGTGTCCTGAGATGCTTTACCCTGGTGACTGTAACCTCTTCTGCACCAGGACATTGTATGGACTTAATTAACACTATTTAAGATTTAAATGTACACAAAACCTGATGTGGACCCACATAAAGTAATTTCTACCGAACATAATTAGTTCAGTTTGAATTGATTCCTTATCAATTTTCAGCTAAATCACTGTTAGCACGCTGTAAATTGATTTGTCTGTGTTGGCATAGCAGATTGTATTGATTTAGTGGATTTCAGTTAAGACCTTAACTTAAAACTTTCAAACTTTCTTCTATAGGTAAGACTTTCTTTTCATCCTTAGTCTTTTTTTTTTTTTTTTTTCAAAACTTGTGCTCCTGGAATTATTTGCAGTTGGAGATAACAGCAAATCTTGTTGTTATGTTGAGTTGAAAGTGATATGAATGTGATGCAAAGCTATGTGTAAACTCTTTTGTTTGTCGGTTTATTTTCAATCTGTTTCCAATATAATTAGTCCAAGAGAGACTGAATCGTCATCTGTGCTGATTTAACTAAAGATATTGTAAAATTTAGGGTTTTGTGAATGTGGTGTGTTTTTTAAACTTAGCAAAACTTAACAGTTCTAGTATTTCCTTCTTAAGTGGCTTACATTTTGTTTCTACTTGTTAAATTGTAATATTTTCGAAGCAAAATTTAAGTGTAATTTTTAAAAATATTCTTTAATGCTTCCCCATGCTTTATTAGTGTGAGTCTCTTGTGTAGCACTTTAAGCCAAAAAGCTGCATAAATGGAAACATTACGTGCAAATGAAGTAATGTGAATTGGGCTCTTGGATGATTCTTCAAATACATCTTAAAATTTTTGCAGTCAAAAGATATTGAAATACGTAAAAATTGGTAATTAAACAACATACTGAAGTAATAAGATGTTTTAATCTCCATTTTCTGGGGATTAAGTATGATTTTTCAAGGCAACAAGTGGTTTTGAAAGGTAGTCTACCAGAATTCTCTCTTAATTTTTTTATATATATTTTAAAATGAATTATTCTCTGTTAACAGCTGGCTGTGTTCTTTAGCTGTATTTTGGATGGGATTTTCTTTTACTTCATTGCCATCTATAGAAATTGATGAATATTTTAGGTAAGTTTTTACACTTAATTTTCAATAATTTTTGAAGTTTTCTTTTTATCCTCTCTGTGTATGACACAGTTTTTCTTTTATGCATTCACTTGCAATTGTTATTACAAAATGATGTCTCTTGTAGCTAAGTCTGTGTAATATGATTAACATTCAAAATTTTTAGGACTCTGTAAGAAAAGTTTAGTATATAATGACCGGGTTTAATCCTAGAAGTACTAGAATTGAAACAGTTTTGGAAGTCTCTTCTGGATTATTGTCCAAGGAAGTAATAATCAGAGATGTTTCAGAAATAAAAGAAAGCATTGCAAAAAAAAAAACAAAAACCTGAAATAGAATTAAGAGGATCAAGAGCTGTTTTGTAAAGTATGTGAAAAGTCTATAATAGAGTTAAAAAAAGATAAAGGTGCAGATATAAGCAAGAAGAATTAAAATTGTAGTTTAAAAAATCAATACAGGATTTATTTTATTTTTTATTCCTAGTGCTAATGTTCAAAACATTATTTTTTGCTGTTAATTTCTAAACTTCAGTCATGTGATGCTGCATGGACATTAAATGTTATGAGGAAACTGATGTATCTATAAGTTCTGCTTATAATCCTGATTTTTCTTTTCGCTGTGATTCAGAAAACTTTCTAAAGGAGAAATTTTGCCTTCTGTGGAACTGTTTTGATTTTATCCTATGGCTTATTTTTTACATATTAAAAGTTTATTCGTTTTTTTGATCAAAGGTGAGTAATTAATTATTAATTGACGTATACAACCTTCAGTATGTTTTTGAGAGGTAGATAGGATGCAATAACACGTTCTGTACTCTCGTGCCTGTAAAGACACAAATGATGTGTAGCTTACTTGTAATGTGTTCCCTTCCAACTCAGCATATTCTGTTATTCTGTGAACATGTATTAGTAATCTTTATGAACTATTCATGAGTGAAATCTTAATAAAAATTGTGAACAGAAGGTGCTTTTTTATTTCTTTCTTTTTCTGAGTTGTACAAACAGCAATTTGTAGGTTTGACAGAGAACACTGTAGCAATTCAGGCCTCCTTTGCTGTCTGTGCATCCTCAGCTCTGAGGTGGGTGGTCTGTGGTTCCTGCAGTGCAGCTCAGGTGTTCAGGGCTCCATCACTAACCAGAGGTTTGGTAATGGCCCCCCCCCTTGTTCACCCCCAAAGCTGAGAGACCCTGGAAGATCTGTCATCATCTACCACCCGTGCACCATTTCTAGAAGATTTTCTTCTCACCAGTTGTTACAAGGGCCCAGGGTATAGAGAGTTCCTGTTTAAAAACAAAGCCAAACAAAACCAGCCCGCAAGACAAACAGCCAAAATGCTCATACACACAGGGCACAAAGACTTTGCTGTATTTGCTGTAAATTCTGCAGAATTGGTCTCTGAAGTGCTACAAAGAGAATAGAAGAGTTGTGTTCCTGGTGCCTGAGAAGTAGCCTTACTGGATTCTTTCTTTTACCTTAACACAAATCTCTGTCTTGGTTGAACAGAGACTTTGTGACAGCCACGTGTGGGTTTTCTACTCACTAATGCCAGCATGGGGAGGAGAAGAGGCAGGTTGGGATTCTAAACAAGAAATGACCTTTGTAACAAGTCAAGTTCTACCAAGTCAAACCTTGTACTCTTAATTAATTGCAACAATTAAAAAACAAACAAACAAACAAAACGACATCACCACCCCTCCCCCCACTAAATTAAGTTGATGTCCTTGGGAGTTTTTTAAAGCATTCAGTCAAGTGGAAAACCAGCTCCTGCTGAAAATGCATGTTCTCTTTTTCTCTAATATGACTTCCTCTTGCACTTGTTCATTATAATCTGATAATCAAGTAATAAATTTGATACAAGAAGTTATCAGTGATCGTGATGACTTTCCATTTTCTAGACTCAGTGCTGAGGGGTGAATCCATCTGCTTCCTTTATCCATCCTTTCCATGTCAGAATGACTGATGAGTGTTGTTCCAAGCCAATTCTCTTGCATAATGAAAAGAGTTTTTCTCATTAGGTTTATTTCTATGAATTGTGGTCACATAGTTTCATTAAAATATTTCGGGTTGTTTTTACAAGATCCATTTGAATTTGTTTCTGTATTTTCACAGAGCTAAGGTGTTGATAGATGCCATTACACAGACTAAATTTTTCTCCCTTTTTTTTCCCCCAAGTATTGAATAGTGTTTCAAAGAAAATATCCTTAGAAATACCTGGTAAGGAGAGTGATGTCTTACTATGTCGATTTTTTGATGTTAATTGTATAAAACATAATTCTTTGCAGAACGAAAATACTGATAAATTTTTATCTTAATGAAATTATTCGTATTTGAAACATAACTTTAAAAACATGAATTTATCACTAATAAGCATTAGAGCCACCCAAACGCTTTTTGTCCTATATGGAGGTTTTTCTTCTGCTTCACAAATTCATTTTGGTATCTGGCCTGCTTTTGGAAACCTTATCCAAACTGATTTTTGTGCAGCAGCACAGCCTGTGGATGGCTTTAGTACCATATGTGCTTATAGTAGTGACCATACTCAGTGTCTTTACTGATATTTGATTAAAGAAAGAAAAAATTGTATTTATTAATTCTGCTCACTTAAACACAAGTGCTCAATTTTTGCTCATGCTTGTGCCCATTCAGGCTAAACTGTCCCCACCTCTGAAGAAAAGTGTAGGCACATAATTCCAGCTGTGTGGACTCTATTGGTTGTACCGGTGCTACATAATTTGGAGTTTCCTGTAGCTCAAAAACATGCAGACATATATTTTTTGTTGTTTTTTTCAGTTCAGAGTGTTGACAAGGGTTGTACTAGAACACACAAGCATGGTTTTCTTAGAGCATGAGACTGAGGACCAATGTTTAAAACTTTTGGTCACATCGTGAAGTCATTTAGAGTTGTCTTGTCAGGCTGGGATGGTGTTGAGCAATGACTTAATTTGAACTCATAGTAGTCCTACTGTCTGGAGCAGCATTCCAAGCCTTTCTGAGGGGGACTGGCAGGCTTCCTGTAAGGGAGAGCTCAGGAGCAAGTCTGCATGTGCCCAGTATAAATGATGCCTTATTGTTTCATTTGTCATCTACCCTTACCTGTATTGAGTAACCATGGTAAAGCACTAACATGTGTGGTGCAAAAGTTGGATCTTAATTGGATAAAAGCCTTTTGAATATTTTGAGTCCGACTGGAAAGGTGTTACCCTTGACTATATTGTAGAATATATACTTTTAATATGTCGTGTGCATTTACTTCATGATCAGTAATCCCATTTATTGACAATTATGAGCCAAGTGTAGTTTTTCAAGTTGCTCACTCTCTGATTTAGGAGAATAGAAAGTATTACTCTGAAATGGCCTTTTATATTTGCCTGTCATATAGTGTCTGGCCTCGGTGTATTAGGCAAGGAGCTAGAAATACACCACAGTTAAATTACGGGTTTGTATCTCCAGGTGGTGTGTGAATTCATGGTTGAAGACTGAAGAAATTAATTTTGCTAAAGCAAGAAACAACAGGACATTAAGCTACTATGCCAGCTTTAGATGTGCGCTTCAAAAATTTTTTGCTGCTCAGCATTATGCAGTAATCTTTAACTCAAATTGCAGGAAATATTTGAAATTCCATTCTAACAATATCCAACAGAGAATATTAAAGAAGCATTAAATTTCAAATGCCTGAGGGAAAATGTTCTCTTGCAACACCGTGGGCATTTGGATCTCACTAGTATATGCAGTATTATAGTCTAATATTATGCTTTACTTGCTCTAAAATGAAAGCCCAATTTTAATTCCATCTCCAAAAACTTGGCATACTGCAGTGCAAAATAATTTATTTGAATGTTGTTTTTTAATACATTGCAACTAACTTTAAAGCTTCCTCATATAGTACTCCCTCTATGACTTTTTGTAATCTGACCCTTTCATTAAGACTTCAAATATATTGCCAAAGACTTATCTCAGTGCTTTCATTGCTAATTTACAAGTTATAAGATCCCTAAGTTACCAAAGAAGTTTTTCTCATTCTGTGGAATTTTTCTCTTAATAAGACAAAACTTCAGAGTATCGTTGTAAGTATATAAAACACCAAAGAGAGGGCTAATTCACTCTTAAGAAACAGGTAATATGCAAACTCAAAATGGTGTTTAATAATATATTCACACAGCTCTGGGCTGGTTAATTTGACAAACCCATCAGTGAATTTAGGTTAAAAAAGTGCTGATTAAAGCTTTGTGTTTTTATAACCTATATATGCCTTATATGATAGCAAAGCTATTTCAGAAGTGACTCCCCGGGTTACAAGATTTGGGGGAAAGAAGGAAAGTGTATCTAAAAGGTTTAGAAAACTTCTAGCTTGAATATATTTTTCATTGTCTGATCGAGTGTTTGATTGGTATTTGGCAGAGTAAGGGCAAGTGCTGTGTTTCTGTTGGAAAAATAGCAGTCTTTAGAGGAATCACAGGGTTCTTCTCCACGTGCAGCTGGCTTTTTTCCTGTTTGCACTTTTGACTGTTACAAGCAGGGTAGTGTCCAGGAAAATGTCAATACTGTGATATTTCATATCTGCTTAGAGTTTGACAAGAGGCAGGGTTTTTAACAGTAGTGGGCCAGTTGCCTGTGAAATTGGACTGTTGTGACTTGCCTGACAAACTAAATTGGAGGGGGGGGGACGGGACGTGAGGGGATGTGATTTAAGGACTTAAAACCTGCAGAGAGAATTCAAAAGAGCAGCACACTCCAGATGGTTTATTTGTACCACGTAGCCATGTGGGACATAAATTAGTGAAGTTCCATTAACAGTATCATTAGTTTAGCTGCAATGCTAAGCTCTGTTCTGGCCAAATTAATGTCACTCATTTCTATAATGAAAGCTGGTGGAATGTAACAGCCCTACCACAAGATCTGCTGTAGTGTTGGTGGACACCGGCTTGTCTGCCGAGGGCCACTGGTGGACTCTGAATTACCACATCCCTTTTAATGGGAACTGAGGCCTACTGAAGGTTGATAAGGTGGCTGTTTTTCCATCTTAGTTGATCTCAGGCAGTTGTACCCAAACTTCTGAGTGAGTAGAGCGAGACACTATCTTGAAGATGCAGTTGTCATTGTATAAAATCTGAGAGATGATCATCTATTTGAGTGTGACTCTGAGAAGGCAGGAGTATCCACCACAGAGTTGGAACAAAATTCTTAATGATGTAATGTCCGTGAATGAGGTGCAGCTTAGGATACAATTTATGTGAAAGCTCAAGATGGTTCCTGGAACCCTGCTGGAAAAGTATCGAGTTGCTTCCCTGTTCAGTAAATTACTTAATAAATGAATTGCACTGCAGTCATGCTTGTTTTCTGAATCTGATCACCAAAACTATGCAGCACATTCAGTTCCAGAGCATGGCTGAACTTCAGTGCAATGATCTTGAAATCACACACCATGTACAGGTAGCTGAACATTCCTTAAAAGAGCAGCCTGTAAAATATGCCACTCATAATGTCAGTGAATAAATGCTGACTTTGGCATGAGTGCTCTTTTAAAACATGTGCCTTGCTAAGGTTATTAGTCAGTCTTAATTCAAGGACATGTGAGCGTGGACTTGGCGTGAAGCTCCAGGAGTGACATACCTGTGAAGTGCTGCTGCTTGATTTTCAGAAGAATGGCATGCTGTGGATTTTAAAACTCCCTCATTGTGGATGAACTGCAGTAAATGCCATTTTGTAATTGAGGCCATGTAAGTTAGTTATTTTACATGCATTTCTAACAATGAAGTTTCAAAAATCTCTTTGCTGGGATCAAAGAAATGTTATCATAATGAAGGGAAGTGCTGCGGTATTTGCTGAATAGGCCAAGGAAGGAGAAAAATTAAAATTCTGCATCTTCTCTCACATATATGTAATTGTCATCTGTTTCATGGATTAGTGTGAAGATTATGCTGTTGGCTTTCTCTTTAAAAGCAGAGGAATAATGATAATGGTGAAAATATTGCTGCTTCCCTTAACATGAACGTGGATGAAAAGGAAGCATCACACAGAAATGTAGCAGCAGCTGTGACTTTAATTTGAGCAAACCCAACTCAGACAAAGATTTCAGGGAAAAAAATCCACAGATCAAAGTGAGAAGAACCCTAATATTGTATCAGTCCTAAAAAGGCTTATGTAAAATAAAGGCTTGTGTAAAATACTTAAATTACTTAACCCTGCTTCCTCCAGCTGAAGCTATTTACTGATTTTGTTTTGCATGGCCACTTGTGTGGATAAGTTAATTTAATCATATCTTTTACATCTGTGAAAATGGTAAGGGCCAAATGTTGCAGCTGACTAGAATGGTTGGTCACTGCTCTCCTTTGAGAGAAGATATTTCCAAATTCCTCAGAATTGATGCATTTTTAAACAATGTCCTCAATAAGTGAGAAATCCTGAATGGAGTTGTGGTGGGTTGACCCTGGCTGGACACCAGCTGCCCACCAAAGCTGCACTCACTCCTCTGCTCAGTGGGACAGGGGAGAGGTAAAATCTAACAAAAGGTTTGTGGATCAAGATAAAGACAGGGAGAGATCACTGCCCAACTACCATCATGGGCAAAACAGGCTTGACTTGGTGAAATCAGTTTAATTTATAACCGAACTATTAGAGTTTGGTAATGAGAAAATAAAATGAGAAATGAGAAAATAAAAACTAAAGCTTGAAAGAGCTTCCCCCACCCTTCCCTTCTCCACAGGCTCAACTTCAGTCCTGATTTCTCTCCCTCCTCCCCTCCAACGGCCCAGGGGGTCAGGAATGGGGGCTGGTACACACAACAATAATGGTAATGGCTAATTGCTATATCTTTTTTAAATTCTTTTTTTCCTCTTTTTTTTCCCAATTTTTTAATTTACTTTTTTAAAACCCTGGGAAAGTATATAAAGTAACCAAGTTATTTGCCAGTGATTGACTGATGCTGTCAAGGCATCCTTCCTTGCATGTCCATCTGCAGAATAATTGTCAAGGAATAGGTTGTTTGCTCAGTACCACCATTTCCATTACATGGCCATTTATTGTACGTGTAAATTCAAGCCATATGACAAATCGGTTGGTAAAAAGAAGGGGTCAAACTGTGAAGTGATTAATAATTAAAAGGTATGCATGATGCAAAGAACAAAGTTAAAATATATGACCATACCGCTTGAAATTTTTGAAGTTGTCTGATTCCTTATAATTTCAGGGTTTTTTTTTATGTGGTACCAAGGTAATCAAGCTTTTGTGAGAGCTTGGATCATCTTTTTGAGGAAGGGAATAGAGAGAACATGCACCATTTTAATGGCTGTTGGTAATTTGGGACTGCCAAACTGATGCTGTTCATGCTGACATCCTGTCTTTTTAGACAATGAAATAATATGTTGGGATAATTAAAGACAATTGCTTGTAATAGCAGAAAATTATTATAATAGTTTTGTTTTCCAGATAACAATGCAGATTTATAATTTCTGTGACCACATCCAGAGTTTTACTAACAGAATTCTCAGAGAGACCATAAATAATTGTTGTTCCATTAAGCTTGATGTCAGGGGTGTGAATTTAACTCTGTTTTATTTAAAAATCCATCAGGACAAGATTCATCTTTATTTTGAATGGATCCACAGCAGCTGAACATAAACCCATTCTTGGTTTTCAAAAACTTGTTTGTGTTTTCTCACACCCATTGATCACAAGTCCTATCGACAGCTTGAGTGGGAATAAACAATTTTGATGGTTTTGAAAGGAGGCTTTGAGTTAAATTTCAAAATGCTTCTACCTTGCAGTGATTTCATCAGGTAACTCCAAGCCTATTAGCAAACTTGGTCACTTGTTTGCTATTTCCTCGTGTTCTTTGACATTTACAGGATACCTATCATGATACTTTCCCCTCCAAAACTGGGAAGGCCTTTGCTGTCAGAAGGTGTTTTAAAAACTATTTGAAAACCAAACCAAAACAAATGTTTCTTTCAACGATTTCTTTTAAAACATAGCCTGGGTTGAAGAATTTTCAATAACAAGAGTTGTAACAGAATGTGCAACTTTGCCTATACCACAGAGTTCCTTTTTCTGTTTTAATTATTGTGGCTGAAAAGCTTCATAAGACTGTAAGGAGCAATCATTCATAGAGAGGACATTCATGTTTGTTGATCTTTGGTGATTTTATCAGTCTGAGGTCACACATACATAGTATGTATGTGTATATACTGTGTTGAGAATTAATGCAGATTATTCTGATGTTGTTCACACTACTTGTACTGTTGCCAGTTTCTTTATTGTATTTCATGGTTTGTTATGTTTTTCCTCTGGACTATTGCAAGCTTTGACAGTGTAAATTTTGGTTATGTACATAATATTGCCTCTTTTAAAAACATTCACTCATTACTTTAAAAACCTAAATGTTTTAAGTGATGTAAAAATACCTGTTTAGATATAATTGCAAGGTTTTTTATTTAAAGCATTTTAATCACCTCCAGTTTTGCCTGTTAGCAAGGTCTTTTTTATCTTAAGAAACTAAAAGTGAAAGACAAGCAAATGGTTTGAGATTATGTGAATAATTATGTTAAATGGTCGTGAAATAGACCCTGAGGAATGAAAAAATGTGATGCAGGGGCATCAGGATGGTTTTCTAAGTGCTGAAGGTTTTGATATGCTTGTATAGGGCATGCAGCATAGTGACTGGGAGAATCAAAGCCTCAGGGACTCTGGATTAAGCAAGAACTGAACATTCCATGGGGGGCAGTTTCCCACCTTGGCCCCATCTGTGTGCAGGTACAGACCCGATCGTATTCTTCTGATCTCAAGGGGCTGCGCAGGTCACTGGCCTCATGAAGGACCTGAATGGAAGTATTAAGCAGATTTAATTCCTGAACTTCTGCCACTGGTGAGGAAGCTGTTTCTCTGTCCTCCTCTCCTGATGTTCTTGCTGGGCTTTTGATGCTGTTTTTGCAAAAGCTGCCATTTATGGGACTGAGGGGTTGAGTTGGGGTTTTGGCAGTAAGCCACTGTACAACCAGGGTGGGTATCACTGAGTTAACTCCTCCTTCTTTGAAAGTTATGCAAATATAAATAGGGTCCCCTTGCAAAAGTCACCTGGACAGAGAGATGCTCTTATAAAAGTTGCTTCGTAGAGGGAAAACAAAGCCAAAAGGACTGGGAATGTAGTGCATTAACATCACGATGCACTAGAGGGCCCAGGCTGCCTGTAACCATTTCCCAAGAGGAAAAATTGGTAGTAAGCTGAAGGAACATCTGAGAAATTACAGCAATATTAGGAGGAGAAAGAAATGTCTGAAACCAACAGGGCTCAAAACAGGACTGAACGGGGAGAAAGGTGATAGAGTGACAAATGCATTCAACCTGAAAATGTAATCAGACAAGCATGTTCCCCTGCTGGAGAAGGGATTTAGCAACTTTGAACTCAAAATCATGTGATTTTTCTTCCTCCTCCTGGCTAGATTAAAAAGGGGAGTGATGTTTTTAATATTATATCATGCTTAACAAACCATTGCGTGCTGTGTCAAGTTCATTTTCCCTATCAGCCCTGGCTAAAAACCATTGCTATCTGTAGTCTAGCCTGAAGGTGACAAGAGATTTGAATCATTGTAATTAGGCACTCATCATACTGCAAAAAGATACAACTATCTTGATGAATCAGTATGAAAAAAAAAAAAAAAAGCTGTGGGTTTTTTTTTTTTATTTTTCTTTAAGTGCAGTTGGTGCCTGGGTATGTGAGAGAAGAAATGAGTTCTGAGGCAGTTTCCTCAGCATGACTACAATTGTCCTGTTCTCTGTGCAGAAAAAGGGAAGTGTTTCTTGCCCCTCCAAGTCCTGTTGACACCTTCAAGTGTTCTTGGACCTGTCCCAGATTTTACTTGACAAACATTTTCGTATGTCTCACTTTTCTCTGATTCTGAGAAATACATAAGAATTCACTCTCTGCACTTAAGGAAGAGGTATGAAGTGAGTTATTGTTTACCTTTTAGAATTTTAGCTCCAGGGCACACTTTTGCTATGAAGTACAAGTGATGAAAAAGTGGATCTGCCCAGCAAAGTCAGGGTTGTGGTTGGATATGGCAGGAATGGGGTATAAGGAACTTTATCCCTCTGGGGAAAGGCATTTCCATGCACACCAAAATGTGGGTTTTGTGACCTCTATTACAGCTGCTTTGTATTAATAATCACATTTTGTTCTCATTTTTTGCCTGTGTCTTAGAAAAAGTGTAGAAAGAAATCCTGAAATACTTATGGCTTTCACCAGTTAGGGGTGCATTGCTATTTTTACCTTTTCTTTCTGGGAATAATGAGTTGCCCTTCATTCTTTTTCTCTGAAGATACTTTATCTTATCACTCATCCATGCATCTTTCTTCAGAGCTTGGATAACATTCCTTTTGATTATTAAAATGTTACATTGTTTGAAAATGAACCAGGGAATGGCATTTATTGCCCAGTAGCATGCTGAATGTGCAGTGGAGTCTTGTCATAACCACAAAGTGTCTAAATTCAGTGTTTTAATGCCAGTTTTTAAGTGCCCTAGTTTTCAAAAGTGAAATGTGAATATGGCTCTTCGTACCTATTTTAGGTAGTGGCAGTTGAAATGGGATAATGTACTTTGGGAGATGCAGGGAACAAGCAGTATGCTGCTAACCCTACATGACTACCCTGTGAACTATGGGTGTGTCATGGGTGTTTTAATGAATATGTGATATAGTTTTATGGATAATTTTAAAAAGTTACACAATTTTGCTAGTTAATGTTAAAGCTGAACAGCTTTGGAATGCACTGAAAGTAGATTTCAAGCTGGGGTTTGTAAAAATATACTCTTCTGGAGCAAGCAAACACTAATTCTGTTGGTCATGGAAACTGCATCTTTGTCTCTACTGAGATTTTGCTTTAAATCACTTAATCTGCAGAACTAAAATATTAGAATCAATTTGGTTTTGCAACCTTAGATTTTTAACAAGAAATGTACCTGAGAGTTTTCCTGTTTTCAAATTATGAATTAAACACTTAGCTCAAAGCAGCAGCCCTGATTTCCAGATGGACAACAGATGCATTTATATTCAGAACACTGTTATATATATATATTTTTTTTTTAATCACCTGACTTATGTAAGTAAAATCTGCTGAGTAAGGAAATGGCATTTTCTTTGATTACATGAAGTCTGTAAAGCTCACAGTCTGCCTTTCAGTTCCTGCGTTCATTTTTGGAGCTTGTTGGCTAATTTGATGGGTTTGGTGGATAAGGCGGGGATCTTAAAAGCTCCAAATGCGAATGTGTTTTTTTTTTAAATTTAAGCAAATGCAAATTGGTGTCCCCTTCCCCAGACTCCTCAAGAAAAGACTTTGACCTGAGCTCAAGAATTTTTTTTCAATTTGGCCTTTGATATCAGTCACTGAATACATATGTACTGATGGGTGAGAAAGCTTATCGTTCTGGAGCAGCCACAGCGTGCTGCTTGTGCTTGGCTGGCATCAGAGGTGCGTGTAGTGGCAGAGGAGAGGGAAGAAAAGGGAATTGAAGGGCATGGCTACAAAGAAGTGAATGAGCTGAGTGTAATGTAGAAGGAATTTGGGAAACTTGGGAGAAAAGCAGGGAACCTAAACATGGAGGTTTGGGAATATGGGGTTGGGCTTGTAGATAACCAAATGCATAGAAAATCAGACGAGTTAGAGTGCCCTTCACTGCTTTGTCTGTGCTTTGGATTACAACCTGTAAGTGTTGTGAGCACACAAGAACACTGAAAGTAAATTTTTAAGTAATGTGTAATTCTTGTTGCCATTTCGTTTTTAGTTTGATCGCTTATTCATCACGGGCAATGTTTTCTTTGTTTTCTGCTGACAGAAGAATGCTTCCTTGTTCTTACACGTTGATATATTGCTTCGTTTGAGGGAGAATGTTGGTGTTGCCTTTAGCACAAATGGTGTATGCATTTGCATTTCTGGAACACTTTCAGAGTTTCCCATTTGCTTTTATCTCCTTTACAGAATGAGCAACTGTTTTCTAGTTTATCTTTTCTGAAGATCAGCACAGATTGTTGATTACAGAGTGCAATAAATTAACTTGTCGACTTTTACCACATTTTGCATTTATGTTATATATCTGAACAATGTTGAAGATTTATAGAAAACTTTAGAAATTAATCTGAGATGTAAACACTTGAGAACAAAATGTGGTTTTTTTTTTTTAAACTGGATTTTATTCCCGAAAGCCCGCTACATAAAATTGCATGTAACTTTCTAGAACAAGTCTTCTAATTTTAATTGCTAAAGGGGTTTTCCAGTGATTTATGAGACACCTGACTTTGTGCAAAACTGAAGGTATATCATCATAATCCTAAAACCTATTGTTGTCTTTATTTGCCTAAACCAGAAAAACAGTGAATTCGAAAATACATCATTTAGGGTTAAAAACATACAGCTTTTGTTATGTTGAATTCTTCGGTTTGCTTTTAAAGGAATTTGGTTTTCTACTGTATTGCAAAATAGACTTTGAGAACTTCTCTGTAGTCACAACCTAATTATTCATTAATTTGTTACCTAAAGTTACTGACTAGGTGGGAGAAATTTGTCAGTTTTACTTTTTCAGCAGAATCAGGTGAACTACTCTCCTACTTGTGGGCAGAATGCTGTTTTGTTTTCCAGTTCCAGTATGTGGAAACAGTTGGTTCTTGCCTCTCTGCTCCACTTTGTATTCTAACCAGAATGAACACTTCAAACGTGTTTTGAGCTGGAAACGTTACTGAAACTAAACCTTTTACATAAGAGTTTCCACAAGTTTTTTTGGAGTGAATTCTTGAATTCCACACGAAGAGAACTAGGCTATTTCTAAGACACAAATTTTGCTTCTCATAAAGAATAAACCATTTCCAGTCAAGTCACCTGTTTCCCTTTTTGTCAAATGTCTTGGTCTGTGGGCTCAGAGGAAATCTTTTTCATGGTTACAAAGGATCATAAAGTGATTAAAAAACCCAAACAAATAAGCAACAATGCCTGTGCATTTAATTCATATTTTCTTTTTTCCTGTGTCATGTTTTTTACATGTAGAATTTAATTTTTACCCGTTCAAATTTTAATAGATTCCCCCAGATAATTTTTCTTCTTGAATCCTGTTAAGCAGTAAAAGAAAGACCCTGAATTCTACCAAAAATCAGACAAGGCCTTTTAAAAATTTTCTGAAAGGAAAGGTAATGATTCCTTCACCTGTTCTCTTCCTGCCCCACTGCCTTTCCCCAAATAGGACCTTGCTTTTGCCCTTGGACAGCTTTTTTTCCCGTTCCTTTACCATATAAACTTGATTACATGTCTCTGAATGCTGTTTAAGGGATCCCTAGGCAAGGGGTAAGTTAGACCTGAAAAAGGAAAAGGGTTCTTGCTCCCTAGAAATGAATTTGGAAGTTTACCTGTTTTCTCCAGGTAATTTTTGTCTTCTAAAAGCAGAATCTAATTTCTTCTTTTTGTAGTATTTTCCAGTTCTTCTGGAATGTTCACCCCTAAGTATCTCACAAGTTTCTTTGCCTGTTGCAATTTAAAGACCTCTGCTAACTGTGTTTTCTTTGTCAGTGGTGTTTATTACCCTGTGGGTATTTTTGTCTTAGAATTTGTCTTGAATTCAGACCCTTTTTCAGAGAGCCCAATATTATGGTTTTTTTACTATGGGTAGGATTGGCAGCCTGAGGTTCTTTACCATAATTGTTTCTTAAATTGTCCTACAAGCTGGAGTCTTCTGTGTTTTGGCAGGTCAGGGGTGTGTATTAGTACGTCTTTTGCATGCTCTTTGGGTTTGATATATATAAACTACTGAAGACCTGAGTTTAATGTGGTGGTGGTGTTAATGATGAAAGCCGAGAATTCAGCTTGTCTGGTTTTGGAACTGTGGCTTTCACGATTTTTTAAGTGGTTTTAAGGGGTTTTTTAAGTGTTGTAAAGTAGAAAAAATAGCAATTACCTCGTAATGGACATTGTGATCTTCTCCTCCAGATCCCTGTTTGCACTCAACCTGAGTTACCACATGCATTGCTCTAGGAGATTGGGAATAACCTGCAAAATCCCTGCAGTGGCTGCTATGGAAGCACACAACTACATGGGAATGTTGCAATGTGTTTAAGAATTATTTCTTTTCAATCCACAGCAAGTGTCACAAGTTTCATAAGTAGAATGGTAACAAGTTCCCTGAAGTGATGGTGGTTTTTTTTTCTTTTTTAAATGGTGTGTAGTAACTCAGGTTGAGCAAAAACACAGGCCTGGAAGACAAAATTGCAAAGTCCTTTACAATGTGATAGATATTTTTTTTTTATGTTTTCCAACAAATAAATTCTAAATATTCTTGTCTTGTTAGGATTACCTTGATAACAAACAAGCTGTACAGTTCCTGGTCATCTTTTTTTTTTTTTTCAATGCTGTTTTCTTGCACCTATGCTGCTTCATGCAGCCCCTCTCTCACTCTTGTGAGAGAATGACCATGATGGGTTTTAGCAAAGTTTCTGAAGTTGGTAGGGGTAGACTCCACTGTTGTCAAGGTAAGAGCCACCATTTATTGTGAGTCACTCATTTGGATCATCCTCTTCAGGATGTTGCTAATGAAGTACCATCCTCATTCTTTGTCTTTAAAATCACAAGCGACCAGTGGCAGTCCTTGTTCTCTTACTGTTGCCACATGAGAAGCCTTCCCAAACAGAGCTCTATGCCTTTTCCAACAAAATGGATTTTTGGTGGGCTTTCCCTCTTTCTATCTGCCTTCTCAGTATTTTCTCCCATGATTAGTAAGACAAAGGAAGATTTGAGCCTTATGGAGAGGGAGTCAGGTTGAACCCACTGGAAGTAAGACGTGGGATTTGAATTTACAGTTTGTGTTTACTGGCTTGGGACAACATCCTGGAAGTTTCCCACCTCTGTGTGTCTGCTGGAATATGTACTAAATTTGCTAAAAACTTTATGCTGATCTTTTCCCTCAAGGTAAGTTTTAGTGACATCTGTATTTTTACTCTTGTTTTGACAACAACAATGTTAATATCTATGTCATTAATATCAAGGGCTACTGAATATTGATTGTATTGGAATAAATTTAAAGTTATCTTTGTGTTGGGAATAATTTCTATTTAAGTTGCATCGAAGTCAGTTCTTATTATAATTTGAAGACAGAAAAGATATATTGAGAAAGCTTTGAACAAACTTTCACGTAGGGTCCAGCTACATCAGTTTGTGATTGGATGAAGTGCCATACATTTATTAATGGGACCATTAAGAAGATTATTGTTACGTCAACATTGAATTTAATTTTTTCTCTCTTTGTCCTCGTTGGGCAAATAATTATTGTAGCAGATTTGAGAATGGGGAATTTCACTCCACAATTTTGTTTTATATAAATGTTAAAGCGTGCGTGTGTTTACAGGCAAGCAGATAGGTGTGACTTGGTCTCCATATAAAATGCTGGTTTATAAGAGATGTATCAAGAACTGCGTAGTATGAACGGGTGCTTTGAGGCTTAAACTGCAACCAAGCAAAAATGTGCAGCCTACCCCTTTTGTCTATAATAGGGTCGACATTGGGAACCATGATCCCTTTGATCTTTACATAAAACAGATGAAAATGCATAAATTGCTTCTAATCAGAGATGAATTAAAGGAAAATAGCCTCCCGGAGGACAAAGCACCCCAGGCACCCATCAGCAGCCTTACCAAATGACAGACCTGGAGGAGACTTCAAAGCTGCAAACACAACTGCCAGTGAAATCCACCAAGAATCAAGATACCATTTAAAAAAAAAAAAATTTTCACAGTTTACAAGTGCCTAGAACTCTCTCTTTAAGAAAAAGTGACAGAAACACACTACGTGGCCTTGGTTTTCAAGCCACTAAATGTTCTTTTTCTTTTGGGAAAGTTGATAAAGGCAAGACTTGCTTGTTTAATTTAGTCCAAAAATGTGTTCAGACACGACAAACATTGATAATTTTAGTGTCAGGTAGGGTTTACTCCATTTGAGTGGCATATTGTTTTGAAGCTGAAGCATATGTTTTTAGTGGAGGCAGATCAGACATTTATTGTAATTGCTTCCTTGATTGTCATCCTTATTTGTCCCTGTGAACACAAGCACAGTTGACATTCCTCAAACTGCAGAAGGAGGAAGTGTAATGAAATATTAGGCTTGATTTTGGAGGGAAGGAAGATTTGAGGCAACAATTTTATTATGAACATTTTCTCTTTGTGGGACAAAGAATAATTTATCCCGAGTTAAGTCAGAATTGAGATCCTCTTCTAGCTCAGGTAACCCATTTAAATATTATTTAGAAATTAATATCAGTAATGTTAAATATGAGAAGTAGGCTTGAATAAAAAATATTAATTGTAGGGTCGTTTCAAGAGAGAGGTAACCTAAACATAAATTTTTGACTTTTTGTTGGTATTCTGTTTTATGAGAGGATATCAATAGTGAATTTAGCATTTTTAAGAATATAGAATAAACACAATTTTTTTAAGTACTAAAATACCACTTTTAATAGATTGATGTAGTCTCTTCAATATAAATACTGTATTAGGAAGGACTTTACCTGCTGGCAGTTGTACACTTTGCTTATTTGTTGTGTACAGCATCTATATCCAAGCCCACACAAATTTGAGAGCCTCTTAGTCGCATAAAAGGAACAAATGACATTTCCAAATATGTAACTTCATGTGAAATTGTTCAGTGGACTGAATGATTTGCTGTAGGTGAGGTCAGAAAGGTCACCTAATTCACGTTGTAAGAACTTACTTTCAGTTGCTTATGACCTTAATTGCTGTAACTGAAGTAACTGAACTGTTATGTCTACAGCTATTGTTTTTTGTAAAAAGTAAAAAGGTTTTGCCGGTCTGTCTAAGGATGAAGCTAGGAAAAATTGCTGAGGGTTTTCATTCTCTTAAATTTTTTTAAGATTTCCCCCCCACCCTTCCTGAAGACACTGATATATCTCTGTTCTTCGGGGCAGACATTTTGAATGGGTTTTGAAAAACTGGAGTTTGCCTAGGGCTTGTGAGACCTTCAAGAGTTAGCACTCCAGAGCTTCCATCTTCACTGAATGTGCTTGTCTCACTTTTGGGCCACTGACCAAGCTACACGTGGATGAGTGGAGATCAACTCCTGGCACAACAGACATAGCTGGACTTCCTTCATGAAGACTGATCCTGACTGATCCTATCAATAGCTGGACTGGAATAGCAGAAGGCTGTGTAAGGCAGAGCAGGAAGTCTGTCTTGTTCTATCGGGTGGGATGAGCTACAAAGAGAGGGAAGTGAAGTCTGAAACTTGAAAAAAAGGAAAATCAGATGTCTTGAATAGAATTTGATGGCCCGTAACAGTGCAGAGCAACAACCTATCTGATTATGGACTTTTTCCCAGCATGAAAAAAGGTCTTTGCCACAGCTTACACAGGGAATCTTCCCCATTCCCTTAGCTTTTGCTCTGAGATTTTTTTTCTACCTAAAAGCCAAACCTCCTCTAATAATGAGTCATATTTCATTGGCTGATCAGCATACAAAGCCTGAAAACAAAGTCAATCATTCTTTCCTTTTGTGAGTACCTTGAAGATTGTTGCAGATAACATGCTTCAGCACTGCTGTTTGTCTCTCCTATCTTAAACTTTTTATCACTGTGAATCCTTTGGATTAGATTGGGCCTCGTGTTGTTGGGACTTCCATCTCTGTCATAACTTGGCAAAGAGAAATCTCAGTTCACCATGAGTGAAAGTGGGTGGTGGAGCACAGCATTAGTGTCTTCCTTCTGTAGCACAGGTACAAATTGCTACTTCAAGGCATCACGACATCTTACCATGCTTTTTTGTTGGTTTTTTTTTTTAAGAGGAAACTCGTTTTCTCAATCCCCTTTTCTAAATGCAAGGGAAATTTTACTATTTATTTCATATTTGCTATGTAAATCTACTTGGAAAGGAAAGACCTTGTGTGACCATCTGCGTTAAGCAATCAGCATGATGGACTCATCAAACTCTTTGCCATATCTTAAGGCTCCACCTAAGGTGGATGTATGTGTTCATCAGCCAGTTAAGAGTGCCAAAGTGCTGCTGCTTCCAAACTGGGGCTCACAGGGGCATGAGATGCCTCAGGGATCTGATGCACAGTCCAGGACTTTATTTATCTTGGGATGGTTGTTGTGGTTATTGCAGTGCCTCTGCTTTGGGAACAATTCAGTTGCTTATGTTGCAGGTCCACAAAGTACAGGTTGGCAAATTAAGGAAAGCTGAAATTGGTGCTAGTGCACCATTGGCACTGAGCTGTACCTTGCATCAGTGCAGGACTGTGAAATCCCTATTTCACAAGTAGCTTATCCACCCTGCAACAGGGTGAGAACCCCTTCATTCCCAAAGGAAAAGAGAATTAGGGGTACAACTGGTATGATCTATTGCATTTGTCCTGTCTGCCCTGCTTGAGAACTGGCACACTGAACTAGAGCAATTGTATCCTTTGGCTTTTCCCTCAATTTTTCAGTATCCACATTCAAAGCAATGTAGATAAAGAATAAATGATTTAATGCCTTGACTACTGCAATGCTTTCCTGCACAGAGATGTCCAGTTCACCTTCTAGATACACTCTCTAGCAACAAAGGTATTTTTAGAAGAATTTATTTACAGAATTTCTCTACCTGCATGGAAATCGGGTTTTTTGTGATCAGGATTTTTCTGCTTTTAAAGGACCCAAACAAAGACTTAGAGTTCTCAAAAATTTTGAACTTCTTTAGGTCTAATAAGTTTGTGTCGAACAGGAGTCATGACTCTGACGTGTGCATGCCATCAGTTCTCTCTGGTTATGATAATTTGATCAAGAATATGTATCAACTTTTTCTGCTATTTCATATTTGCTTTAGGAATTGCATAGTAGTAGCCTAATGTGAGAGGCCTTCATCCTGACAGGGATATGTAGTCACTGCCATGCTTCTACGTTTCCTTGTAGAAGTCCAGTCTTGAACAGCTTTTAGTATATCTGCTTGTCAAAATACCATTCTTCTTCTTTTTCTTCATCATCATCAACTTTGTTAGGAATTTGTGACCTTTGTGGCTTTTCAGTCCACAGAGATGGAGTTATCGTGTGGTCTTGAGTTCATTTGTGCCTACATTTGCCTTTTGATTTTCATCTGACATAGTATGCCTTTTTTTTTTTTTTTTAGGCTGTGACTAAGCAGTGAAGTGAATTTGAATTTTCAAATTACCTATAATCCCACTGTATTCAGGAAGGACAGAAATGTTTGTCACAGTCTTCAGTTTGTTCACTCCCTTGCCTTCAGCAGCTGAACTGACAACCACTGCTCTGTCTCCAGCCTCCTTTTCTTCAGAGAGAAAAAAAGACTAGAAAAAACTGCTTTTTACCTGCCTGTAGCTCAGTGCAACATGTTTGGGCCTTGCTGATGTGCCGCTGCTGTCTTGATCTCCCAGAGGAGCTGGCTTACAGAAGGTTGTGTCCCCTTCCAGTCATACAGAGAACAGAGAATGGGCAGGACAGGAGAACAAAGCATTCAAGTACAGCTCAATTTGTGAGTAACATGTCACTGTGAGATGCCTCTAGCTGTTCCAGCCTCTGCTGCTTATAAAAACAAGTTGAATCATAGTCTGGCAGATAAATGTAAACTGTGACTGGTTTTGGTTACTCTTAATATGCCAGTCTTGTGTTTGTTCAGCAACTCTGATGCAGTGTCTGTGGTACTGGAGTGCAGGGGGTTGAACAGTGGGGGAAAAGAGTGAGTACAGATGTCTTGGGGTAAATAATTGATAGAATATAAACTTGCTTGGTCACATTGTTCACTCAACTTCTTCTGCTGTGCTGGGGAGAAACAGGACCGATCCAGGCACCTTCTGAGGTATTCTCTCCTTGTGGAACTGCTGTGTCCAGCTGACTCCAGCTGAAAACACCTTACAGATATCAGTGGTTCACATAGTATCTCCCCTGAGAATTCAGTTTTAAGAGGCATGTTTTTGGCAGCCCTGCCAGCTGACACAGCTCTTGATTTGTCCTTGCATCACTAGCATAATTGCACTGGCAAACTATTTGTAGAGTTGCGTGATGAGCTGGTTCACAGAACTGAACTGATTTTAAATTGAACATTTTAATTTGTATGGCCTTATAAGTAGTTGTACCAGCACAACTGAAGGGAGATCAACAGCTTTTGCTTTTTTAAAGAGGTCCATTATCAGGACGCTCAAACTCCTGGATCTCCTTTGAAGGTATAGTGCTAAAAAATTTTGGCAAAAGATTTATAAAGAATGCAGAAGTCTGTACAAGAAGATTCTAGAAAAGTGGTGTTTTCATGACAATGGTGACTCAAGGGGATGTGTGACCATTATATCAGGGGCATCAAATGTGCAGTGGAATCCTTTGTAAACATCTGAGGAAATATGTAGGTATTTTTTGACGAAGTTTGCCGTTATAGATTTTGCCTTTATTTATATTGAGCAAATGTGACTTGAGTATAGCCAATAATTTAAAAAATCTGGGCATCTTTTAAAAAATAAAGTATGTGAAGATAAAGAGAAAATAACAGGTAGAAGAGTAGAATAGAAGGATTGCACCTGAAGTTAAGGGTTAGGTTTGTGAGGAGGAGCATATGAGATGGAGAAGTATTAACTGCTTAGATTGGGAAAGTAGGTAGGATGGGAAATGTTTCTGCAGTGCAAGTCCTTCAGTATTACAAGAAGGGCAGAGAATTTCTGTGCTATATGAAGGTGAAGTGTTGGAGAAGTCTTTCTAATGTGGCTCAGAACCCCCACAGAATTAAACTAAGATTAAGGGATTGAGACCATATCTGTATTTTCTTTCATTAACACTAAGCTTTTCAAAATATACCCGTTACCCAAAGCACTGTGCATGAGAACTGCATCTGGGATCAGCATCTGGGTGCCTGCAGTGGAGGGACAGTGGGAATAATAGGATGCTTTTATTTGAGATGCAGGAGCCTGAAGAGTACAGTGCATAGTGCCTTTAGGAGGGGACTCAGGTGCCTTTAGGATCAGATACTGTCTAATCAGCATAGAGAACAGGGAGAGTGGAACATCATCCTAAATAGGAATGGAACTTTTGTGGACCTTTGCTAAAACTGATTTTTTTTTACTGAGTAGTTGTGAACAATATAATTGCTTTTCTTGCCAAAGGCCAGAGATTTTTATTTTTTTTAAGGTCCAGCTTAGGTATAGTAGGGGATGTGTTTCAAAGATAACGATTCACCCTGTAATATAGAAGCAACTGATCCATTTTTGCTGCAAAATTGCTTCACTTGCCACTTCCAGAAAAGTCAACCTGGTGAAGACTTATTTGGTTTTCAGCTCACACGGTTGAAGTCTTGCAAAGTTATTCACAACTTTTAAGTACAGTTGTAAAATTAGTAAAGTGGTTTGACACTGCTAAATAGCAAGGCTGCCACCCTGCCCATAACAATAAAAGCTTGGGCACTGGCTGATGCTTTTTTCTAATGTTATAATGTCTGCCTTTAATCTTTTAAGTAAACATTTTTACAATACTTATAGTTTTGAATTATCCATTTAGTAGATAATGGTTTAAATTACATACATGTGTAGCTTAAATTCCACTTAACCAAGCACTTACATCCTGCTTTAGACACAATTTTATCGACTTTGACCCCAAAATAGGTCATCCACTGGGACCTGTGCATTTCTTTTAATTGAAAAACAACCAGAGACTAAATTAAGAATAAGCTCCCAGAGGTTGTGTTGTAGGTTATTTTGGATATGAAAGACAAATGCAAACTGGCAGAAAGTGGGATGAGTCTCATTTGAAAGAAATAATAATATTTTTATTTTATATTTACATATTATGAAACAACAAAGTTTTAATGAGTAAATCTATGTTTAAATATCTGATATGTTTATATTTAAATAATTACGGTTTTCATCAAGTGTGAGTGAAAGGCAAGGAGTTGAGGTCAGCGTCAGGATTGAAAATTGGTATTTGAAACACAAGGTGGTGCCATTGTGTAAAGTTGTGTTTCTGTGGAGTTTCTGAAGGCAGTGAAGGTGAAAACGGTGTTGAAAAACTTGAGAGAAATGTGTACAGAGAAGTTAGCAGTTGCAAATGAAAGATTTTTAGCACAGGATGAAGGGGAGTGTGCCTGGAGTTCTGGCTTTGTGATATGCAGAAGGAAAAGGGATATTTCAGCAAAGAGCTGTGTGACAAATTGATGTTTTATTTTGACTTTAAGTCTGCTTGCAAGTATTTTCCTTTTTTGGTTTCAAAGGGAGAGAGAACTTAACTCACAGTGTGAATCTAGGAGCCATCTCCTAGCAGCTTTATATTGTGAATATATCAAAACAAGCTTCCCTTGTGTTACTTCAAATACACCCTAAAATGCCTTAGGATTAAAGCAATCATCTGTAATACAATATCTGTGGCTCATTGTTGATTGGCTCAAAACATGAAATACAGCTTTTTTTTCTTGGAACAGTCAGTGTGTTTCCTTCATTGTCTGCTTTACCAAAATTCTGCATTCCTTTTCTAATCCTGAGATATTAAAATAATTAAGTGGGATAGTCACAGTTTCACTAATGAAGCATAATTGAGCTTTGGAATACTTTGATATTAAAATTAAAAAAGAAAACATAAAAATGGATTTGCTGAGCATATACACATTATTTCTGTATATTGCTCCCTGGTTTAGGCAGTAACTGGGGAGCTGGCTTGCCTAAGGACACTTGGGTTGTCCTGCTAACAGGTTTTTTTTAGCCTGCAAATCTTTATCACAGTGTGTGCAACTATGCTTATTGCATCTGTGAGAAGAGTTAGCTCTAACCAAAGTAATCATTATAACTTTAAGAAGCAAAAATTTGATTGCATCAATGTTTATTCTTTTAGGTAAAGTGGTCAAAAGAAAAGCGAAGTTTGGCAATAGCCATTCAGATCTGGTTGCTCTGTTTAAATGATACATTTTTAATTAACTTGTTGGAAGAAACGTGTTTGACTTTATTCAGCATATGCTGAATAATGTTTCTGAATGATTGTTCCTATTGAGTCAGATAAAATACAATTTAATGTGCTTTGTTACTTAAACATATCAGGTCCTAATAACAATTTATGTGACCTAGAAAACACCAAAGACTTGGCATCAATTTTCAAATTACTTCTTTCTTTCAGACCAAGAGCCCTGTTCTGTAATAATATCTTACACACAGGGTTGCTTATTATAGATGTTGCATATACTTTAACTGCTGTGCAAAGCACCTCTCCCATGTAATTACACAAGCATATTCTTAATTAATATGACTTGTGTTAGTGTGATCGAGCAATGGAATATTTTTTAGATGTGTGTTTTGCAATCCTGAAAGAAGGCTGACAAATGAGGAATGTAGTTACTAAATATCACACATCTCAGGAAGAAATCCTTGGAAAGGACAAAGGCCAGGACAGCTGTGAGACTTCATGGCAATGAGTTACCTTTAAAAGTCCTCAAGTGTGTATTGATGTAGGAATTGCAGTATCCCAGGCTCTTCCTGATCGTCAAGGATCTGTATAGAAAGGTGTTGTCAGATATGAAGAGCACTTGGGGGAACCGGAATAGTTTGTTTGTTCCATGTGGAGCAACTTGAGTCTGTCAAACTGAAATGCCTCTCTATAACTTCAGAATGCTGGAGTAATGCATTCTGTGTTCCCTGCTTTTGTAATTTAACCATGGCATATCCTGGAGTTGGACCTATTGTGCCGTGTTACGCTGCTCAGTTCCATGCTATGGATCAGTCACTTTTTTTGTGTGTTTATGCAGTTTTTCATGTGTCAGTGCCTGGAATACTTGCAGAGATTTTAGTACTGGAAATGAAGTTGGAAAATTTATGGTTCATCTGCCCCGTCTACTAATTTTACCATTCCCTTTTGTCCTGCTGTGAGGCAGCACAGAACATATGTTGTAGATCACAATAATCATTAATGGAGATACGATTGGGAACATGCATGTGTAGCCATGTAGAGAGATGGTTTTGGCTGCGTGATTTCACAGAACTTCTGAAGTTGTGGCCATACAGCTACTGAAGGAGGAGGAGCGGGTACATGAATAGAGCAGTTCCTTCCGGGAACATTTGTCCGAAGCCGTTTTGTTTGGTGGAGCATCACTTTAGGGATAGATCGGCTGGTTGCTGCTATATGTGGAGAAGCAGTGTAGTGATGCACAGCTGGGATGTTGAGTGGTGGAAGCAAAAATTCAGTGTAACCTCAGCCACTGACCATCTTTGAACTCCCTCCCGTGACTGAGGTAGATAGGAGAGTTCCTAGCAGTGCCAACAGGCATTTTGCCATTCCCATCTGAAAGCTCACTCAATTGCAAACCAGTTGAATATTGAGAAACAGCTGTTGGGACTGTTGTGGAAATTTCTGATGCTTTTAGGTAGGAGGCTGCTGTGAAATGCAACAACAGGGGATATTTCATAAATAGAGTGGTCGATACATTTAAGTGGTAGTGGGAAGGCAAAAGTACCTGTCCTCTTTCCCCTTCCCCCATTATCCTATACAAACAAAAATTTTGATGGGAAAAAATATTTTATAGGATGTCACAAGCAGACAGTATGAAGTATGGATGAATTTACTTAAGCCCTCCAGCTGATACTGTCAAGGGGAGTGGGTCAGAGGAGAACAGATGTCACCAATTTAGTCACTGCGAGTAAACCCCAGCAAGGTGTCTTGATGCTGGAGTATGTCTAAAGGCATAATCCCAGAAGAAGTTGAAGACTGTGTTCAGAAAAATGTCTGGACAAAAAAAAACCCAGAAAAAACACTGCTGCTGTTTACCAGGATGGCATCCCTCTCCGGGGATGCAGCAGTGGAAAGGGAACACCAACTGTGAACCACTGGGAAGGAAAGGCTGGACGTGGCTGTAGGCACACCAAAGCCTTTGCCTTTTGTTTTCTCATGATCTGAAGGTGTGAGAAAGACACGGCTGCTGTACTGTCTGTGTTTCTCATCATACTGAAAAGAGACATTCCTGATTTCAGCTACATAGTCTTGGAGGGTGCGTGGGTTATGAATACAAGACCTGCTTAGATGTGAAGCAGTGCAGGGAGGGACTGAAGTGCTGTGAGGCTGCCTGAGGAATAGGTAGGAATGTGTCTGTAAAACCAGAAAAACCAACAAACATTCTCTGTAAAATTATTCCTTTTCATTTAGAGTGACATACAACATGAAAAAGTCAGCTCAATTAAAGTATGAGGACATCACTTTGGGGAGGTCAGCTTAAGTGCCCTATCTATTTGAATGTCTTTTTTTAGACAAACCCTGTGTTCTGGTGATTGCCCTTCCTCATAGATGTATGGCTCCACTAGAGCCATACTCATTTGGCTGAGTTTTCCCATGACTGCTCAATAATAGTACAGAGGGAAACCCACAGAGAATTAATCCAGTCATGGTTGTGCTAATTTCCAAAGAAGCAACTGAAAATAAGGGGAGTTTGTAATAAATGCAATATAAAACCTGTTTACATGACTGATTCTCCTCCCCACCCCCACTAGTCTGACCTTACCTCATTCCAGATTTCCCAGTTCTAGCTGAAAGCATTTTTGTGAAGAATGCTACCAGGAAAATTCCCTTTTTTATCTTGGCTGTGAAAGACTTGTATGAAAGACCTTTCAATGGAAAGAGGGAATCTGTCTAAATGTGTTGCTATTGAAAGAGGATTGGTTTATGGTCGCATAGTTCGATATTCTTAGGAGGACTATACATTTAATCTTTGATCTAGAAATGATTTTAAGAGTCTACTCATAAGCTAAAATAATTTCTATCTAAATGTGCCATCTTCAGCTCCAGATGCAACCAGAAGGATTGTATTTTTTCTGAGTTAATTTTCTCAAATATGGTTTCACTGGATAATTTCAGGAGGGTTGTTCTATCTTCATTTAGCTGGTATGTTATTTTCAGATAAAACACTTTGTACAGGCTCCATGTAAATGATTTTTTTGTTCTGTATTCAAGAAGGAAGTAGGCTGTCCTCTTTGAGGTTGTGGTGATAACACCAACAAACTAGGGAATCCAACAAACTAGAGTTCCCAACAAACTAAATTTCTATGCAAGATGCGTACAATTAGGTATTATACCTGACATATTCCTATCTGATTTCCAAGAAGAATAATTTTAAGGAAGGTAAGGCAAATCTTCGTGCACGAAAAAAGAGTGTCACTGAAGATTTATTTCCCAGATTTTAGGAAGTGAATATGATTTGAAGCAGTTCATTGACTTAATGGATTGAGATGCATCAGAGACCTTAAAGAATCTCAGTATAATAAAAGGTCCACAGCATGTTGTCTTTATGGGGAGTTGTAGCTCTCAGGTAAATAAAGCATTTATGCATGTACTTTAATGGCAGTGAAGCCAAGTGTTTATAAATATGAATTTTAGTGCTTTGCCAAAGCAAAGCATAGTTTTAGCGTAGAAGTTGTTTGGCACTTTTTTTTTTAAGCTGTTGTGGAGCTTGAAATGATGAGCTCAACTGGTCAAGTAGGCTTCCAAATTAAAATTGTAAAAATTGCAAATGGGAGTTGAAAAAATGATGACAATATGTACCCCACTCCTGCTTTTCAAAATCTTTTCAAAAGAGGGCAGCTGCTGGTTTTGTGCGTAGAAGCCCTTCCCACCTTAATATTTTCATAGTCTGTGTAAAAATATCCCTCACCGTCTTCACACAGTGCCTCAGCCACTGCTTGCAGAGACTTCTGTTGCCCCAGTTGTAGTTTGGTTTTGGTAGGGATGTAGGATAATTTCAAATTCTTTCAGACTATTGGCTTTCCCAAATACTGTATTTTCTTCACAAGTATAAGTACAAATACATGCTGTTCTTAATTATACTGAATACTGTTGAATTGTGTATTTAATGATGAGAAAAATCCAACTCAATCTATATAGTTTTGTAAAATATACAATTAACTCATCCCTTTATTCAGTAAACATGCACTTCGGATAATCTATTCAATGAGAATAATGCAGACATTACACCCAGTCTGATATGTAGAAGATGATCCATGGGGGGAGAAGATATATGTGCATAAGTCAATTATTTGAGAATAGAGTCCTTAATTTCTTCAGGGTCTATAAAAAGAATTTTGGCATCTGCCCATATTTATTTTAGAGATATAGGGGTAAATCTTCAGCACAGAGCATGGGGAGTTAACCATGGAACATTCATTAATGTTAATGGGATTTCTATGGCTAATTCCCCACACTGAAAATTTAGCCCAAAGAGATTTGAAAAGTGATGTTGAGAAGCAAGTTGGTCGGTTAGCCTCATTACTTTCATGTTATTAACTGCTCTATCTACCACTGGCTTTGTATGAACACTGAGATATTATACTTAACAGTTAATAATAAAGGACTGGATGCTAGGTACACATTCTAATGTGGAGGTAAAATAATGCAGTTATATGAGCAAATTTTGGATATTTTCAGAAAAAAAAATAAACCTGCAAAGCCATAGAATAGAAGGGGGAAAAAAAGCTATTAAGCATATATTTTGACAGCAGAAATGGTTTACGTTTCCAATACAGCTTAGGCACCAAAAGGAATTTGTTTTTCCTAATGTATTTTACTATTGAGATGTAACTTCAGAACTGGCCAGCCTAAGCAGGGGATTGGACCCAATGACTTCCACGTTCCTTCCAGCCTAAATTATTGTAAGATTTGGACTTAGTATAGCATTTTTCTTAAAGCCTTTTTCAACTAGTTTTCTTTTGTAAAAGTTATTTGAGATAAGAGAGGAAATTCAGTTTCTGTTTATCTTGACATTTTGAAGAATGGTTGGAACCTGGGAAAACATAAAAAGCTATTTCATCTGCTAAATTGAGAATATTGTTTTAAAAGGAAATACAGGGTCTAATTAAAAAAAAATTATCAGATTCATGGTGCTCCTTTTCTGTGTTGGGGATATACAACAGAGGATGTATGTGAAATATGAATATGAGTGTATGCATATGTATATTCACTTTTCTTTTTTTTTTTTTTTTTTTTTTTTTTTTTTTTTTTTTTTTTTTTTTTTTTTTTTTTTTTTTTTTTTTTTTTTTTTTTTGTATCTTAGCAGTTTCCCTTGCTTTTTAAGGGAGCTATTATATTGCCTTTCCACTTATTATCCAGAGCAGTCAGGAGCCAGCCATTAGAGGGTGCTTCTGCACCAAGGAGCTCTCTTTCCTTAAAACCCAGTTTACTTAGCACTAAGTATTTCTAGATTTAACGAGGAATCATTTTATGTTTCCTAGAATTACCCAACTTCCCCTTTAATTTGCATTTCTTTGTGAACTACTATTCTTGGAATTCAGAGGGTTAAGATGCAGATAACTAAAGGGGATTGAGAGAAGGTGGAATGATTCAAAGCAGCAAAATTATTACATTTCATAATTATTACTGTAAAACTGAAAGAAAATATACATGGACCCCATGCCAGTGAAATATGGGCTGTTCTCTTACCTAATTAATGACAGAGATGAGCATCTGTACTTTATAGCACTTGCTGCAATATTCCTGTCTTGTTTAGAAATAGATTCATTCATTATAACCGCAGTTCATGTATTTGCAGCAAGAATAATAAAATAGATGCAGTTTGCAAATTTCTGCCATGGCTAGTAAAGATTTAAAAATAAAACTTGGAGTACAATAAAGTTAGGGTTTTTTTTTTCTCTAAAATCATGATTCTTCATTCAGTAGCAAACTTAACAGTGCTATGTCTTTGCTGTAAGGATGTGCAGGCAGCGGAGTAGGGAACAGGTTTTATAGATGCTTGTCCTAGGAATAAAAATTTAAAACTGGCACTTCTGACCCAGGATGCTGGTTCAAGGTGAGTGAAGGAGAAAGGAAATAGAAAGGTTTCTAAGAGAAAATTCTGCTGTTATGGAATCAGTTCCTAAGACTGATTGAATAAAAGCCATTAAATTTCACAAATGGAACATAGTACAAAGCACTACATCTCAGTTCTGTGCCCAGGAATGATCACGAGCGCTCAGCAAAGAAATCTGCCACCTGAAAGTCTTTGTTAAATTCAGCCCATAGGAATGGTGATTCTGAAAATACTCCACCCAGAGAAGTTGATACATCTTGGCACTAATTTTCAGATACGAGTTAAGGATTTCTGATATCCAACTGCTTTTGAAAGCTGCCCAAACTTCCAAAGACCTTCTCTGGTAAAGTGTTGGATGACAGCTGGAGGAACTGGCACAGAGCTCAGAAAGGAAAGGGATCAAAGTCTTCTTCAGGTGCTTCTTAAGAAGCTATATGGCCTCCTAAGCCTTAAAAAGTGTAACAAAATGTCCCTTCAGACCTAAGTGTCCACATCTTTATAGGGCTACTGGTACTATGTCTGCAGTTACATATACACAGCACTTGGATATCTTTTCTGAGATTGTGAGGACCTTTCTTCTCAAAGGACAGTTCTTATGTTGCAAGAACACGTGGAATTAAAATCAGTGAATCTTCCTAATGTCATGTTCACTATCAACTTGGGAATTGAGTGTTTGCATCTATATTCAAGTAGTATAAATTTTAGCATTAGTGGGTGTACTTTGTGAAGCTGACATCCATTGGTATAACTAATTTAATTCTAATTCTTCCAAGATTTTATATGATACTCATTTATTTATGTTTCTTTTAGCTGTTAAGAGAGTAGAATCTAAGCAAAAGTAAAACATCTTTCTTTAGTGTTACTGAATAATTGGATATTGTGAATGATTGGGTATTGGATATCCTGCTCTTTCTCTATAAAATTTGGACCTTCTGAATGAATACAGAGGTAACTGGAAGCATCACATGCTATGAAGGTATTAGGCACTGAAAGTTATGTCATGTGTCGTTTCGAAAGTACTTGTTCGTAGATTTTCAAGGAGATTTTTAGATCAGACCTATGAGAACAATAGAACAAGGTACTAAGGAGATCTGTAATGCAGCAGTTTATAATGTTTGCCCAGCAAACTTTAGCCCTAATCTGATAAGTGTATTTGGCATTAGTCTTGTGCCAATCATAATAGTATTGTAATTTGGAGCAAAATATTGGTGTGCACATTCTGCTCCCTCGGAGCTTGGACCAATTGACCCAATAGTAGTTATTCCTCTGAGCTGAATGATAACAGGATCCAATTTTAAGTTATAAACTCCTAGAAACTTAGCTAAATGGATTTTTCTGCTGGTAGCATATTTGAGTAGTTGTTGTAAATCATCGGTTGAGTTCACAACTGGTGTTATAAAAGTAGAATGTGGTGAGCTCATTACACCTTCTGTTATTATACTTCATAATTTTAACAGGATTGATTCTTTCAGTGAGTATTTCTTGTATTAGCAAGAGCTGCTTTGTTTTTTTTTTTTTTTCAATGAGTACCATAAATCCATCACTTAATAATGGAAGTAGAGTTAATAAGCATTGTCTTGAAAAGAAAGGGTAGATGAACAAATATACTGGACATGCTAACTGGTGGCTAAAGATAGTAAGGATACACATATTTTGACTGAGTGAATCTTGGCTCTTTCAAATCTGTCCCCTAGAAAAACACCTTCAGTATTCAGCTGGACAAGTAAGACAGTAATCCTGAAGCCAGAGAACATATCACCAGTATTATATATAAAAAAAAAAAAAGGCCATTTCTCTCCGTAGTTTGACTACATGTTGGGAAGATACTGCAAGCTAACTAGTTGTTTCTGATTATTAAGAGTTGTCTAAAAGTCCATTTTCATTTCAGTTTTCGTTTAATACATAATACATATGAATTCCGCCACTGCATTATTTTACAGAAGCTAAGAAGGACTACTCACTCATGCCAACCAGAAGTTAGAGCACTTGCATGTGTGAAACTGGGGTTGGTGGATGCAATGACTTCTTCATCAGTATCAATATCTGGTATATCAAATAAAGGTAAAGATATAAACACTTGTTCAGGCAGATGAAGCTAATCATAAAGTGGCACCTAGCAGCGTTTATCCAGTGGGGATAGTATTGTTAGCAAGAGAAAAGTTTTCTTTAAGAAGTGTTGGATGCTATCCATTATCCATTATGTGATGTCTTGCAGACCCTAAAACTCAATTTCTCTTTACTGTGGATACTCAAATGTGTAGGAGTAGTGCTGGAAGTTAGTAAATCTGTTGGTGTTCTGTTGTAGGACAGGTTTGAGACCAAAACTGTTTTAAATACTGGTCAAAGACAGTTGCAGGCATCTTACCAACAGCTGGTCTTACTCTGCTCACATAAGAAGTAGAATGAAGCTGATCTCAGCTTTTGACCATTTTGGACCTATTTTGTTTGCATTTTTAATAAGGCAGATTTCTGAAACTAGCTGTACTTATAGAACAAGTATTTCACTCTCATGGTTTTCCTAAGAATAGTGGAGCAGTTTGTAGTTCAGTATAAAAGTTTGTGTATATTTTGGTTTATATATGACCCCACTGCTCAACAGTTTCAAATGTAATTATGCAAATGTTTAAACAAATGTGTTTTTTTCCTTCAAAGTTATTTTCCCTAATGCGTATCTGCATAATTAGAACGCAACATAAACTATACTGTAATATTACAATCAGGAATTAATTATTGTAACATGAAATTTTCATTTTTTTTGTCTTTCCCAACTGCAAAGGTGAGTATGGCTTAAAACTGAAAAATTATTAGTCCTTTTCATAGAAACTTGTTTGAAGATCATAAAGGAGTACAAAAGAAGAAAAGCTTTTTGTTTGTGTTTGCAATCAAATCTTTCTTAAAAGGAAGTCTGACACGCAGCCATTGTAGTTTTTTTAATATTACATTGAAAAAAACAAGATACAAGTCTCACTGGATTAACTAGAATTCAAGTATAGCAGAAAAAAAAATTAAAAATAAACGTTCTCAACAGAATCTCAATGAGCCTTGCAAAAGGCTATTCAAAGGTGATTTTCAAATATTAGTGAAGCCTAATTTATTATTTGCCTAATTTATTGCCTGCATCTAAACAAATTAGGTCAACATAAAATAGCTACTGAAAATTTTTTAAATAACAAAACATTCTAGAAAATAATGCAAAAAATACATTTAATGATATTGTAGATCTAAAAATAATCTGTTTGTTTTAATAAATTTATTCAGCTCATACCATATACTCAGAAATACATTTCTGTTTTTAAAAGCAGCTTGCAAATTTGCAAGATTTGTAAATTAAATCAATGTGTTTACCAACGTTCTTTTGAAAATTCTTTAAGCACATGCTCAGTGAACATGAATTGTATAAAATGTTAAAGGCAAGAGCTATACACTTCAGTGAGAAATTTGTTGGTACAGCACATAAAGAAATGGAAAACTAAATAGATGTTCATGCTGTATTTTTAGTGCTGCTCTTTAATTTAAGTGGCATGCATACAGATCTGGTTAGCTGTGTGATAGATAAATCTGAAGCACTGCATAAAAATATTTGTTTAGGTGCAAGTATAGTTAAAATTCAGATTGAATTGTGGTTAACTCATTGTTTTGGACTTAACTGTTGTTCTGGTCACTGTTTATTTAATAGTAGCAGCCTATGCTGCAAGGCAGCTGATGAACTAAGGCACCTATGCATAGAGGCACAAATAGAAAGAAACAATTCAGATCTGCTGTCAGTAGTACTGCTGTAAACCCACTCATTTACATCATGAATTTCCAATGTGAACTGGTGTTCTGAGTTTAAAGACCTGCCAATATAAACCTCCTTCCTTGCAAACAGGAGTTGCAACAGCAGAACAAGGACTTTTCCTATGCTTGGATTATTTGCAGGTCCTTCCACCTCCTTTCTGCTTAGCTTAAAAAAAAGAGAGATTTGTTTCCTTCTCCTTTGGCTGACAGTAAGAAATATCTGTTACGACCTTAATTTTATGACCTTCTGACCTTTAGTATTGAAAAATTGGTTTATTTACAACAGAAATCACTATCTAAAAGAATGTCGCAGAACAGCTTGACATTTAGTACTTCTGTAATTGCCTTATGTCATGTGTCAGTACTGGATATCTATAGTTTGGATCACTTATCTACTATCTGGTTTATATAAAGGCCTTCAGGGTCTTTATCAAAATGTGTATATGAACTTTTCAGTCTGTGAAGTAAAAACCCGGGTCAATTATATCTATTTTCTGTGACCTTCTTAACTTTTCACACCCACTCTGTCTGAGAGTTGTTATAGATTGTAATACTTGCTTGCAGTATCAATTGGAGAACGGTTCCTAGCCTCATCAATGTTGTCAGAGGTGTGGCTGCTACATAAACTTAAGTATCTTCTTGACAAATGGCATTACCTCCCTCAAATTAATTCTGCTTAAACGTTGTTAATCTTATTATCTGTTCAGTTAATCAATAGCTGTCTTTCGAAACACCAATAATGTTTATTGGAAGTGCGTTTCTGAAGGTAAGAACAACGGGAGTGAGGCAGGAGAACTCAGTTTCTGATCCTGTCATCACCTACTTGGGTGACAACTCAGCAAAAACTGTGCCTTTGGTTTTGACACCTGAACCAGCAATTTGGTGGCAACAAGTTACCCCCAAATAGATGTTCTGTAGTATTTCAGCACCCTCCATCTAGCAGACAGAGTTTTTAGTTCAGAGCTCAGAGGATGAACTGGACACCAGTCTCATCCAACAATTCCCATTGTGAATAATGGCCCTTGTGGCTTTTTTGCCAATTAATTGTGCAAGTAATAATCTTAATGGATATCAACTGGAGATAAAATGTTTTATAACATTCTCAGTGTTCTTACTATGTGACAAATAATCTTAATGTTCTTAAGGAGTTATGTGTATATTTTATTTTTAAATATGTAAATAGCTTAAAGTAAGTACGGTTGTCTTTGCAAAAAAAGGAGCATTATTTTCAGACTCACAAAACAATAAAACAAACCTCAAAAAAAAAAAATTCAATAGAACGTGATACAACTTCACAGAATATGAGAATAAATTTACAATGTATAATTTTCATGCCAGAATTCTTGAGTTCTCAGATAATGTATTTCCTTTCCACGATTATTCTGCAAGCCATACTTATTCTTTTCTTACAATAGAAGCTTCACTGTGTATTTCGATACAGCTCTTGTGTGTTGTTCACCCATCTACAAAATAGTTTTCCTATTTAGATTGGGGAACTTGGAATAATTAAAAGAATTTTCTTCATTCGTGTGTTTGGCAAAAATATTCTGAGTCATCAAATTCTGAAGAAAGTAGCAGCAGTAAATATTTGCCTAAAGGTTCAGATTTATGATAATTGATCAACTTTTTATTTGTGTTAGCTGGAAATACACCAATATTATAGTATGAATTATTATGCACTGAATAGATTTATAGAAGCATACCTGTATTTCTATTTCTTAAAGTCAGAGGTTGGTCTTAGCAACAGGGGATCTGATTTTCATTTATAGTACAAAATCTACACTTCTTTTCTCAGTGGAAAAGGGATTTAAAGGACAAGTAAATGAATATAAGAATAAAGCCCACTATACTACTAAAGGTAGCCAAGATCTCTGGTGGGGAGTTTCAGTCCCAGTAGCTGTGAGGAGGGGCTGGCCTAGGCTCAGAAAGAAGTAGCTGCAGGCGAGAAGGAGTCTGAGTTCGACGAGCATCTAAGAAAAGGGAGGAAAAATAAGATGAGCCCAAGCCTGCCTATAAAGGGGAAGGTGCCAAACTGCAGTGGTGATCTGGAAGCAGAGGTATCGGGAGCCAACACGGTGGAAAGAATGGGGACTACCAAAGCCAACTTTGCAGTTGCCATTTCAGAAGAATTAATAATCTATTTGATTTAAATTCGATTAGGTCAGTCTTTTATGTAGCCAGGGCATTTTTTATCTGATCTTGAATGACAGAATAGAATTCACCGTTGTGCTTAACCACAGTCTCACTGTAAATGAGACCCTGAACTGGGTGCTGTTTGTAAAGCACAGAAGAGCTTCTACTGATCTCAGAGTTTGCCACTGCGAAGCGAAAGATGAAGATTGGAACCTCTACTTATCAAAAAGTGAGGTTAAGCTTTATTTTAATAAAAGCAATCTGGATTCTGCACCCGGCACAGGGCAACCCTGGACGTACATACAAACTGGGGAACTGCTGGAGAACAGCACTGCAAAAAGGGATCAGGAGGTCCTGGTCAATGGCAAGTTGAACATGAGTCAGCAGTGCTCTGGCAGCCAGGAGGGTCAACTGTGTCCTGGGGGCATCAGGCAAAGCATTGCCAGCTGCTCAAGGGAGGTGATTGTCCCACTCTGCTCTGCACTGGGGTGGCCTCACCTGTCCAGAGGAGGCCACAAGAATGGTGAAGGACCTAGAGAGGAAGCCTTATGAGGAGCATCTGAGGTCACTTGGTCTGTTCAGCCTGGAGAAGAGGAGACTGAGGTGAGACCTCATTGCAGTTACAACTTCCATGCGAGGGGAAGAGGAGGGGCAGGCTCTGATCTCTTCTCTGTGGTAACCAGGGGCAGGATCCGAGGGAATGGCCTGAAGTTGTGTCAGGGAAGGTTAAGTTGGATATTAGGAAAAGGTTTTTCACCCAGAGAATGGTTGGGCACTGGAACAGACTCCCCAGAGCAGTGGCCACATCACCAAGCCTGTCTGAGTTCAAGGAGTGTTTAGACAATACTCTCAGGCAAATGATGTGATTCTTGGGAGTGGCCCTGTGCAGGGCCAGAACTTGGACTTCAGTGATCCTTGTGGGTCCCTTTCAACTCAGGATATTCTATGACTGTGTGATTTTATGGAATAGGAGAACACAAAAAGATCCTCTGTGACAATTCTTATAAAATAATTCCAGGTATTGTATTATTTGCCAAGAGATTCTGATACCACGTGAGTAGTGAAAATTGATTCTGCAGCATTTTCTTTTATTTGGGCCTTTTGTCCTATTACATCTGCCAAAATCCACATCTGAAGCACCTTTACTAGTATATGTACACTTGCCATTGCAGCAGCTTTGTAACTTTGCCATGGCATAGAGGACCTGCTTTCTGACTGGCTTTATATTTCACCTTGTTTCCACTCCTTAGGAATGTATCACAAACTACAGCAATATTTTGGAGGAGATTCCCCTTATTTATTGCTCTTTCACTGGGAACATTGTGTTTCTGGGAGCTTGGCCCACCTTCTATGGAATAGGTCATCAAATGCTGCCCTGTAGCCTGCAGTTTACTCTTAGAGGGGCATTTCAGATGGTATTGTCACACCAAGCCATGCTTCTGGAACATGAACTACAGAATTCAGATGGTCTGTTGTAGTCAGCATCTCCTTTTCTCTAGTTCTAGCCTGCCCCTAGTATGTTTTCAGAGGTCATCTTCTTGGGATGCACTCACCTCAGGAGCTGAGCATTGCCTTTCACAAGCACCCCACTCTCCCAGGTAACTATGGAAAGAGAAGAAATGCAGTATCACTGCCCCAAATCACTCAGGCAGTGCATAGTTTATAATTATTTATCTCGACAGCATCTGTATTGGAGGTGTCAGAGAGGACCCTTGGTATCAATTTCGGCATTTGTTGAGGTTTCAAAGGGGCCAGGCAGTTATTTTCTGGATGATTTACTAAACTGAAGATTTTTTTCTTAAACAAAACAATCAACACAGACACTGGCACAGACTGACCATTGCAAAACATCTCCATTTGTCAGTAAGCTTTTGCAACCACTAAAATATCCCTGTTGTTTGTGGTGATATTGTGAAAGCAGACAGTCAGTATTGTGTGAGCCAGAAAAAGAACAGCTTTAAAATTCAATCGCAGTTTTACCTTAACAGTAGAGTTATTTCATCCCATTTTTTGTCCAATTCCAATCAGTTTTAAAGAGGGAGGGATGGAGTACCTAAAGTTCAATGGGAGGAATTTTTATGTTTTCTTACCTACCTCTTGGCAATAGCAGGGCCCAGCGCATGGAGTTGAAGGAACATTGTAAATTCTGAGAGGCACTTTTCAAATACAGAAAGGTCACTTTGTAGTCATCGTCCTCATGCCCATTGTACTGGAATATAATGATGTGGGAAATGGTGAGATGTAGTTGCATAACTCCAAAAGTTAGCATGTATTCCTTCAAAAGGAACAAGAAAGAATATTCCTCTGAACAAAATATTCAGACTTTACAATGCCATATTTTGTTACAGAAACAAATTTTCTTTCTTTCTTTTTTTTTTTTTTCCCCTGTAGAGTATAACTAATCAGAAGGTATTTGAGATTGGAATTTTTTAGACTGGAGCAGTATTTTTGGGCAGATGTCCATTCTCACTGTCACAACAGTAACAAGCATTCCAATAATTAGCTGGTTAGTGAGTGCTCAGAGTCCAAGGAAAGGGAGCAGAAAAAAGCTAAACTCGAGATTTTGATAATTGACAAAATCTCTTCTCCCTTTTTAGGTACATTGAAAATTTGGCTTTGTCAGTGTGGAACTGAAGGGCTGTTCTTTAGAAATCTTTGGGGTTTTGACATTTTCTTACAGACTTTCTTTTTTTTTTCCCCATTTTTGAGGACAAATTTTTGAAAAGTACACATCTCGGACACTGAGTATTTAGTGCTCATTTGAAAACTTCTGGGTTTTTTGGCAAGTTCCCTCCATGTGTTTGACATTGAAAAAATAAGGACTCAAAAGTCATCTCTAATGTAGGAGGGCACACAGCAGCATTTTGGGAAGGCTTTGTGTTCAATGGTAGACGCAACTGGAAGTTCCCATGCAGCCTGCATACAAGAGCTTTGCAATAATTTTGGGGAATTTATGTTAGATTATCTGTCATGTCCAAGTCTTCTAGTCTTATTACCTTGTGTCTTGAGTTTGTGCAGTAATATTTTGGTGGGGGGAGGGTCTACAGGGGTGGCTTCTATGTGAAGCTCCTGGAAACTTCCCCCATGTCCAACAGAGCCAATGTCAGCCGGCTCCAGGACACACTCACGGCTGGCCAAGGCTGAGCCCATCATGATGGCATTAACACCTCTGGGATAACGTATTTAAGAAAGGGGGAAAGTGCAAGAGGAAATTGCAACCAGAGTGAGGAGCGAGAATATGTGCGAGGAACAACCCTGTGGACCAAGGCCAGGGAAGAAGGAGGGGGAGGAGGTGCTCCAGGTGCCGAGCTATCCCTGCAGCCTGTGCTGCAGACCATGATGAGGCAGCTCTGTCCCTACAGCCCTTGGAGGGCCACGGAGGGGCAGAGATCCACCTGCAGTCCGTGAAGGACCCCACAGTCGAGCAGGGGGATGCCTTAAGGAGGCTGTGGCCCAATAGAAAGTCCATGCTGGAACAGGCTCCCCCCTGGAGAGAGCAGCCCACGCTAAAGCAGGTTTGCTGGCAGAACTTGTGACCCTACACTAGAGCAGCCTACTCCTTTGGGGGGAATAGGAATATTCCCATGAGGGGCCCAGGCTGTAGCAGTCTGTTCCTGAAGGACTTCAGCCCATGCAAGGGACTCACACTGGAGCAAGGGAGGAGTATGAGGAGTCCTCCCCTCAAGGAGGAAGGGGTGGCAGAGGCAAGGTGTGATGAATTGACTGCAGCCCCCATTAACTGGGGGGAACAAGTACAGAAATCAAGAGTAAAGTTGAGTCCAGGAAGAAGAGAGAGAGGTGGGTAGCAGGTGTTCTTAAGATAAGATTTTATTTCTCATTATCTTGCTCTGTTTTGTTTGGTAATAAATTAAACTGATTTCTTCAAGTCAAGTCTGTTTTGCCCATGTCAGTCAGTGACCTCTCCCTATCCTTTTCTTGACCCACAGGCCTTTCATTATATTTTCTCTTCCTTGTCCCCCTCAGCAGGGGAGTGAGAGTGGCTGTGGTGGGCACCTGGAGTCCAGTCAGGGTCACCCCACCGCATCTTGCTTCTGGGCAATGTGCTTTCTCTCCACCTGAACACACTCAAAGGTGTGTGAGGGTATTTTTAAGTCAAACCATGACAGGATTTTGAGAAGGTCACTCAATTTGATGACTTCCTATTAGTGAGAGATTCTAATCTAGGATCTATGGGCCCTGGGGAATGCAAGTTTTGTTTCACTTGCTGAAGTAAGTAAGGAAAAAAATGAGAAAATAGATAAAATTGCTATGTACAATCTTCTTTTGCTTTAGTCCACGTGGAAAAAGATGGGCTGCTGTCATCCATATTTATACAAAAAATGGTTCCCATGTTCAACAGACCACCATGCTACTAATCTCCTGGCATTTTTTTTCAAAACCTCATTCTCACCCAAGATGAAGGTATATTTACTAGATCTGTGTTGTGAGCTTTTTTTTTTTTTTTTTTTTTTTTTTTTTTTTTTTTTTTTTTTTTTTTTTTTTTTTTTTTTTTTTTTTTTTTTTTTTTTTTTTTTTTTTTTTTTTTTTTTTTTTTTTTTTTTTTTTTTTTTTTTTTGATAGAACTATGGGATTTAGTAAGTCAGCAAGACTTTTTGTACATTTGGGGATCAGTGGAAAGAAAATGCTATTTCTACTTGGTGCTATTTCAGTGGATTAGGCGGTACTTCAAAACATACACATTAGCTTGAGTGATAACACCTCAAGGTCTCCCAGCTCTGCTGGGACCATGATAGCTTCCTTGATGCCACCTGAAATTCTTGCACGTATTTTTCATCATGGCACTCTTGATGCAAAGGTCTGGTACTCTGTGTGATAGAAATTCTACAATCATCTTGTAAGTGATTCACTATCTAAATGGCACTCAAGGAAAGCAAATTAAGAGTCTACTTCAAAAAAAAGAAAAATGTTCAAGTATAGTGCCACGTTAACAGTGGTCCTAAAGTTGTGTAAACACCACTGCTGAGTCCAGCTTTCAGTGGGTCCTTGGGTTTAGAGAAAGCAGTGAGAGCCATTGGTCTAGTGGCCCACTGCAGAAAATCACTCAGGGAAGTCTGCTGGGTACTACGTCTTGGAATACTCCCAATTCTCCTTAGAAACACAAACATCCTCTACTGGGAATATTCAGATGGATTGTTTGAAAAAACACAGCAAACATTTAATAAGTAGCCATATGTATATACATAATATTTCAACTCATATTCTATATGCTTCACATTTGTTGTTTGTCAGTTCTAACTGATTTATTCTAAGTGCTTTTTTTTTTTTTTTTTTAATTTAGAAGACATCATTTGTTGGTTTTGGCACTATAACTAATATCTGCAGATGTTGTGCTCAAAGCTGTTTCTTGACTATATTGACACTTCCCTATGTACAGCGTTTAAAAAATTTGGCCTGAAAGTCAAATTTTCCTATCCAAACTGGATATTTAAAGAGTGGTTTCACTTCTGCATATGTCAAGGTAATAACCATGCAGTGAAAATAGATTATAATGTGTATATGAGAAGCATCAAGCACAAAATTATTTGCTTTAGTAAGAGCAGCTCATTTAAAGAAATGTTGATTTGGGTCTGTGTATGATGTGTATATAGACATATTCTATTTTTTATCGTATTCTTTTCCATGCATTATTCAACTTATTGCGATCAAAAGTTACACCTTACATACAACAAAATATCATCAGGGCTCGGTTCTTCTAGCACTTAGTTTCCAAAATACCTGCAGTTTCACTGGTGGTAGAGGGTAATAAATTGGCTCATGGGGTTTCTTTCCTTCTTTTCCCAGCTCTAAGGCTCCATATGTCACCAGATGTCCTTCTTCCTGACTGAGATGTTTCTGTGGTCTTTGAAGACCAACTTACATATTAGAGGTGAGCTCTTCCCTGTTACTAAAACAAAACATCAAAGCTTGTTGATGAATATTAAACTAATGTAAAATTCTGACTACTCAAATGAAATGTTTTTTTTTTATACTTAGGAGAAATAAAATTAGGCAGCAGTATGGTATTTGAACTTGGTCAGCTTCTTTGCTTATCTTGCCGTAGAACTGGAGCATCCTTTCAAGTAAAAAATGTTAAGATTATATTTAATTGAAGATTATATTTCTCTTCTCAGGAAGCTATAGTCTGCTTGATTGTAAGCTTCAGTTTAGTGACTATTTTGGGTGAATGATCTATAGTCAAGTGATCTGCAGAGGCACTGATTTGTACTCAGTGGGAAAATAAGAAAATACTGCATGTTCTGGGTATTTTGCATAATTACTTGAAATTTTATGCTTGCAAGGACATATTTATCTTATTAATTGATTGTTCCAGGAGACACATGACTAATTACCAGCCATGTAGAAATTACCTTTTTCATTTTGCATTGCTAGTGCTAAAATATAATACTGAAAAAAACCCACTGGACCAAAGTGGACCAAATCAAAATATTATTTATGACACGTCATGACGATTGTGGTGTACAATACTTTTGCTGAAATATTATTTTGAATAATCAATGGATATTCAGTTGAATGCTATTATTCAAGTATTGTCTCAATGTGCCTTTGACACCCCATCTTTGTGTGAGAGCTGTTCTGTAACAACAAATAACATCAAAAAGTCAAAAGCTGTATTTCATACAAGGCTTAAGGAAATCACAGTTGTGATTTATTGTTGTTAAAGGAGTGTGTTACTGTGCCTATTTTCCACTTTTGACCTTCTTGCTTCCATTTATTCATTGCCTAGAGACCTTGCTCAAAAATTCTGAGGCAGAAGGGAGGACTGCTGTCCTGCTTTAAAACCTGCCTGCTGTTTCAGTGCCTTCCTACCTTCTTCTTCCCATGTGCGGAATTTCTCCCCATGGTATATCCCTGTCGGAGTTTAGAAGGAGATGCATGCAGTGACAAGCTAATTATTTTAAACAGATGCAATGTAACCCTGTTCTTAGGTCTAGTCAGTGGAACTTGCCATGGCACACCCAACTATTTACCTGTCAGCCACATCAGGAAGTGACTGGTGTGGTTGCAGTCTCAGTGTAGCTGAAACATCCAAATTTCTTCGCCATGGGAACCAGGTAGACGATACTACCTATAGATTAAGAATATTGGATCCTTTGAAAGAGCAGCTTTATGAGTTCATCAGTCTTAAAAAATACCTGTTGTCTCTAGCTCAGCTGTGTCAGTCATCAGAAAACACTGGAAACAAGTTATTCTAAGGTACACCTTTCACTGTGATCCTTACTTTTCCTTGTGAAAGAACACAAAATATGCTGATTAGGAAGGTGGTAAAAATACTTTTGCATGTTGGCAGCTGGAAGAGAATCAAAGTGTGTGTGAGGGAAATGACAGCTCCAAATAAATTTGTCACATCCTTTTTCATGCCTTGCCTGCTGGTTTTTGGAAGTCCTAATGGTATTCAGGCTGTATGCTGGGTTTTTTTCACTGTTGCTTGTATTTTAACACCTAACACTGTTTCAGCTGGCAAAAACTGAGATGCTGAACTTTGCTTGCTAAGTTGTGTTCTGTTTCTAGTGTCACATCCATAATGAAATGTATTAACTTTTTTTGTATAGATGAAGACATTGGGATCCACCAATACTCTGACAAGAAAGAAACAGGTAAAATATAAATAACCATAACTGAAACTAAACAAAACCTCAGAATGTTCAATGTTTGACACCAAAACTGCATCTTTGAATTTCTTGTTAGTACGTGTCTCTTTATTTCTATGGAGTAAGGAAGCACAGAAAGAGGTTCTGTCTCCCAATTTACATCAGGGTATTTGAAACCTTTAAACCAGAGAAGAAAAAGAAATTGGAAAAATATTTACTTTATGCCATTAGAAACCTCAGTGGGAATTTACACTCTGAATTCTTATGTTTTTTAAGATATTCTATGTTCTGCTCAGCCCAGCACATGCTGGGACCCCAGCAGAGGGCATCTCGAACGCGCCGCAGTGCCAGCCCGGCCTCGGCACCCTGCCTGCTATCTGAAATGGCCATTTCAGAGAGAACGATCCATTTTCTTTATCTGATTAATCCTGTTAATCCTACAAGTTTCACCACAGGCCCAAAGGTCTGTTGGGCTGGAATTACCCCCTCTTTGGGTCCAGGCTGGCGCAGTCATCCCATGGTCCACACTCCACTGTCTGCTGATAGACAGACAGACTCAGCCCAGTCCTGGGCTCAGTTGCAGCTCCCTTCACTATCTGATGAGACTGAGGGGCTCAGTAACAGCAGCCCACCTGCTGGGCTGTGTAAGCCTTTCTTTCACTGCGAATTTAAGGTATCTGTCTTACAAGGTGAAAACATCGGGGCTGTCTTAACTTTTTTTGTAAATTTTTGTGTTTTATCAAGCTGTGTGAGTCCTCAAATATTAATATTTGCTGACAGCAGTTATAAGGATTATCATTCATCTTTTCATCCTCTCTCCTTTAGCATCACAGATGAAGCACAGTTACTTAGAAGAGAAGCAAAAGCTAGGAGACTGTAAGGATATTTTCTGAGTTTCTTGTTACAGTAAGGCCAAATTGTTAATTTGGATTGGCGATGTCCCTGGAAAAGCATTAAAATAACCTCAGACTGCTTCTAATGTAACTTTCTGCACGTGTCATCTAAGGCAGATGGTCATAGAACTACACAGCACAAAACAATTCAAAACTTGTAATTATTCCTTCCTGGTATATTTGCAATCTGTTGTTTTTTTTCTGTCACTAAGAGTGGTAGCGTGTATTGCTTCTCAAATCCAGTGTCGAAAAGGATCACAAAAATAATACAGATTTTTCCATATGAAATTTTTGCTTAGCAGATGAGCAATAAACATTTTCCCAATCAGCTCTTGAATTGCAATACTAACTGCCTTAAAACTGAAAATTATAACTAAAGTACTTTCAGCCAAAATCAAATCCCAGATTAATAATTAGCTGCCTTCATAGAATGCTTTTAGCTTTGAAACATTTACACTATTACCTGGTTCAAGGCAATTTCAGTTCATACTACCACACAGCAGAACTGTGGCAGTTAAAGATTCTTTATATTTAGTACGATTTTTCTTTAGCTCAAGTCTTACAACTCCTGCATAGTTATTATTGCTCAGAACATTCATTAATGTTCAAACATTATTACATGACAACTCTGAAAAACCTAATTGATGTATTTTAGACAACTTCACCAAGGAATGTGTGTGAAAAACCTAATTGATGTATTTTAGACAGCTTCACCAAGGAATGTGTGTGCTGTTACCAGAATGAAAATTTCCACGGAATTTTGCATGCATTTGAAGGCAAAATGTGTTCTGGAAGGATGAGTTCTTTGCAGCACCATTAGGTGTGTTTGGAGCAGGTTGAAGCCCCGCTGGGATGGGTGTACAGGTTGATGCAGCCATGTGGTCCATCTACACCCACTGCAGAGGGTTTTGTGTCAGTGGCAGTCAATACAGCTCTGTAAAGGTGGGGAGCTGAGGAGGAGTTGCACACAGGGAGGAGCATCATAGGTTTACATCCCTTGTGCTCAGTGTGGGGGTTATCTTACAGGCACTGCATGTCTGAAAGGAGAAGCAGGCCCAGATAACCCCCCCTACACGCAAGCCATGGCTGTTACGTGTTATACATGTGACAGGGAAAAGGAGCACAAGCTGCTGCACTTCATTGCTCTGAATACAGGGGTGCCCTTGGCGCAAAGCCTGCATGGCACATTTTGGAAACAGGAGCAATGGGGAACTTTATTCACAGCTGTTGATTTGTACAGATAGTTTGGTATCTGCACAGGCAATTTCCCATTTTGCATATGTGGATAAGTATTCCAGTATTTATGAAGGCAGCCACTGAAAATGTGATCTTACATGCCTAATTAATATTATCATAATAGTTACACCAACACTGGCTTCAGTCCAATAAAACATAAAGAGAAGTTGTATGCTGGTGTCCTCTTTTGTTGATATATGAAATCCTTCATTTTTTCACTCTATAGCACTTCTATTGTAAGCTCCTTTTTGCAGGGAGGTTTAAGCATAACTGCTAAGTCATTCAGTCTGGAAGTTGGCATACAAACTGACAGCCTGGAGCTCAAAACTTTTCATCAGGTTTCCTTTAAATAGGAACAGATTTTAAACAATGTGTTCTAGTTTCTCATGGTTTTTATTGTACACTTATGAACAGAGAACTGCTCACTTTTAAATGAAGAAATTTCACAAGTTATTAGAGCCTGATTCTCAGCCATGAAACAAGCCAATTACTGGCAACTCTAGAGGAAGTTTTGCCTCCTGGTTACTAGAATTAATGTATTAGGCCAGAATTTTCACAATAGTGTGCTGTACATTGATAAATTTGTTAAAGAACTTCAGCAGTCATTCAGTTTCTTCTTTGCTTGACTTGGCAGATTCTTCAGACCAAATTTTCAAAAGCAAATCCTATAAATAACTATACTCTATAAGTTATGGCATTCACGATTGCCTGTTTTTAATACTTCTATATATGCATATATTCAGGCATATATGTTTTGCAGACATGTTAGTGCCTGCTTTTTGAAACTAGGCAATGAAATGTTAGTTCAGAAGAATAGAATCTGTTTAGGATTTGATAACTTAAATCTGACTTAACATACTGAACAGGAGATGCTTTTTCATTGCAAGCTGGGTAAGGTCCTGAGGACTTTATACATAATTGCCATGGGGAAGTCCAGGTCAGTATGGATAGATCATGCCAGCAGTTCCTATGACTGAGCCTTCCAAAAGGAGATCCTTTGACAATAGAAACCACAGCCAATTCCTTCCAATGGTGGTGGGTAAGTTTTACGTTTAAAGTAACTCCTAGGAATCTTAGTTTTGTGTTTCCACAGAAAAAGAAGCTCAACTTGAAGAACTTTTTTAATTATATGTAAAAATGTTCGTACACGTTCCCACGCATGCATACACACATGCACACGCATATATATTTATACAGTCACCTATATATACAAGTTTCTCTACCTTCTACCTTTTTTTTTTTTTTTTTTTTTTTTTTTTTTTTTTTTTTTTTTTTTTTTTTTTTTTTTTTTTTTTTTTTTTTTTTTTTTTTTTTTTTTTTTTTTTTTTTTTTTTTTTTTTTTACTTTTATTTGACAGCCCGAGATTATCCTTGGATCCTGAAAACCAAGAGACCAGACAGACTGCGAGATGCACTCAAGGAGATGGAGGTACGTTTCAGAAGGTTTCAAGTACAGTGACATCTAATCCGGTTTTCAGACCTCTTTCAACAGCTTTAGTTTTCATAAAGATCCAGCTCTCCCAGTGATGATAAATGTGCTTTTGTCTGGTGGGCTGTTCTAAAACAGCTGCATCTTTGTGTCGAATGCCTCATCTGTAAACTTGAAAAATCAGAACTCTGTTAACAGATAGTGACAATGTGTGCTGCCAACTCCACTCTCTGTTTTCTGTTGCCCTCTAGGACTTAATGCAAAACACTCCATGTGTGCTGAGCAAATGGAAGAACAAACATACCTGTCAGGTATTGTGTTATGCAGTGTTCAGTCAGTGGTGCTAAACAGCCATTCAGTGATGGAAGCAGTAGTGTTAAAATGTTAACTAACACTGAAAATCATTGGGCTTTTTTTTAATATATGGGCTCTTATTACCTAGATTGGATTTATTTCAATTTCTACTTTGAAATACATGTCTGAAATAAAAATCTGGGGTTTATCAACACAAAAAAAATTACATTAAGGGGCCCTGATTGTGAGAGACGATGAGGATGATTATTGCTGCTGCTGTTGTTATGGTTATTATTGCTCTTATTATTTGGGGAAACTGAAAACATCCTTTACCTCAGAATAGCAGGCTGAGGGACTGTTAAAATATATAGACAGGTCTGTGGAATATGACACATATAATATATGTTATATTTTTATGTCTTAATTGTTTTCACGTCTGTCACTGTTACTTTATTCTTGTGTAATATGGGAGGGAAACTGTAACTCTAAACCAACTAGATCATTAATCAAGTTATGGAATAGGAGATATTGTGACATGTGGCACACATACAGCTATGTTCTCTGGCTGTATGGCTTCCACACATTGTATACAAGAAAAACCTTTTCACATCCTCATTACGACAGAGCAGTGGGACAGGTAGGAGAGCTGAACGTGACATGTGCTTTAGCTCCTTAATCATGTGTTGCTTCTGAAAAACATATGTCATGAATTTTATATGTTTATACAGCCTTCATGAGGAATTGCATCATACTTGAAACTGCTTTGGCATGGGGAATACTTGTCAATATTACTGTTTCTAAAAAGAAATTTTGTCTTCTAACTTCTATGCTTTTTCAGTCTCATAATTTTTTCTTGTCTTTCAAATAGTGGGTCAACAGAATGAATATTAAATGTCTGAACATTATACAGCTAAAATTCCAGAAATGTCTTTAGGAATAGCAAAATGTTTAAACACTTGATATGCCAAATGGTGTGTCGTCTTTTCATCTCAATAATAAAAATATTGTTGTCTAAGCTACATTCGCCTATCAGATCTTACCCCTAGTTAATGTCTATCAGTCATGTACAGATTACACAGTATATATCTGTGAATGTTAATCTTCTAGAGCTTATTTAAATATTAATTGTATGCTAATTTAGAGGACTCATTTTTTCCTGTTATTATTGTTCTGATTAGGAAAGGAATTTGGTTAAGAAATACCAAGTCAATTAGCTGTGAGTGTATTCATTTTCATCCTGGTTTGCTGTCTCTTCATTTGCTTTCCCTGTCCATTCTTCCTGTATCATTTTCCTTCCCCTCCCATCTATTTGTACCCACCCTCATTCTTTACCAACACATACTTTGGAACAGTGAACCTCTTTCCAGAATGTGATCATTCTGCCTTCATAATATTATATTTTGATACCAACACCTTTGATTGACTGTCAGTTCCGTATAAAACTCTTCTTTTTTTATTTTTTAACTTAGCCTCTTCTAAGTAATTTCAGGCTGACATCAACATAAATGAGACAAATACAATTTTACTTATTTCTTGTACAAGATCAGAAAGAAAAGAGATGGGTGCTTTCATCTTAGTATATTAGGTCTAGCTCTATATTGGGTTGAATAATGTAAAGGAGTAGTTTAATTAATTGAGTATTTTTGGGGTTTCTGTAGATGGTTTTCATGAACAGATTATAAGTGATGATATAGGTTATAATGTAGCCAGAGTGAAAGTTATAGATAAAAATCATAGTCATTTCTCTGTCCTTAAATTCTCCTTTTGGTTTCTCAATTACAAAACAAAATATATTTTTTGCATAATAGTGGCTGATTATTGAAATCTCCAACAGAGCTCAGAATGTTTTGCCAAAACAATTGTGTTATTCCACTTTCTGTCTTCCTGAAAATAAAAGACCTCCAACAAATGAAAATAAAATAGAGAAAAAGTGAATCATTTGGAAGAGTCTAGAAGAGGAAAGCTGTCTTCTATCAATTTTGAGGTCAGATGGTTTGTTTTTCTGCTCCTCATTTGTCTTTGAGTGTTTTACAGCAATAATTGGACTGTCCCTTTTTGATGCAAATATTCTGAAGCCTCTGGAAGAGGTGTTGTATGTTTATTTTTTAATTCTATGTAGAATACTAATCAACTGTTTCAGCAGTAAGTGCTTACCACATAATGGTGGCATCTGTGGCATAGCAGCACTGTCTTCACAGCCTCTTTTGTATGGATACCAGAGCTAGTGGGAAGAGTCCAATTTGCATTAACTTTCAAGAGTGATAGAAAGCAATGTGTCAGAAAAACAGCGTTGAAGAGCATGTAGTGAATCACCCTGATTGTCATAATTTTGATATTTTGGGGTATATTTGAGTATATGGTTTAATTATAGATTTTTTTTTTTTTTTTGGTCTTTGGTTTTAGTAGCAATACATTGTCAAATAAACTCATGTATAGAAATTTAAGTATTTAACTCAACAGCCATAATATTTTTCCATAAATGTTCTTTGTCTTTGAATCTGCCATATCTGTAGCTGAACTAGGAGTAATACTCTTTGTATTGTAATAACAATGTGCCATCCAAAAAGTCAAGGGCTACTGGACCTTGAGCAAGACAGAACAAATAGAAGGAAATCTGAAGGGTGATACAATGATAACAAGACTATCCTTTAAAAGAGTAGTTGGATTTCTCTCAGATTTTGTGAAAAACAAGCACAGGACTGCTGCTAGTGTGCCTTCTGTAACCTAAATATCAGTATTCCTAATCCCTTACTGCTTCTTCCAGCACTTCCATCATAAAACTAGCCCACAGGCAAAAATTGGGGGCTATAATTTTACATACATATCTGCTAAAAATAAGCATGCTATCACGTTAACCAAATGACCAATTAGACCTCATGCATTTGCCTCAATGAGAAATCTTGTCTATTGCATGACTGCTTTTCTCAAAGTTGGCTTTTCTATGGGAGTTTGCCTAGAATGACCATAATGTTGGCCCAGCTTTCTACCTTTCTGTTCATTTTATGCATCAAAATGTCTCCTGTTACTTTTTGTGGTTTTTTGTACAATTCGTATTTACTTCCTTGTCCATTGCCAAAAAAAAAATCCATTGACCTTTATTTTTGCAGTGCTAAGTACACATTCTAGTATTGCTTAGAGCTTCTGAAATAAATGATGTGCCAGTTCATGTAAACATAACCTAGACAGTACCAGGGATTTTTGTCAAGGAGCTTGCACTCATATTTAAAAGAGCTTAGTTGAGTCCTAAAGGGCTGAGGTCTTCTCTTTAGCTCTCTTCCAATAGGATCTGAACCCACACCATTTCTCTATGGTACTTCTGACCCCCAACTTTGATGACCTGTGTTGAGTTGCTGAAATAATCCTATAATCTTCAGTTAGCTGATGTCAAAGGAAAATAAATAGACCATAAAAGAAGGATGATGGGAAAAAGACAAGAAGTCTTTACAATAAGATGCCACTGTGCTCCTCAGCTTTCCCTGCTGAGGAGTAATAACCTAAGGAATTAATTTTATCAGTATTGTTGAGTTTACTCAACTCAGCTCTGACTGCTTCCCTTCTTGGTCTCCATCTCTGATTCTTTGGAATGCTTTTAAGTTTTACCACAAAATCATGAAATCTTCCTATGAAATTATGCCATTGGTTCAGTTTGGTTTTACAATATAAGGCAGTAAAAATTAATGAGGTCTAGCCAAAACGTTTTATTTCCAACTTTTTTTTTTAGCTTTACATTTGCATTACGGTGTTGAATTAAACACATGCCAACACTGTTATACATTTTATTGTATCAGAGCCAAGCACTACCTATGAATCATATCTGTTACCTGCTAATGAAAAAGATTTATGTATTCTTTGCTAAATTGTTTTGATTTCATTTAATTGTGCTTGTGTTGCAGTTTACATATGCATATAAATGGTTTTTCTGTTGCCGTCATTGGCATACTTAGAACTGGATTCTGGACTGAGATCCACAGCCTTGTTTTCTGACGTGGCCTGTTCTGTCACCTACAATGCCCATAAGCAAAGTGATTTAGCAAGCTATGTGGTGACATAGAGCAGCACATTTGATATCAAAATCAAGACATTCTGTCTAGAACACATGAACAGCTAGCACCCATCACCAGTTACTGAGGGGAACGCTGCCCTCGTATGAAATTCTTTTGGTTGCTTTTGATCACAACCGTTAATGTGTTGTGTGGTTTTAGATATTTGGAGCTAGAAGTACAAATGCATTGATTATTGTGAAACAGTAACGTGTAACAACAATAACTTCATCTGTAATAAGGCATGCAACACAGTAATTATGGTGGGGTGGCTAAGAAAGCAATCCAGAATGAAGAGGTGGGGAAAAACCCTGGGAACCTGCTTGAACAAGAAACGCTTTGCAATTCTCTTCTCCTTTTGCATATTCCTTTGTCAGTTGGACTCTGTAAGGGAAAACAGTTTGCAGCAATATTTTTTACAGGCATATTTTCCTTCTCTTCCAATTTTAATCAGATAGAAGCAAATCCTGGCTTTGCTCCGTGGTTTCTTTTTAGGTAGAAGGGCTGATAAGCAGCTAAGCTGCATGAATGAGGAGGCAAGAGCTAAGGTTTCTGAGGGTAAAGGAATCCACTTAAGTACATGCTTAAGTTCTACTAAAATCCATAAGTCATGAACCAGTACTTAAGTCCTCTGCTTAATAAAAACTAACTCAAATATATATTAGACCACATTGCTACTGGGGAAGTGAAGGGCTCAGACTTCCCCTGAGTATCCTCAGCTCCTTCTTATGTCTTTCTTGCTCATTGGAGAACAGCTTTTGGCGCATAAAGTACATAATCCCTTTTATCAAAGTCTTCACATTCAGCTCCTCAGTAACACTGAAATTTAGTGGCCCTTCCTTCCTTCCCAGCGTGTAGAATGACCACATGCCCAAACATTTCACTCAGACTACATTCAAGTACAAAGGCTCTGCCTATTCTTCCAATAGCTATGAAGTCATGTTTTCGTATTTTGTTTAGGAACACCTGGAGACTGTTTAAGCTGTAGAGATTACTCTTCTGATTTTATTTTTCCCATCACAGTACTTCAATCTGAAAAATTTATGATGTGTTTCATTATTGTGAATTTCCTTCCCTAATTTAATATCTGTTAGATGGAATGATTTAGTGCCTGGTGTAAATAAAGCCTCTTACATTCGCTTTCATTCCTGAGAAATGATGGGCAGTTCCCTTGAGCAGTACTTTTTGGAGTTGAATCACTTTGTATCTGCGTTCAAGCCAAGTTTGCAATCTTCCCTATTTGCTTTATATTCGTTTGTACTTATTATTGGACTGCTCCCATCCACCAAAATGTGAGCTTAACTATGCAAGCGTATGTGTACCAGCATCTAACTCTTGTTGTCATGTAACAGTCTTTGCATAGACTACACTGTGAGAAACAAATTGAAATAGTGGTTTCAGTCTGAGCACATAAAAATTTTCTCTGTTGCAGAATATTTTTGACCACAGATAGTGTAGAATCATAGAATCATTTGGGGTGGAAAGGACCACTAAGATCGAGTCCAGCTGTTAACTTAACAGCACCAAGTTCATGACTAAAGCGTGTCCTTAAGTGCCACATCTACATGTCTTTAATACTTCCAGAGATGGTGACTCCACCCCTCCCCTGCTCTGTTTAAAGTACCTGCTTGTATTTCATGGTAAACTTTAGGAACTAATTTTTAAAAATCCTCAGTTCTAATCCATTTTTAAAGGAAGGTGTATTAAATACTGACCTTAAATGGCCATACAGGGTGAAAGAGCTCTGATTTACTTTTTAAATTTAGACTCTAAAGTTCCTAGAAGAATGAACTTAAATCTGTGGAGAAAAGGTATGTTACCAATCATGATAAATTAATACAGTAAAAATTTGTTAAAGTAAAATTTAAGTTTTTCCCAAATTTCTCAAACTTCTGAGGAGTGTAATGGAAAAAAATGTTTTACTGTAAATGAAAAATGGAAAAATAGTAAAAGCCATGGAAATTGTACTATTTTTACATGCTTTCTGTCATTCATCATGTCATACTGATAGCACAGAGATTTATGCAATGTTGAAAATCCATAACATTGGTTTAATGACTAATTTCATAGTTGTAAATCAAAGCACGCCCATTACCACAATATTTTATAATTTTATAAATGCCTTGTCATTAAACACTGGCATTACTTTCTATTCTAGCTCTGTAACAGATGTGATCCATGCCACTACCAGGAGATTATTATATAGAAATAAAGTGAATTTACACCCTGAGTTTAAAAATCCTAACCTTACTTGTTGCATTCAGGCCAAGAGTTTGCAAGCACATCTGTGCACAGGATAGTGGAGGGATGTCAGCAGAATGACAAGCATGTGGCCTCATTCCATAATGCAGTCAGTCAAGATCCTTAACCATCAAAACACATTTTTTCCTGTTTGGCCTCCCCTCATTTACCTGGATGGGTGGTGTGTTTCCCTACTCTGTCAGGTAAACCTGGAGGCTACAAAGAGAGTTCTGATTCACAGTGGGTTTTATCCCAGGTTAACTCCAGCTTGTTTTCCTTGCTCCCTGCAAGAAAAGGAGGCTTGGGAACAACCTACCATTACAGTAACACTTAATGAGGGGAGGACGAAGCTCCCAAGCAAAGGTGTTGTAGAAGAAACATATTGGAGAGTTTATTTGTATGATTGCACCATCTCTTCTGTTGGCACATAGCACGGAAAGATTTGGGGTGTTTTGCTCTATCAGGCTAATATTCATTCAGTTATTTAGATCTGAGCTTTCTAGAGTACATAATTTTTCTTGATCATTGCTTACACCACAGTTTGGCAACTGTTAGGTTTCAACCCTCACTTTTTCAACTAGGTTTTTCGGACATTTGTAGCTAACAGTAGTCAAACCTTGCTGGACTTCACGTTACCATGTTGGAAATAAATTGTGATTTTATCTGCTCTAACTTCAACGTAAGAACAAATTGAAGTTTTGAAAGATTGTAATAAAAGCTGCATGAGTGTAACCATGTCTAACATTTTTACTAGGACAAAACCTTAAAGGACATCTGTCATGACAGGGAATATTGAAACACTGACTATATATATTTATCAAGTGAATGCATAATTAGATTTTGGCAGGATGGAGACTGATAATTTTGGTTTTCAAAATTCATTTCACATCACAGGTATTTTTTTATCTCTATTTCACACATCACTAGAGTTTATTTCCAAAAAATGTTGGTTAAAGATATTAGTCAGAGCAAGAAGAAAATTTATTTAAATACACTTGTTCTGTTCTTTGCTAGGGAGAGCACAGAGCTGTAGTAATATAGCAAAATATGCATAACTGAGAGTTTCTGTAACTTAATTATCAGGAACAAAGCGTTGCAGAAGGGGCAAGCTCAATTAGATAACTACATTCATGTCTCCCATAATTTTTACTTATTATATAATCCAGTGGATCTCACTGCAAGAGAGTTCTAAAAATTATATTGCAAACATGTTTGTCTCATATCTCCAGCATAGCACAAAAAGGGAATTTCTTTCCTACCAAATTCTCCTACAAGAGCAAGTATTTATCTAGTAGTTAATTTTTTAAAAAAGCACAGAGATTTCTTAAAAAATCTGCTGTTAGGTAGAAGAAAGAGCTGGAGTTCGAGACTCCTGGCCTTTGGTGAGCCCTCTGGACTTGTTTGCAACAGTCTTTCCACTGAGGATTTCTTTTATGGGTTTTATTTTCTGATTTCCTTTGCTGTAGTAGTTGCATTCAGAAAATAACTAATGGTTTTAGTATGCAAAAATAAATGTTTCTCATAACTCCTCCCGCTGAGAATTCTCTCATACAAGATAAGGCATCAGAAGGACCTGGTAAATACTGTGACTTAATCTTCAAGATTATATGTATCATTTAATTTAAATTAATTACACAGAATTATTCAATTAGCTCTGAAATAACCTTCTGACTATTCTGTCCAACCACTTAAATTCTTTCTTTCTAAGAGAGACATCTGTAACCTTATGTTGAGGAGTGAATGGGGTTGATTGGGAGCTCACAGCTGTCTCTGTGGTAGGGCATCATTATTTAAGTTAAACAGTATGTGAATGATCAGAAATAACAAGCATAGCAAAAAGGTGCTGGTTTTAATCTGTGATAACAATATAAAATTACATTAAACCCTACTTTATATATTTTGTCATGCAGGCTGTGCAGTTATTTTATACGGAAAAGATCAGATCCATGGGTGAGAGAGTGATCAGTGTCATTCCTTCCCTCACTCAGGATAGAATTTTGATCTCCATTTTTAAGAAACTAATTCAATATGTTATATAACATTTGGGGACTTAGCATGCTGCTTCTTCAAGTGTTCAGCAGTTGTAACTCTCATACCCCTGTAATTCAGTGTTGTGTTTCATCCCTCTCTTTCATTGAAAAAGCTTTCAAAGTCATTATAAGACATCTTCACGTCAATGATAATTCGTTTTTGTAATTTTGAAAATTAGGTTACCACATAATGGATGGGGGCTAATATGTACCTTGGAACGTTTCACTTTATTAATGATTTTTGGTGTCTCGTTTTCTCGCTCTTTGGATTTAGCTCCTCTTTCACTCAGGTGTCTTGGTGTCCCTAAGCCTTTCTGGGCCACAGCTGGAGAAAGTGGTGATTGACAGGACCCTGGTGGGGAAGCTCATCTCCGACACCATCAGTGATGGTAATTACACCCATGTGCAAATCAATTGCCTGCATTAACAATAGAGTAGAGAAATAGTATGTCAACAGGTAGACTAATTATTGCCACTGGGGACTTGCAAACACAACAAGTAATTGCATGTAATGCCATAGTTACAACCCTCAGGACTAAGAACACTTTAAGAATAATATTTAACATCAAAGTTTTCAGGCTTGTCAAATGCTGCATGGGTTTCTAAAATTCAGTTTCTTACACACTGTGATCACTGTGAACATGCCATTTGAACTTGTCATGTTTATTTTGTTAAGTAGGAAAAAGGGACAGAATCAAACATTTAATTACATGAGATAGTTATTATTAAAGTTATTATTAAAAAAGGCTGGATAAGATTAGCTATGTGGAGGTATTTGATTTAGTTTCTAAAAATCCAGAATCTCACTATTGTTATTAACTAGTGACTGCTAAAAAGAAAGTTTTCATTTAATGCAGAAAGAAACTTACAAAAACATGCCTGTTTTCCATACCTTTATAATATGACTATCATATCACTGAGAAATAATCAGGTATCTTGGCTTCTGCACACGCAAGAATATGAAATGTTGATGTGAGCCCTATTACGTGTGAATTATCTTTCAAATTCTTTAAAAGTAGACCCACATTATATCCTTCTAGTAAGATTATGTGCTTAATTCAGGTTTGATCTTTAATGATTTATTTTCCTCCATACCCAGGCATCTACTGAATGTTGGCCTGGTTCTTTAAGAAACCTAGAGTACTGTGTCCCTCTGATCTTTTCTTATCAATGTATTGTATTTAAGTCATGAAAATTAACATTAATATGTTAGTAGAATCTTTATTTATAAAAAAATTTAACTCTAACCTCATTTTTATCAACTAATTACGCAGAGAGCATAGAACACATTTACTTTCTTCACCCTTTTTTTCCACTTTTCAGTTAAGTTACTGAATTCCATTTCCAGTTTTTTGCCCTGAGTTTCCAGAGGGAGAATATCATACTTTCAGGTGACAAAAAGTAGGAAAGCATGGAAGCTAAGGTTACACCCAAATTGAATTTCTTTGTAGAAATTATTTGGAATACTCTGTCTTTAAGAAAAATAAAAAATTAAATTGAATGTATCTTGCCTTACTTTGGCTTAATATGTCATAGAAATACAATATTTGTCAAAAAAATACTGCTAACTAAAAAAACTTACAACTAAAAAAATAATAAAGCAACAAATATGCTTTCCTACATTTAGACCACTGTATTTATTATATAAACAACATTATTTAATATTTGGTCCTCATTTTCACTTATTCAAGATTTTCTTAAACCTTCATGTTCACTAATACCCAGGTCCAAAGGTGAAATAAAACTGCCTCTGTTCCATTAAAGCAAACCACACAATAACTCATTGCAATACAGTTTTTGTTTTCATGAAGAACAAAAAACACTCTTGTTACCCAAACAAATAGTGTTTAAAATACAAATTTTTATACTGAACTATTCCTATGTGAGAACCACAACATAATGTTGTTCCAGAGGAAATTAATTAAAAAAACCTGCACATCTTTCCAAATCTGACTTGGAATTGGGGTTGTGATTATCAAGTTGGCCAAGAGAAATTCTGTATTTAGTACGAGAACTCTGTATAAAAATAATATTTCTTTCTTTAGCAATTGTGTATGGAAATGGATAAGAATTACAATCTGCCAAAATTACTTATGAAATGTTGTAATTCTAATTTGGAGTAGCATGTCCTCTTAACATTTGGAATAAAGGTCAGATTGTGTGCACAAAATCCAGAATTATTACTGCTTTTATAGTGCTCCTGCATCTAATAAAGTCCTCCTAATTCTGATTATTTATAGGCAAAATTTCATCAGCATCTGTGGTGTGCTGTGGCTCATCTTTAATGTAAACTGTGTCTGTGAGGACATCAAAATATTTTAACTGTGTGCATACATATTGAGGATACCACAGTCAGTGGTTTTCAACTTTCATGTGTGTGCAGGATCTCAATTATGGCACTAAGTTATAGATCTCAGTTATAGTCAGATACTTTATCACCTTTTTTTTTTTTTCCCACCAAAAAAGCTAGTGTTAATGTTACATTTCAAAGGCAATTATTTGGCTTTAAACTCTACCCTTTAGCATTTGCATACCAGATACTTTAGAGTTGTGCCGGGATATGGCTGCTGGAAAATGCAAGTGGTTATAAATCAGACTAAATCAAAGCAAAGCTGAGTAGCCAGTTTTCCACGCTTCTATGTAAGACCAAACTGTCAATCTACTTAAGGATATGTAAAATTTAGATTTAAGAATCTGGTATATTAGTAACAAATGCTTTTTTTAGTTTGTTTTTCAGGGATTGTTCCGCAGGGTCCTGTTTGTTTGTTTTTAAATCCAGTTCCACTTTATTTAGCGCTTTTTTTTTTTAACAGAGGTGTCTGAGTTTGCAGTCTGAACACAGCTTGTTAGCTTTTCTTTAAACTTGTTTCTCATCAATTATTCCTCAGTGATCTGGTAGTAGTTACTCTGATGACTCACTTGATACTCAGACATCTCTTTAAATGTGGGTGCTGCTTGAATAACTGGGTAACACTTTGGAAAAATCCTAGCTACTATTTTCTAAGTAATTTTCATTGACAGATTAGTTAATCACTTTTGTATGGAACTATTTTGGTCCAACACCCCCTTACGATAACAGCAGGGATTCCACTGGGCTTTTCCAGACTCCAGGGGAGTCTATTCCATCTTGATTATTTGTATTGTTTGGGTACCCCCACATGTGAAGCTTTCATCAAATTCATAAGCCCTCTAAAGCATAATCCTGTGTGTCACAGCCTCCTCAGTGTCTGCAGCAGCACCAGGAACCTTACAATGTCAAATACCAGATACACCTCAAGTACTAATTTGCATTTATCACCCTTAGCACAAACTTATTTATGTTGTATTAGGTGCATTTCTGAAATACTGGTGGATGTAACCATAAGAAAAAAAATTATTGAAGGCTGAACTGAGATGAAAGTTAATATGGAAGGGCATAAAACATATATTTGGATGCAGTGGCAATTTGATATGAGATAATTTATTCAGGTTTGTGTAATCAGAGTACTCCCTAGGCTTTATTTCTCATTTCTGAGAAGTTCCTGGCAGGATGACACATTGATGTCTTTTAGGACATTACAGGGCTTTCAGTGCAATATTTAAAACACTGTCTTGAAAAAAATTGCTTTTTGCAGTGTCCCAATGGAGTGTTCAGTACTTTTTTTTTTTTATTAGAAACAGGTATTACATTACTGACAGTTTTCATCTGGTTTTTTTTTTTCAGCTGTTCTTTCAGACAATTTCATCATTTTGTCATTTGAGGACCATAACCAACTCTGCTTTATTCAGTTTACAAAGAAGATGGATTCTCCCGATGTAAACAAAAGACTGGAAAAACTCTCCTGTTTGGACCTTAAGGTATGGCTGTCAATGGTGACTGCAAATATTGCAGGAATTGTACATTATGAATCACTGATACGGTATAGCAGCATAAATTGCAAACCTTTATATAACTAACCAAAGCAGCTCAAATTCCAAAAATGACAGTTACCAAAAAGTAAAAATTAAAATAAAATTATATGACATTCTGAGTTAACGTGTTAAAATACTGAGCCAAGAGGGATCCAAATTTCTACTGTATTTACATTTGGGCTCAGACACACATTTGAGTGACCTCTGCTTGACAGATTGACCTTGTGTCCATTGAGCAGCAATAACTGACCCTTTGCACATTCTTGGCATCTAACAAGCATGAAGCAAAATCTGTAATTGTAAACCTTACTGCAAAAGATTTAAGTTAATGTGTTTTACCTCTTGTTTGTTGTGGGCTGGAAATACACACACACACGGTCAATTACTGTGGCTCAGCTGATACACACGAACTCATGAAGCTCTGATACTTCAGCTGTCTGTCTGAGCTACAAGACTGCTGTAATTCCTTGCAGAAATCTTAATTTTTCCCTCTAGTTACAGTAATGGAATTGTTGGGAGATCGCTTTTACAATTAAGCCACTGAGTTAGGACTCAAGATAAAGAAGCTGAGTTTTTTGCCGCTGGCAACTATATATGTGACCTTAGGCAATTGATTTGGTGCCAGTGTATGTCAATTCACTAGTTACACAGTGAAGATTAAAACACTCCTTTTTTCCAGCCCTTTATGTGTAGGTTTGTCTATACCACAGTCACAGCAGCAACTGAAAGTAGCCTAGAGAGAGCTGAGCTGGCTTTAAACTATCCAGCCTGTATGTCAGTGGAAACCAGCTCATCTCAGGCTGAATTACACTGTATCTTGGATGGATTGGGCTGTGCAGACATAACTTATTTCAACCATAAGCTCTTTGGCATCAGGGCAGTCGCTGACCTTAGGTGGAAGTGCTTGGTGCTACAGCAGTATGAAAAAATAATCAGCCAAGGCAATTAACTTTGAACAGGTGAAGTAGGAAAGGGACTGCATCCAATTCACTGCAAGAATGAAGAAGGGTCAAGCCTTTGTCCAAGAAAGGTAGAAAGATGCTGTGAGCAAAGGAGAGAGTTTGTATTTATTTCAGACTGGGTAAATGTTAAGGAAAACAATCTTGTGCTAGCAAATATTTTCCCCTTGACAACCCCTTAGTAACTTGCTAGCTGATATAAGGGAGCTTGCATCCGCAAGGCAAGTTTTTTAAGGATATGTTTAATTTAAGTTTTGCCATAATGTGTTTTAACTTGCTTGCTAGAAATACTTTCTGCTAGGATTAATATCTAATACATTTTCCAGGCTGTTTCAGTTCAGGGCCTCTTTTCAGGAATGGCTTGTGTTTGCAAGATTGATCCAGCCTCCATAACGTGGATTTGAGACAGTTCACTGTTCACTGGGAACTGAGCTGATACATACTTTACTTTAAAATGATGTGCCTTGTGCCTGGTTGAGGCTGTGCTGTGGAAGTGAGTGTGGTGTGTGGTGTGGCTTTTTTTTTTTTAATAGTGCTAAAGTTTAACGAGGAAGCCATGGTGAACTGACAACTGCCTTTGTCACTGGAGTGTGAGGGCCACAGCTCCTGACTTAATGTTCGGAAAAAAGAGAAATATCTGCTGCACTCCTTAATGGGGTTGTTAAGTTTTCAGTTCTTTGCTGACACAGCTGAGCTTCTCAAAACACCTCCGTGTTCAATGTTAACTTTGCTTTCTCTTGAAATCAGTGGGAATCACTATGGAATACTTCACTGCCAGCCAAAAAAAAAGGCATTTGCATTTTTTAATTGAATGTCCTTTTGTGTGAGGCTTGCTAGTTAGGCAGCTAAATATAATTTTTTTTATCTTCAGAATTGCACCAGTGTGAGACTGCAGGAAGTATTATTCACTGCTGCAATAATATTATGTCAGCTCTCTACGTTGATTTAGAGTTCTTCATGGCTGATTTTGGTCAAACTTCCAAAAGCTGAAGATCACAGAGTCAGCACTAGTGCCCCTGTCAGTAGAAACAAAATGGTCCTCAGTTGGAACTGTGCAAACCTGTAATAATATGTAACAATAACAAATGGGGGAGTGGGTAGGGAAAAAAAACATTCCTTAGAGTTGATTTTTTTTTTCCAAGACAAATTGAATCAAAAAGATAACTTGCACTGGTATAGAACTACCACAGGATTAAAATCTGGAGCCAAGATTCAGGAAATTTGATGGTAGCCTTCGCTTCTGCCTCTGACTTTTGGTGTAACCTTGAGAAATGTACCTAGTATTTGGGTTTAAATTCCTGTTTCTAAAATGATATAATTAAATTTCTGTCATATTATCGTTGTAATTACAAGCAACTTCACACTGTTTGGTGTCCAGGCTCGTGGTGGACAAAATTGGAAGCAGTGTTGGACTGCCAGAGTGCTGTCAATAATAAGAACAAGTCAACCATGCTTTCCTCCTCACAGCTTGATATTTATCCAGAAGCTGGGTTTTTTACACAATGCATACCTGAATGAAAGAATTAATCTCTCTATCCTCTTCCTTTCTAAATGATACCATCTTGAATTTTATTTATGCTTTGAAACAATAAAGGAAAATTTATTATATGAATCACTACAGTCTTGAACACCAGCAAAACACAATATCAGCTATTATCATTTGCCTTTTCTCAGTGGCATGAGTCCATGTTTGAGAGTGACATGTCTATTTGAAGACATATAGCTTTACAAAGGATTTGTGGATGTTATTACATATGGAATTGTTATGAACAGTTAATGCTACTATACAGGACTAATTAATTAATACCGGTGGAAATATTTGTGCTTTTCCAACCTAATCAACGTGTTGTCACCCAGTTAACTATTTATATACAGTTCTAATTCAAGTAGCAGCTACCTGTTAGCTTTTGTGTATGTTTTATCTTTCTTTACACGTCTAAGTATTTTGACAAGTAAAAAACAGGACATTCTGAAAATATTGACCTTTTGCAAGTTTTTCCTGTCTGTGGTTTTTTAATCCATTTCAATTTACTCAAGGAGACAGAATAAGGAGTTAAATGTTTACCATGAGAGAACAACATTGGTAATTACTTTGATTTCAGTTCCTTTTGATGTGTATTCAGGGGATGAAGAGGTCAATAATATTATGACCATGCAAATAGAAAAGGGTTCTTTTTGACCATATAAAAACCAGCAAAGGATTATTAAAGCATTAACCTTGATTTTAATGGCCTTGGTTGAGAGCTGAGATCACAATTTGGATGAGCCTGATTATTTACTAAATACAATACATAAATGCAACGGGTTCTTAACACCCATTGCACTCTGGCATTATCGCATTACTGCCAGCCTTTGTTGCCTTGCAGACAGGAATATGAAAGCAATCTGTCATGTAGTGAGACTGGCTCCAGAAGCATTTCTCTGATAAGAAGACCCCCTGCCCTTTGCTAGTGTCTGGTCCAGTAGGCTTAGCCATGCGCTTAATCCCCAGAAAGTGGTTCGATTATTGCTGACCAGCAATGGCAAGATAGTTTTTTTTTCCCCTAGCTATCAACCTTCCATTAATTCCTTAAGCAGAAATGCGGTGCAATCTATATTTCCTTGGCATGTGTCACCCAGATGGTGCACTGCTCATGTTTTCAAATAACCATGCTCCAAATAACAGAGTTTGAATAATAAATTCCACAAATCCTTCCCGAGGAAGAGGCACAATTCTCAAGAGCTGCATAAACTTTACGCATGATGCTGTAGCTCATCCACATTATGCAGAAAAGTATATATTCTTTTGCAAAGCAGATGTTTGTGTTTGGACTCCTTAATTTAGGGAGGAAAAAGCAAGATATATGTTTGCTCAAATGCTGTAGAATATATTTAATATTTGATTATGTCTTAAACACTAGCCTTAGCTCCGTGCTCAGCTTTGCAGAACTTGTCATTTAATATGGCTAAGCTTAAATCCTATGTGGAGGTCGATGCTGTCAAGCAACCATGACTGTACATTTTGGTATTGATTGGAGTCATTGCAGTAAATTCCTTCTTAACTCATATTCCTTTCCATCCCAATCCCCTCCCCACAGATAAAAGGGTGAGCATGTCTTTTTCTGTCTGAGGAGGTATTTTTCGCGTTTACAGACAGCCTATATGAAGATATATGTACACAGTACTCTGTGTGTATGTATACATTCTTTTTCACACACCCAAAGTAAATGCTCCCATTTGCTCCCACTATGCTGTTTTATCACCTCTAATATTTCCTACATTTTTTTCTTCCATCAGATTTCTTATATTGATATACTTGGACCAGAAGGTAGAAGGATGAAACGTCACCTGGCAATAAACTGTATGCAAGATATGGTCATTTGCTGGTGGTCAGCAACTAGTGATGGAGCATGGCCTTGGTCTCCTATTTCCTGTGAGAGGGACAGAGCCAACCTATTGCTATTAGGCTGTGCACATGGCAAATTGGAGGTAAAGTGCTGAACTCTCTTGTTGCATGATTTTTTTCAGATTTGCTAAAGAAGGAACTCTTCAACTTAAATGCATATTCAGCTAGGTATAATGAACAGATACGATCAAAACATAGGAAAGGAAGATCAATCATGCTAATCTTAAAAACAAAGGTTTGTTATTTAATAAAAAAAGCATCTTCTTTAGTAAGTTTACTATTTTCACATTAAAACTGGAAACCTGAGAAATGTAGCAAGGAAGTTATGTCTTTATCACGGAGTAGCTTTGGTGTTGCTAAAACTGAAAATAGAAGTGTCAGAGTTCCGCTAGAAAACTGAGTTAGGAGTTGTAACTGTTGTATGCATGTCTGATGCAATTATTTTATGTTGTCTGCAGTGTTAACTGATAGGCGTTTTACATCTATTTCAAATGTTTTGTTATAAAATTCTGTTTACGCCCAGATGATGTTTAAATTGTTGATACGTGTATTGATCAGATCAGGGACTGATTTTTTTCTAAAAGAAAAAGTCAAAACTCCCCATCTACAGGTGGGAATGTAAGATGCAAGTTAGGACAAAGCTACCTCTTCCTGACACCTGCTTAGCTTACCTTTTTAGGCAGATGTTTCCATTTCATCTATTTAATTTTTATTTCATCTATTCAAGAATCTTTGAATCCAGTTTGTTTTGTCAGGTAGAAAAATAAAAACAGAGCCATCTGGGCACACTCTGAGAGAACCGGAGCCTGAATTTAAAACATTAAAGGTTTTCTGGACTAACATCTTGTAGAGATGCTCCTGTATTTGGAATTTTATTTTCAGTTTATCTTAAGCCACTTCTAGTATGGACTAAAAAGGCATTGACTGTGGGGGAAGAGCACAAACTTGAGGATCAGCTGTGGAATAGATGTTCTGGATTAGCTATTAGAGACTATTCCCCTATAGGGAAAAACCCTAAGTAACACTTTAAAATAAGCCACTCTTACAAACAGCATCCTGTTCTCTTTAATTAGGGAAGATGTAAATGTTTTAATGTCTTGGAACTATTACTTTGATAACTAATATTTGAGTGAGATTTTTTTTTTCCCTTGGAGCTTTCTATATATATTGAAAGCCAAAGAGAAAAGGCAGTTGAGACAGCTTTTCTTTCGTATTTCTGTCATTAGTCACTGTAGAATTGAAGTTTAAATTACCTCCAGCTCTGCCTTCTTTACTTCTTTTCAATTGACCTCTCTCCACTTGCGGTCATCTTTGACTCATCTCTCTCCTCTGCCTGATCTACACCTGCAGTTCTCCATTCCCCCTGCAGCTATGCCAGATCACACAGAAAAATTACTCTGGGAGCTAAAACACGTGGCTGTTCTTTGTAAGCTTTCCCAACCTAGTCTCTGTGCCAGTTTGATATTATGAAACTTCATCCTACTAAGATTTCAGACATTATTCCTTGCCATGACTTCCGTATGTCCAGGTTCAGACAGCAACATTCCCATGCCTTTTTTTTTTTTCTCTTTTTGCATCTTCCAGAAAGCTCCCTGATACCAGCATAGCAGTTTGCAATCTCTGTTTTCTGAGATGTTGTTTAGAGACTCTTTTCTTCTAAGAAATTCACAGAAACCACCCTGTCAATTCAAAGCTTTCTGTGTTTCAATTTTTATCTTATAGGAAGATTCCCAAAATTACAGCTTTCCTCAGCATCTCTCTGTACACCTAGTTTTATCCTGTTCTGGCTTAGACTCTGGTATAGTCCTAAGCACATCACCGGTGGTTTACACAGTGAAGATAACTAACATTCACTGAGGCTTTAGGCCTCATAATCATTTTAATTTGGCCCATATTGTAATAGCAATATAAGAAAACTCTTTTTAAGAGCAGAACTGCTAAATTTGACTTCAATTGCTTTCCATTTTTTGATTCTTTGTCTGTACTTGTCCGTTTCAATTCTAAGATCTTCGGATGAAATTTCTTTTCCCGTATTTATCAATAAAATACAAGCACTGTGCCAGGGCTATGGAAAACTTAGTCATATATGAATAATAAACTGTCTTGCTGGTTGTCAGTTAGGTTGTTCCTTGTACTTGGAATGTTCAGTAAGGCTCAAGACACTCTGCCTATACACGTAGCCTATAAGTATAACCTATGATATTATTTCGCTGAGGTTTTTAACTTAATTTCTCTAGTATTCCTTATGGGCAGGAGTTAAATTCCTGTGCATGGATGGCAGAATGCCACAACCCAGCAGTTCTAGAAGTAATGTCAACCCCCAACCTGCATTTAACTGAGGTATATTTTTCCCCTACAGAGTCTTGGTGGGGGACACTAACTTAACACCCTTAACTTCTGAGGGTCACTTGATAGCTTAAACATGAACAAAAACATAGTTAGCTTTTCTAGAGAGCTCTAAATGGCTGCTCTCCAGGTTAGACACCACAGAAATACAGTGATTCTGTAAGCATGCTTATTTTCCTCTCTTTATCTCTACTCCCTTACCATTTGTAGTATTCTTCAGGTAAATAAAAACAGAGTGTGCCATTGTTATGTATGAAAGTAAATCCATATTTATCATATCTGACCAGTTATATGAATTTTCTCCCAGTAAATGATTATTGTCAACAGTAGAAGAATAAGAAGCATGAGCTGATTCAGTTTAGAGCATTTACCATAAAGAAGTGTAATCAAGTAATATCACCATTTTACTTGAAAATAGCAGTATCAGTTGGATAAAGAAGCATTATTATCTAGAATTAAGAGAAAAACAGAAATTGCTGAATATCAAGACCATAAAGAGCTGTTTGGCATATTGGGTTTGTGAAACCAAGCCCCGGGAAATGAATGGGTGCTACCTGCCCACAGCCATTGCCTCATTGCTGACCTTTGGAAACCACAAAATGACCTGCCAGCTACTGACACTCACGTGTTGGGGCAGAGCAAAGGTAAGCAGGAGCACTTATTTGATACTACTTCCTGCCTGGAAGAATTTTCTGAGTATTATTGGCTGCTCCCCAGAAGAGTGTGTATTAGATGAGGACAGGAATAGCTCTGAGATGAGGCAACCCCTTGTCACGATCATTTCCTGTAACTACACGTTCTGTGCTGGGATGATTCACATTGCCCATGGAGTATTTGGGGTATTGTGTACCTCAGCAGCTTTTTAACTTCATGAAAGAAATACATTTTACTTTTTAAATACACTCTAAATTTGATTTGAATTTTCCTATGTGGCTTTATGTTTTAGCATTTGCTGCGTTTAAGGCTGTAGGTAAGCACTATTCCTCTAAAAACAGAAAGAACTTTTTCCTTGCAAATCTCAACTTATTTTACTGAGTTTTTTTTCTGAGATCAGTGTTTTTACTGTGTTGAATGCTTTAAGATCGGGTGAAGAATTGTCCCATGAAGAAATAAAAGTGCTTTTCTCTTAAGCATTGTCTTTGCTTTGGTGTGTGATGTACATTTGAATACATGCATCCACGTTGCTCCAGGAGTATTTGTCTGTTGGACCTTTGTCTGCTTTCCTATGTGCATTGGTTTCCTCCAGTAAACTCACCCATTCTCTAATTTATTTATTTAATTATTTGGTGTTTGTTTGGGGGTTTTTCTATGTTAAAGTATCAGTCATCAATCATGTTATTTAAATTGTCTCCATGTGGAGATAACACTGGTGTTTTGTTTTCAAAACCAGAAGAGGAATCTTCCAGAAATTATTTCAAACAATTTGCTATGAATAAAAAGGATCTGATGTGAAATCATCTTTGGATTACCTACTTTGAGAGAAAGTCCTGTTGAAATCAACATGAACTTTATTCTGCAAACAAAAATTAACAGGAGGTGCTGATGCCAGGGCTCAGTTACTGTAGTACTTTGCATTTGTCTTTGCCATGTTTATTTTCCCTCCATTTAGTGCTAATGTGAATGACTGAAATCATACTTCAATCTTGTGGAAAAATTAGCTTCCCTGAGAGAGCATATTATTTTTCTTTCTCCCAAGAGAATATATTTAAATTATTGCATCCACATGGCACCTCAGATTTGTGAAATAAACACAGCAGATCTTTTTTTTGTGCCCTGTCCTACAGTTACTGTAGTGCTCAGAAAAACACCCACCGTGTGTGACTGAATGACTGAAATACCTCTCATACACATACAGCAAAGAATGTAAAATCCTCCATGTCACATTGGGTTAGAAGTTCAGTGAATAATACGGGATAAAGATGATGATTATGATAATTTTTGAAAGAAAATAAGAATAAATGTTGACTGGAGATCTAAATAATAAGATTGCATGTAGGACTGTAGGCACAATGCAGCCAAAGTAGTAACCTAGAGTAGGAGCCTTGCATTTTTATTTTAGAAAGGTTTTGAAATAAGGTGGGTTTTTTCCTTTCATCTTCACAGTGCTGTATTTAGAACTATTTTACTCTAGTGTGCACCACACTTCCCACTTTACATTTCTAATTAGAATGTTTGTTGTTATTTGGAACCTCACTGTGTGAAATTAAATAAGCACTTCTTTAACATCCATAAAATAAATCAAACATTTTTTCTCATCTGAAAGACACACAATTCAGTCACAGCAAGCTTATTTCTCTGTTTCTTTTGTTTTCTTTTTTCATCTGCCTGGTAAGCCAATTTTCTGCTTAAGAACTACTGGTTAAAACTCTTACTTGTTTTGATATGTGGACTTTATCCTTTCCCAGTATTCTGTGCAAAGATTTGCATTGAGAAGAACGATACTGCCCACACAAGTTAGTGCTATTATTTTTTCTCAAACGTAAAATGAAAGAAAGTGTTTTAACTAGCAGAGTTCAGGTCCCTTGTTTATGAAGATTAAGAGATTCCTTTACTAGGATTCTTATGATTCCTGACTCTAGGATTTGAGAGCCTGGCATTGTAGCATCCCTCATCCTGCTGATGAGCAGATGCAGAGCTCAGGCCAGTACTGCAAGAGGAAGACAATATAAATGTGCAGTAGTGGTGCATGTCTGCCACATTAATAAGGGAAATAAGTATAAATTATGTGGACAATATTTAAATGCTTGTACTGTATTTTTGTAGCATTCACATCACAAAACTAAAAGGAACTTTTAATTTTTTTAATTATTTGTGTATTTATTTTCCACAAAGTAATTGGTGTTACTTCATGCAAAGTACTTCCAGAAATCTTTCCTGGAAATCCAAGGCTAAGTGCTTAGGCCAAGATTTATGGAAAGTACTTAACACTGAAAGAACTGTACACCCTGCCATGTGACCTTACAGCTTAGTGTTTCAGATCCACTGCCATGTCCCCTCCTCCAAATATCTGACAGTTGTCCTACCCAATTCTGAGGAAACTCCTCCAGCTTTTGCTTCCCCGTTCCCTAAGGAAATGATTTGTTAACTCCTTCAATGAAATTCCAGAGAACTGCTGCTTACCAGGAAGGAATCCCACTGAATTCCTTTAAATGGACCGCTAAAGCACTATGTGCACTACATTTACCAGCAAGTGGCTACTTACCAGATACAAGAAGAGTTGGCAGAATACCATCTTCTTGGGGAAGAAGAAAAGTTTTGATTATTAGACTTCTTATCTTTCAAAAGCATTATTTTAGCCTTATTAACATGTCTCTGTAACTGTGTGTCTCTCTGCTTTACTTTTCCAGTTAGCGGCATGAAGAATGAATAATAAAAAGTAATTTCTGACAGAGAAACTCAAATCTTCCCTCTGAGATGAAAGGGAACATCCATTTTTTTCTCCTTCAGAATGCCAAGTGGCAGTTACATTCAGTAAAACTGGAAGCCAGAACAAAGAGGTCTCTCAGCTTGATACTCTTCCTGCAAGAGGCACATGAGGCCACTGATGCATGAGATCCAATCTAAGGAGAAATGTTTCTCTTGTTTTCAGCCAGAATATGAACAGTAGTGTCTTGAAAAGTTTCCTTTAAGCCCTACGTGTTTAAACATTATGCCAAAACTTATGTTTTGAAAGGCAGCAAATAGTCTTTCTCTCCTTGCAGGAACTTTTTCCTGGTTTAGAATTGTGTTATATACATCAACTAGCCCTACCCTAGACTTCATTTCAAGGATTTGTTCTCGAAATTATGTGAAACTAGGAAGCTTCTCATCTCAAGACTCATTCGATTAGCCTTCCAAAATGCAAGATTTTACTTTCTTTTGAATTCAAAGTAGTGGTCATCATTTTGTCCTACTTTTGCTCTAAGAAGGCAGAACAAAATTATGAATTGGGTGCAGTTTACTTGCTGACTCTGAGACAATCATATGGTAACGTTTACTTTTTTGTGACTGTTTCCATTGCTTTTTTTTCACCAGTCACTCCTATGGAGTTGTGAAATCCATGTTTCACATCTTTTCTTCTCTATTGTCATAAGCTTCAAGGCCAGCCTATCTTCAGAATTAAATAGTGATTTCAGGCTTTCATTTCTCATAGGCTTGATTATTGTGTGGATCCTCATGACTTTCTTGTAGCTTGTGAGGAGATGTCCAGAGAAAAACACTGGTTTGGGGTCAAAATATGTAGCTAATTAATGCAGTGCATTGAAAGCTGCCACAGGAAGACAGAAATCTGAGTCCCAGAGGCCCTCAAGGCTCATTTCACTGAAGTTATGGAAGCTTTGAAGACTTGCTTGGGCAAGACTTCTGTTTCACACGTTTGAAAGGGAGCTCCCTGGGTCTCTGTACATACTCTTAGGAGAAACTGCAGAACAAACAATACCACTTCACTTCGCCTTTATTTGGGGTTAGAGAACTCTGTGGTCACAGTAATCCTTTGTCCACGATAACCTCTTTTAGGAGTTTCCTTGCTATGCAATTTAACCCCCTAATAAACACACTTCAGCAGCTCTAACATCTGCACGGCAGCCACTGCAACATTCTGTGGGCATAAAACGCCTAGTTGAAGAGACCAAGTCATTGGTGAGGGAATGATTGAGGTGAGAAAATGTTTTTCAGACTGTATAAATAATGTAATCTTTTATTTCCTCTTTGGTATATATTTTCATTGACCACTACTCTGTTGAGATTGGTTGCTGAGGTTTTCACAGGTTAGGTGCATTGGCTTCTGTATTAGGTGCTTTTGCATTAAGTGGTTCTCTGCATGCTGCTCATCCTAAAGTAACAAAGACTTTTGTATTAACTGTCAGCTGGTTTCCAGCCAGAGAACTACAATAATCCTTTTTTTCTTTCTTTTGAGTGAGAAACCTTTTTGCTGACAAAATAAGTAAAGTGTCAGAACAAAACATCCTAATCAGCCCGATCAACATCCCAAATAGCTTGTTTATAAACTTATCAGTTGCTTCTGAAGTAATGGGTGGTATGCCAAAAGATCTGAATTTTTTATTCTCTTTTGCAGGATGAAAGGCTAAATTATGTGTTCAGTTGCTCTTGTGATCTGTGGAAAACAAATTTAAATTGCTCTAATATTATGTGTGCATTTCTGTTTTCGACTGAAATTTCCAGGTCTCCTTCCTCATCCTCTCTTCTTTTAATCACATTTTTTACCTCTTTCTATGTTAGAAGGTGCTTTCATACCACCTGAACTTAAGGGGCTTCCAAAAGTTGTGGCAGGTCAGCAACTTTAATTTATAATGTGAAGATTGCTGTGGGTATACCTGAGGGCAGGGTTCGGCTCAGGCTGACATTTTCCTTTCACTCTTTATTTCTGCATGAACGAACACCAGCAAGTTTCTGACTGACTTGCACTACTCTCATTATGCTAGAGACATGGGTTTTCTCACTCTTTCAGAGAAATATCTTTTCATAAGCTCATTTGCATCTTATTTACAGCTGGTTTTTCTCCCACGGTTTCTCTACTCGTATCCTCTACACCACCTCTTGCTCAAACCCAGATATCATAGGACATGGATCTTCACTGTCTCCACTGCTCCACTGTTGTCTCCCCCACTATGGCACTTCCCATGTTTCCACACTAGAGATTCTTGCTCTTTGCCAGCTACTGTCTTTTTATCACATCCTGTCTTTGTGTTCTTCTTCCAGTTCATTCAACTTTCAAGTACCCCATAATGATCCCCCCTTTTCTGCTATCACAAATTCATCTATTCTGCATCTAAAGCTATGTGACACCAAAGAACATCTACCACCTACTCATTTGGCAATATACAGTAGATGTTGTTTAAACATGCCATTGTTTCTACCACTACAGTGTAGTATTTTCTGTTACCATGGCCCAGAGCAAATGAATCTTCTACACATGATGCTCAGAGTAATCTACTATAGATTTTTGAGTAATTTTGGGATTTCTCCCCCAGCCCACTTGTGAGTAAGCAGTTATTGTGATATTCTGCTTGGTTTCACTCTTACTAACATTTTTAAGACCATCCCCTCTTTTATCTTCTATTCTGCTAACCTAATATACAGGTCTGGACAAACAAATGCAGCTCAAACTATATTGCAGGGGTTTTTTAAGTGAAATGAGTAAACCTTTTAGAAGTTAAAACAGTAGACTCTAAAGAATGCATATTTGTTTTACTTACTGACCCACAAGGAAGTGTATTTGCAGTCGCTTATTTTTAAATCATCAAAGTAAGAATAAATTACTACAAATGACTGCCAAAACCTCTTGGATTTTTTTTTTTTTCAGGTTCTGAGTTTTGTGCGTACAGAATGGGATCCCCTCCATGCCAGCTTCAGCACTCACCAGCCCTACCAGGTGCACACAGTGGAGCACTCGGTGTCGGCCACCAAGGAGCCCATGGCCGACAGCTGCGTCTACAAGTGCCTCAGGAACAAAATCCAGTGTGCAGCCATCACCAGGATACCGCTGCGATCCAGGGCCATCAGCTGCTGCAGGGATGTTACAGAAGACAAACTAGTCCTGGGCTGTGAAGACTCCTCAATAATTCTGTATGAAGCCTACAACCAAGTAACTCTGTTAGCCCAGGCAGAACTGCTGCCTGCTGTGGTGACCTACCACCCTGCCGGGGCCGTATTCGTGGTCGGCAGCTCTCAAGGGGAGCTGCAGCTTTTTGACACAGCACTGTCCCCAGTTAAAATTCAGCTCCTGGCACAAGACTATTCACCTGAGGCGACTTTGCAATGTAGTAAACACTTTGAGGTGCCTAGCAGCCTCATCCAGATCCAGTGGGCTGCACCTCCAGTTCCGTGTGTCAGCCCTGACAGCATTGATATTCATGATCTTTTGTTGGTTAGATTTGACAAAGGACCCTTGGGAGTACTTCACTTTAAACCTGGTAAGTTCCTAAGCACATATGGTGAACCTTGAGCTCTCAAGGAAACATCTGTACCCCACAAAGTTTTTTGTAGTTTGAAACACGCTAACTTTAGATACATGGGACTCATAGCCTTTAAAGCAAATTGGTCCAATAACATCTGAAGATATGAACCAAGGAGTTTTTTATCTGTTTCACAATGACTTAATACGTTTTCATATGGGACGGGCAGGATAGGACTCCAATCTGTTGTCAGGTCAGCATCCCATCATGTTCCCCATTACTCTAATAGAGCATAACAATTTATCATACAGAAAATTCTTCTAATCTGTAGTATATAACTTTAGGAATTGTATTCATCCTGTAGCAATAGCCTTAACAAGGTGAAATAATCCATATTTAATAATAGAATAGTAATGCTATTTCTTTCCCAAATTATTTTTTTGTGTGTATGATGTATATTTGTCCCAGTACTCTGTTTTTCTGGCTTCAGTACATGAAGTTGCACCTTTTCTTTCCTTGAAGACTTCTCACAGAAGAAGAAAGTCCTTCATAACCTTCAGAGAAGTTTGTTCTCTCAACTAATTTGCAAGGAGTTGCGAATAAAAGAATTAGTAATACTAATTTTAGAATGTATATAGCACTTCTCATTTTAGGTGTAAGGGGATTCTGAAAGAGTAAACTCACAACTATCTTCCTCTTACAGGATAACAAGAAGCAGAAAAGGAAAGCTAAAGTGCTTTCCAAGAGTTACACGGTGAGTCAGTGGCTGAACTAAGAATAAAACCCCTACAGTGGCTCATCAGTGAGAACTGTATTCATTTCATTCAAGTCAGGCAAGTTATAGTGGTGTAAATCCACTGTGAGGGCTAAAAAAACCAGTCATTCTTAAACCTTCTGACCCCCAAGCCAGTGTTTCAGCAGGGCAGGCAGTCATCCTGGAAAATTTCAGCATTTTGCCCATTGTCCAAGAAAACAAGATTGCCTCTCTGGATCTTCATGGGTGTTTTTAATGATTCTTTTGTATAAAGCTATTGAGATTAGAAACAAGCCTTTTTTAAAGAAAAACAAACAAACCCCAAGAAAACCCTAAGACAGCAACCTAGTTGACAGTAAGATTTAAAAATCTACTTTATTTCTTTACTTAATGAGACACACATGTGCTTTTGTGTGGGAGAGCCTGACTAAAAATACCGCAGACCTAAAAATTTGAAAGACTGAATTAATAAAACTTAACCAAGCATGCCACTGCAAAAAGGTAAATTAATATAATAAGATGTTTGCAACAAAAAAATGTTGGATTGACTTCTAGTTGTGTAGTTTTAAAAGAGCTGATCCGGATTATTGCTGTTATCCAAAAAAACTAATAAAAAACCTCTTTGCAGGTTATCATTTATTTTGAGATAATTAGCTGCATTAAGTTCAATGACAGGTTTAATAGTTGCAGAGCACCCCAGAACACTAATTATAGCAGCTATTTGATGTTTTTGTGCATGTTGGCCATTTGAAAAAAAAGAAAAAAAAAAAAACACCTCCAAATTATCTGAGTCCTGATTTCGGCTGGGATGGAGTCGAGCTGGAGGCACTCTACCCACCTCTACCTTGCTTTTCTTCAGTCCTCCCTTGTGAGGTTTTCTCACAACAGCTTTCCAGAAAGCACAGCTTTCCCCTTGCTATCTTTAGCACATTTATGTTCTTACCAAGGCAAGCAGGCTCTCAGTACAGGGATTTAGAGGCCTTTCCTGCTAATTGCCAGCTTGTAAACTTAATTGGACTGTCTCCCTGGGCACCGTTCCTAAATCAATTAGGCAGTGAGTTGGCTGTCACCTCCTTTTCCCAAGCAGGTTGCCTGGAAGCGCACCACCCAGGAGAAGTCAAGCATCCAAATGGGAAGATGTTGACCTCTACAGCTGAAAGTTATCACATTTTAAAATTCATTCTGTATAATTACTGTAAAATCTCTTCTAGGAAGAAGGCAAAGCTCTCTCCCTCCTTCCCTCCCTCCCTCTTTGTAGTCCACTGTGCAAAAATATGCTGTTCTCTATTTCATCCTAGTTTTCAGCTTTGCACATCTTCTGCTTAGTTTGCCACACTCCCAAGGTAACTGTGTTGATTAGTGAGCCCTTCTTCACAGCCTCAGCAGTTTTTGGGTCTCTGCTATACAAGAAATAATGCAAATATAAGTTATACAGAAAATAGAGGGGTCCATGACAGCAAGACCCAGACAGACATTCAGGACTTAAATAAAATCCATGATTAACACATGGCTTGGAATGGTTTCCCACAGAAGTCTGTTAAGAAACTCTGTCAATGAGAATAAGCAAATATGTTTTTAACTTCCAGCTATATTATGATTTTGGGCAAGTTCTCTGAATTCTCCATTGTGATGTCTATCGAGATGTATTTCAGGAAAAGATTCATATTAAATATACCCTCAAACATTAATGGCAGATATCTTTGGTGTCTAATGCCAAACTCATTTCCAAAAGTACTGCGGCTTCTTGTCATTGATGTCAGCCTAGATCTTGGATAATGCCAAACGTGGTACTCAGTGCCAGTGGTTCAGCATTGCTGGCCTCAAAAAGCATTTTAAATATAATATTATATTTAATTAACATGAAAATAAGTACTTTTACCTTCACTTAGTTGTTAATGTGAAGATTGCCCAGCTTCTGTAATACTTTAAAAAACTAAACATTTAGAAAGAATAAAGTCTGCCATAACTATTAGGTATTACCAGGTTAAACATGGCTATTACACATTGTAATGTCCACAAGCTTTAATACACGCAAAAACATTAGAAAACCATGTCTTTTCTTTAATGATGCTAAAAAAAATTAAGTATTTCTCTGCTACAAAATATAAATTTGTACGGTTTTTTGCCCCCCAAAGCATCACATCTGTATTTGCAAGTTCTCAGCAGGTTACTTCTCCTCAAGCTATAGTCAGATGTTTTTCTTTTTTTTTCCCCTCAATTCTTATTTTGCATCACAAACAGTATTCACAACAACATTTACGAAAGTTATGTGAGGTATGTTTTATATATATCAGGTCTGCTTTTCTCTGTTATCAGACTTTGTTTTCCTCAGCGAGTCATATGGCTTTAATATCAGTATTGAAATTGAGTTTGTTCCCTTTCTCATCGGAACTTTTTCCTTCAAATTAGTTTTGACAAACAAGATCAGAATATAAATTGGGAAAGTAAAAAAATAACATTATATTTTCATTTAAAGAGAGAGAAAAAGTAAACTTATTCTGGTCTCTAATATTTGGAGGAGTACTGACAAACTCACTCTATCAGAGTGAGCAAGACTTGCTAAAATGCCGTGTGTGGCCTATGTTATATGATCTTCTGGCTAGTCAGAGGCAATAAATAACATTACTTTCTGCAGCATTTCAGACACCTTTTCTTCTCAGAAGCTGAGACCTACAAGTCAAGAAGCATTCTTATGGCTAACTTGTTCTTGGTTTCATGTACAACCATAATTCAAAGGTCTCTAGGTGTTGGTAACTTCCATGATATCCCCTCACAGTAAAAATGCTTCACTTAGAGAATATTACCAAGCTAGAGGTAGGTTCCAGAGACGTTGCAGTATGGAGATTAATTGACTAACAGTTGCTTTGAAGTTGGAGCTGCTGTACACTTGCATACACGGGTACACTTGTCACACAGTTTGTGTGACACAAATGCTGAGTTTTAGTGTTCTTCAGTAGTATTTTCCTACAGAAAGGAGAAAATTGTGACAATTAATTTATTATTTATTATTATTTATTAATTTATTACCTATCATACAATTGTGATAAACTGTGAATAAACTTTTCCTACCGTGTCTAAAACGAACTTCATTACATGATGTTGTTACCAGTGAGTTTTGGCTACATTCTCTCAACCTCCGTGTGTGAAATTCACTGCTGATTTTTCTCTACTGTCCAAAGCACACTCAGCCTAAATATACCAAGATATGAAGGAGCTACCTCGTGTAAAAATTTAATACTGAAATCCATCAACTTAATTTTAAACAATGGCAATTATTTTTAACTGTGCTGAAAAGTAGCCAGCTACTGTTTTATGTACTTTGTATCAAAGTATAAACCCATTATCTTTGGTTTTGATATTTCCTGTTAAAGGTGTGATCACAAGAGGACAACTGGGCCTTGTGGAAATCATCCACCAGTACATTCATTATGATGAGATACATGAGGCAATTAATGTCCTGAACACCATGAACTGGAACACAATGGGTCATCAGTGCTATATCTGCTTGAGTGCCATTTGCAATCACCTTCTTAAACAAAAGCTTACACCAGACAGGGAAGGTAAGAGACTGTTTATATTTCTAATGTATTTTTGTGGTTTCTTTGTAATTCGTATGTGGATTATGGCAATGTATTTATTGACTGTATAAAGAAGACAATAGTGAGTATCCAGACAGCCAGATTATGGTGCTTCATAATCACATATCATATGTAGACAAGTCATTTCAATAAAATCTGGGCTAATGTGTTGACTACATTTTAGTTTGTATCAATAGTGATACTAAAATAATGCATATTTTAATATACATGTGCTATAGGCATTACTTAATATATGGCGTTAGCATATATATGCTGTAACTTCACTGCATTCTATAAATTTAGCTTATGTTACAGACAAATAGTACAGGATTGAAATGTTTTTAGATATACGTGCTGAGACAGCACCAACTTAAGGAGGGATGTTTTCCTGCAACAGGGAAAAGAGATTTTAGTATGTTTTTTAAGGTGCTTTTGAAGGGTCATTCTTTCATTACAAGATACAAAGTCTTTGAATACACTATCCTCTGCTGCCTCCTTTAGGATTAAAGCACTTGTCCTCACTGTAATCTGGCCCCCTGCAGTAGTAGCTGGGGTCCCTCACAAGAAATTATGAATTTTAGGTTTAGCCCCATCTCTGCTGAGACCTGTTGTGATGCCTTCCTCTTGATTTGCTGTCTATCTTGAAACTCAATAGACTTCAAGATTTGATGTGCCTTGATTTAGTGAAGGTGTTATCCTCCAGTCTAGCAGGCAGACAGCTGGACACCAGGCATCTTTTGTAGCAAGAAAGAATACTTAGGATTCTGACATGTTTGATGATAGAAAAACTCCAAGGTGTCCTACATTGCTGCCAAACCATCAGCTATCCCATTTTATGGGATCTGATTAAAAAAGTCTCTGCATTGCAAACATGACATGTTGATTCTAAATAAAACATGCTTTGAAAAGGACCTGTGAAAAGGGCTGAGCATGAAACTCTTCTAAAAATATGCACATTATAAACAGATGTCTGTGTGTTTCCCCTCACATGCAGCTCCCTAACACTGTTTACAGCAGAAAGAATTTTATTCCATCCAGGAGTTATTCTATCTGAGTCTAACAAATTTGACATGGTAATTTGTTTTCTTTTTTATTAGCAAAACCCAGTGGGGCCTTTTATTTATAGTGATGGGGCAGTTATCTCTGAGATCTTTATCCTGCCTTCAACATCAAGCTGAGCTGTCTAATGAATCTATAACTGTGCTAGTAGTTGCTCATATTCCGTGTCGGTTGAAATGTTTCAGAAGTACAAAACATGCTGACAAGAAAACAGCAATGGCAAGAGAGTATGTCTTGTTTTTCTATTTTAATCTAAATTGACTGCTGCCTTGAAAGAAAATGCTTTTAAAGTTCGACTTATCTTACTATCTAGATTTAAGATAACACAAAACTAGTTTACTAACAATTTGCCTGTGTTACTAACACAGTACTACCAGCTGATTTAGTGCTGTCAAGCTAATAAAATAACATATAACTATTCTTGGAAGGAAAGAACCATTATCACAAAATGCAGAAATGCATAGTTCAAACAAACATTAATAACAGCAAATCAATGAAATTCTGTTTGTCTAATGAGGCAATGTTATATTTTCCCTTTAAAGCAAGGTTAATATATAGAAAATAAGTATATAGTAAATTCTCCCTGTTCTGCCTACAAGGCCTTGTACTATGTTGTTAATTCTCAAGCAAAATTCACAAGCATAAATATTATTGATCAATTAATTTCCTTTCAGCTAAGCATATGGGACACAGAAGTGTGCTGTGTATTTACTTGTATTATTTATAATTTTGTATTAAAAAATTGTAGGAAAATGCCTAAGAGCTTGAACTGTGGAGTCTATCAGTCAGAAAATATTTAAAGCAGAGAGAACTTGTGTAATGAAAGGGTTTTATTTTATTGATTACAAGGGAGGTTATCCTATTTCCCACCACTACATGCTGTCAAACCCTTAGGGTTTTTAGACCCTTTTATTTAAAATTTTTAAAGAACTGTGGGCTGAAGGAGGTTCCTTAGACCTCAAGGCCATCACAAAGAGGGTTCTGTTACCTGCTGACCTAACACAATAATCCCTGAAAAACCGAACTCCCTTGTTGTTTGCCTAAGAGGACAAAGATGATTTGAGCTAATTGAGAGTTCATCTCTACTGGACAATCTTGTTCAAACTGTATTACTCTTATGAGTCACTTTTAGTTGTCGGCTGCTGGTGAGAACTTGATGTGTTATAGACTTCATTATCCTTTTCATAGCTTTTATTGCTCAAAGTCATTGTCAGCTCTGCCTCAAAGTGAAAGTTTATATGCACATTTGTGCCTGTACAGTCTGTCATATTTTAATTTCATCTGTCCTACAACAACATCACATTTCATCAGTGTTTGAGGAATTTGACTGACTGCAAACATGAGCAACCTGTTGTAATTGAAACTGATTCACTTGCTTCATGGCTGCTGTGTTTGAACTCCACAGCACAGCTTGAGGCAAGCCTTGGAACCTTTTATGCACCAACAAGACCCCTCTTGGATACCACTGTGCTGGAATACAGGGACCCAATCAGCAGATATGCAAGAAGGTTCTTCCACCACCTGCTCAGGTGAATGACAGTTTCAACTTCTATCAGCTTAAAATTAATTGCATATTTCAATAACAGCCTACTTTAATGTGGTTAACATTTTCCAAGAGGACCACCCCTGACAAAAATGCATTCATTGTTAATGTTTGTTTAACTTGCACTTTGTTCCTTTCAAATAGAGTATTTCAGATAAAGTGCTATTCAGAGCTCTTCTGTCATCAGTACACTTAAAATGAATCACCCTTTCCCTTTTAGCTTGATAGAAAAAAGATAACATGCTTATGAGAGATTGATATTCAACAACTGCTTTTAGATTAGCTATTGAAAGAGCTTACAAACTTGGAGAAAACCCTGCTAGAACACAAAAGAATGCTGCATGATCCAAGACATTCCTATCTTCGCACCACTGAAATCTGGGCATTTTGTTATTCTTACCTTTAAAGTTCTCAAATATAAATTCATGTTCCAGTAATTTTCAGTGAATTTTCAATTACATTCATGTAAGAGGAGAAAATGAAATGTTGAATTTGTCTGTAAATTATATAAAATCATGGATTTGGGTTTGGAAAGGACCTTAAAGATCATCTAGTTCAACCCACCGACTACAATGGGCCGGAACACCTTCCACTAGACCAGGTTGCTCAATGGCCCATCCAGCCTGGCCTTGAACCCTGCCAAGGTTAGGGCATCCACATCTTCCCTGGGCAACCTGTTCCAAGTGCCTCACCAACCTCACAGTAAAGAATTTTTTTCTTATATCTAACCTAAATTTCCCCTCTTTCAAGTTGTACCCATTATTCCTTGTCCTATCACTACAGTTCCTGACAGAAAGTCCCTCTCTGTCTTCCCTGTAGACACCCTTCAGGTCTCCGCACAGCTTCTCTTCTCCAGGCTGAACAGCCTCAACTTTTTCAGCCTGTCTTCTTAGGGGAGCTGCTCTTACCTTAGAAAATACCAAATTCAGCTAGAATTTATAGTGATTGGTTTATTGTTTTATTTTGCCTTCAAAATAATAGCTTTCATTTCTGTAGTTATAAATATCATTATGCAGCAGCTTAACCTGTTCATTTGTTCAACAGCACCTATAGCTGAAACATTCCCTCTGAGAATTACCCAGTGGATGAAAATAAGGATAAATTACCTTATGAAAGATAAATTCGTAACACCTTGTTGAGGAGTGTAGCTGGACATAGTGAAAAGACTTACAATGCACCCTTTTTCAGTGATTCATCCAGATTGTATATACTGTCTGCATAGGCAGAGCTAGGAACTGCAAGTTACTTTGATAGCACACTGTGCTTTTTTTCAAATCCTAAAGAAAAATATTTTATATTGTCTTCCACGCCTTGAGCCTGAAGAGGATCATCTTACTGGTAAACAGGTCCATTCCAGTGGGGAAATTATTCCAAGTGGATGAATGCTCCAATATTTGCATAGCATGCACCAGCCTTTCACTGGAGTTTTCCTAATACACATGACCACAACAGTGGGCACAAACTCTGCTGTTGCCTTTCTCCTAGAAACCAGCAGGGAAGATCTGTTGCAGCAATGGCCAACTTGTGGTGGCTGTGGGCCAGTTGCCTGCGGAGGACAGATGCAGAAGGAATGCCTTGGAGATTGCTGAGAGGTGTAACTATAGTGCTCTTACATCTGCAAGAGAAAGGTGTATTCCCTCTGACTCAGGGTTTGCTTCCAAGTGCTAGCAGGCATGCAGAGGCATGGGGCCCCAGCTAAGCTGCCAGCCCTTGGGGCTGCTGAGCGCAGCTGAAACACTGACTCAACTTTCCTAAAACAAGAACCTTCAGTGTCAGAATGCTGCCTGGACAGCGTGGGGCACAGGCAGGAGGTGTGTGGAGAAATGTTTTATCTCCACCATAAAGCAGCGCTTGAAAAATCTGTGATTTTGGCAATTTTGGGAAAAATATGTGTTATTTTGCTGTTTTCCTGTTGTCAAAGGGATTTGTATTCAGCTGAATCAAAGTGATAGGATCGTGTGATTGCTGCATAACAGATGGTAATGCTTAAAGCTTATCTCAGAAGACATAATCTAAGTACAAAATTAAATGTTCAAATACGGGAGATTTATCTGATAGAAAGCAAGGAAATGGTGTTCAGAGCTGATCATTATTGCATTAAAGTGGCTGTGCCTTAATTGGGGTTTATTTCCTTTTAGATGTTTTCTTAAGTGACTGGAATGATTTGAATGTAGGCTAAGTAGGCTAAGCAGAGAAAACTACAGATTTGTTGGGGAATGGCAAACCGTGGCTCTGGGTAAATGAATGCCAATCCAGGCATGATGCAATGTCTAGGAGGATCATAGGAGACACAGTGCTCACTAATTCAGGCACATGGAAGTTGCAGTTGCTGCTATTACATCTGTCAGTGAGAGGCCAGCAAGACAAACCACTTCTGCCGGACTGCATTTACAGCTGTAGGTTCAGAACAGGAGGAAAAGTGAGAAGAGAATCATTCTCTTTCCCTTTCAGGTCAGCTTGTTATGCCCCTGAGGATACTGAAAATGGAGTTCCTCCCACTTACCTGTTTGTCAGAGACAGTGGCTGTTTCAGGGGGTCAGGAAGCCTACATTTTAAGTCAGTTATATGCTCTGTCTCAATCCTTGTCATTCCAAAATGTTGGAAGTCAAGGAGACAAGGCAGAAGGCCAGCTTGACTGAGCAGGGATCTTCTTTTGGAGATAAAGCAAAAAAGGAAAGTGTATGCCCAGTGGAAGCAAGTTCAGGTGACATGAAAGAAATACAGAGATGCTGCTCACCACTGTAGAGAGAAAATGTGTGTGGCTAAAGCTCAGTTGGAGTTGAAGCTGGACAGAACTGGGGAGGAAAATTAAAAGAGGTTTTTTTTAAAATACATTAATGGCAAAAGTGCAGAAATAACATCAGCCTGTTACAGGGTGAGGATGGTCACCTCACAAACAGGCACATAGACAAGGCAGAGAAATTTAATGGATTCTTTGTTTCTGTCTTCAGCACTGATGATGAACTAGGGGGGTCCCAGTGCCCTGAGCTGGAGGACCATTCCAGTGAGAATTATAAACTACAAGTTGACCCTGAAGTTGTGTGGGATCTGCTGCTTGAGGTGGTTCCCAACAAATCTATACGGCCTGATGGGATTCATGAGAGAATATTCAAAGAGCTGGCTGATGTCATTATGAGGCCTCTCTCAGTTTTTTAACTGTCTTGGGAATCTGGAGAGGTCTCAGTTGACTGGAAGCTGGCTAACATTGTCCCAGTTTTCAAGAAGGGCAAAAAGGATCACCCTGGAAACTATAGGCCTGTCAGTCTCACTCCAGTGACTAGAAAATTATGGAGATTATTCTGGGAGATATTGACAAACACCTGAAGGACAACACAGTCATTGGTCACAGCCAGCACAGCTTCATGAGGGGAAAGCCCTGCTTGTCAAACTGATTTCCTTTTATGACAAGATAACCCACCTACTTGATCCAGGGAAGACAGTTGATATAACCTTTTTGGATTTCAGTAGAGCTTTAAAGCTTTTGATACCATTTCTCACATTCCTCAAGGGAGGTAATTGTCCTGCTCTGCTCTGCACTGGTGTGGCCTCACCTCGAATATTGTGTGCAGTTTCGGTCACCACAATATAAGAAAAATATTAAGCTATTAGAGAATGTCCAAAGGAGGGCAACAAAGATGGTAAAGGGCCTTGAGGGGAAGCCTCATGAGGAGGGTCTGAGGTCACTTGGTCTGTTTGGGCTGGAGAAGACTGAGGGGAGACCTCATTGCAGTTACAACCTCCTCATGAGGGGAAGCAGAGGCATTGATCTCTTCTCTCGGGTGACCAGTGACAGGACCCAAAGGAATGGCCTGAAGTTTTGTCAGGGGAAGTTTAGGATGGATGTTAGGAAAAGGTTTTTCACCCAGAGGGTGGCTGGGCACTGAAACGGGTTCCCAGGGAAGTGGTCACAGCGCTGAGGCTGACGGAGTTCAGGAAGCATTTAGACAACACTCTCAGGAATAGGGTATGGTTCTTGGGACTGTCCTGTGCAGGACCAGGAGTTGGACTTCGATGATCCTAGCGTTTCCTTTCCAATTCAAGATATTCTGTGGTTCTGTGATTTGATTTATTCGCTTTTTTACCCTTATTCATTTAGCACTGAGTGCTTGCAGGCTTGTTACAAATAACTAATGAATCTCTTCAGAGTGAATTTTTTTGTTACAACAGATGTGTTTGCATGACCAAACAAGAAGACTTGAATGCAAAAGCCCTGTAAACTGCCAATGCCAACTTGATGCAGCACTAGGGAACATTTTGTTGCTCTCATACGAGCATGAGGAGACAAAAGTGATCACTTTGTACCCTATTGCAGCAAGAAGCAGAAGACACATAGTGCTTCCTAAATTATGTGCAGTAAAATTGTGGCTGATATTCAAAAAGTATTTCTTGGCATAGAGTAGGACCTTCTGCAATTCATTTGGGCTTCAGAGAAAGCAAGCAGCAGATGCACAGAAGTTAAATCTGGTGGATAAGGAATGAAGGAGAGAAACTCAGAAGTTTGGTAGAAAGGGTGAGGAAAGTAAGTGGGGTTAGGAGCATGAGTAGAAGAGAAGGAATTGGGAATAAAGGCCTAAAGGAAGGCATGGGGATGTACAGTGTCCTGCAAAGAGGGCAGAGTGGGACTACAGAGCAAAATGGGGGAAGGCGGCTTATGATATATGTGGTGGGCTACAGAGACCAGACACATAAGGGATGGACAGGGAAGGGTGGAGTCTTGCATACAAGATTAAAACATTAAAACACTCAAATGTTTCTAGATCTGAATCTGAAAAACGTTCATATAAACAAAAGTCTTCACTCCCCTCTCCAGCTTTCCTTTGAATGCCCCACCAATCTGCCTTAAGCCTTTTCTAGAAGGACCCACTCTGGAGAGAGGAATATTAGTTCATCCTACATGCTGAGACAATCTTTGACCTGCCTGCTGAGTCTGCCAAAAAGGTGCCAGTTATTGTTGTACTTTTAAAGATGTGAGTGTCTGTATTTACTAGAATTGAGAAATGCAGTTACGTTTTCAGAAAGGCTATCCTCACCTAGCCATGTGCCAGCGATTTTAATCGTTACTGTAGGCTGAAAGGCTGTACATCCAGTTGCAAAAAACTGGAGACGTGCATTTTGACATTATCATTGAGACTACAGGCTACCTATATTCCTACCATCAGTGAGATCAGTTTCTAGAAAATGGTAGCAATGCAGCAATGGTAGGTTCCCTCTTCAGGTATCAGGCACTTTAGAAAGAAGATGCTCCATCCAGCCTGGGATGGGCAAAGGAACACTGACAGCGTGACTGAAACAGATCACAATCAGGAGGAAGGAAAATGCTTTGCAATATATTCGACACAGCCCTGTTATTTGTATGCATCGTTACAGAAACTAAGTTCTTCAATTTGCAAACCATGCAGCATCTTCAGCTTCCCCTAAAATAGAAGCTTAGAGCTTTGCAGTTGTAGGCCCTGAATGTAGAATATGGAATACCTCCAAAAACAGGCGTTCAGGATACAAAATTAAAATTAAAGGCCTCTTAATTATATGCCGGGGATCCATTACAACAGTATTTATGGAATGGATAATTATTTTCACTCTAAATTCTTATCTATAATTAAAAAATGCAGGAACTGAGTTACAAGTACAGAAATGTATCTTAGGTGTTCCTTGCCACTTCAGTAGCACTCTGGTATTTTATTATGATGTCACTGCTTGTAATAATATGAGGCGTTATATCATTATGTAAAATGTTGAGCAGAGGTGGATTTATTGGGAAGCCTTGGGGAGCTGTAACCTCCTTGCCTCCACCCTTTTGCTACGTGTATTTGTATGGAGGAGTGGCTGCACAACCTCCTACCTCTGTTTAACAGCCTCATCTCTCCATGTACGAAACATGGAATGGGATGGAATAATTTTTCACTCGTTAACTGTGGCATCGCTGACTCATGGCTTTGCTTCACTCTGATCAGGCATTTGTAAATTGTACTTGTCGTATTTTCTAATGCATGAAATTATCTTGTTTGTTTGACACACACACAGAGGCACAAAAACATACCTGCTCTGTTTTGTTCCATTTTTTGAGTGAGAAAGCAGGGCTAGAAAGTAAAGTCTGCAGCGCAGGAGTTGCAGAATTAAGATGCAGCCACAGCTCTGTGGTTCTGCTGTGCCCTTTCCTCCTCTGTAATTCTGTTTTAATGTTTGTGAGTACCCAGGTTAAGAATTGGTTTGTTGTTTTTTTTCCTACATGGAGAAATACTAAGAGTCAAAACCAATTGGACCTTTCCATCCGACAATTTCATTATGATAATGTGATTTGGTTTTTTTCCCATACTACAAATATATTTATCTGCAAACCAAAGCTCTATTGTAAATAGTCACATACTGCTTTTGCTTATTTCACGAGCAAAGTGCAGTTCTGATCACATTTACTGGTTGAATTTTGGGTGGATTTATGAAAGATTCTCCTTTGTGTGGGTCCAAAAATGAGAACCTCCACCATGTTTTTACTGTTATTGTTTCTCTTCCTTCACAAATCTTCTCAGAACTGTTGTACTTTTCCCAGTATTCAGTGTTAGATGCTACTGGTTAAATGCAAAAAATAAGCTACATGTTGTGCAGAACATTCATGAAGTGATATGACTTTACACACAGGACTTGATGGAGCTTCTTTGTAAATAAACACTCTTAAAGGAGATGAGAAAGTAGGTGTTCATTAGCATCAGGGAAGACCTGCTTCCAGCCAGCACTAATTTTTATCAATCACTTCACTATTCAGGAGTTATAAAGTGCATTGCTATACTACAAGACGTGATACCTTGACAGAGTCAGTTATCACTTAAGTCCAAGACAGCCTTTGAAAAGCTAAAATAAAGCTCTTTTGCCCTGCAGGTACATCACTAATGCAGTACTAACTACCCCTTGGTAAGCAGGTTCCCGTATCACTGCCCTGCAATCTGCTAAGCAGACATTCACTGTGAGTACATCCATCCTAAATAGGCCCCTAAATCAAAGGTGAAAAAGATGCCTCAGCTCCATAGGAATAGTTCCCAATCCCATCTGCTGCCCACAGTATGGAACTGAGAGACAGAGTGAGCAAAGAGCTTTTATGATCCTTTTTAAGAGCACCCTAGAAGTAGAATCTATAATTATATTGGTACATAGTGTGTCACGAAATATGTATAAACATTAATGATGACATGGTTGAGAACTAAGAATGTCTTTTATATTCATAAGGTAACCTATTAGGCATTAAATTATGCCTTCAGATAAAATGACCACTGATGGCAGTCAGGTTCTCTATGGTGGCCACATGAACAGAATTCATCTCTATGGGAGTAAGTTCAGTAGCAACATTTTGACTAAAGTAGCACCTTCTGGAGAGGACTTTGAAGAGTCATTTTTTGTCATCTTTTGAAAACGATCAAAACCAAAGGTTTTCATATTACCATGGCACTGATAAATGAGAATTTATATTGCTGGGATGGAACTACACATGAAAAGATTCCCCTGGTCATGCTTCTTGACCTGTTTTAGAAATAAGAAATAAAGGCACCTATTTAATGCAACTAGGTTATTTTTGCAGTTAAAGAGGTTAAATATCTCAGTAGAAGTTTAGAATGTCCTATGTAGTTAATGATTTTTTTTTCTTAAACCAGCTCCAACACAATTTTCAATTTCAGGCAGACACTTTGATGCTACAGGAATAGCTCTAGGATTTAATTCTCTAGTGATGATTACAGTGTAAGAAATACTGAGAAAAATATTGGGGTGGGGGGATAACAAATGATATGATATAATTGCATGAGAACAAAATTCCATGAAGATAAACCACAAGAAATATCTGTCAGAGATTTGCTCCTCAGCCTAATGAGAGACATTGCTTGAAGCATGGGAATAATGGCCCCTTCCACACACTTGGAGCAGTCCCAGAGCTGCTATAACATGGACTCATTTTGCACAGCCACCAGCAGGTGCTGTTCAGTGGCCCAGAGTGCCATAAGTCCTCCAGTTCTCTACTCCTTCTCCACCCATGGGACGGCACTAGAAAAAAGAACACGGAGTAGCTGCGCTGGGCTGATGTAGTTTGTGCCAAATCTATTCCCACGTGCTGGTTAATCTGACTTTGATATTGCTACTTTCAGAAGCGGAGCCCACATGGAGACCACTGTTGTGTTGTGTTGTGTAACTGATAATCTGCCCTCATAAAGTGGCTTTTTCGTGCTGTACCAGCTGTGCAATTTCCCTGAAATCTTACAGGCTGTGGACATATATTGAGTGCAGAAACAATGCAAACATACCATATTCATGGACAAAAAAAATCAAGCATTAGTTCTTAACAACACATCTCCACTCTTAAGGAACTGCTGTAAATCAGCCTCAGCCTTTGCAGGTTATCAGTTACTCCCTCCCCATCAACTCCACCTAGTCACTAATAGTATTTCCTTTTGGAATGACACTCAAAAATCTTTAATTTGAGGTCCTGACTGAGAACTGAATTTAACATTTTTTTTTTCCTTGAAGTCTTTCCAAACTATTTCATGTCACATCTCTTCACCAAGATACTTCTTCTCCATTCATCTTCAGAGTTGTCTTGAGCCCCACTCTGAGCCTTCCCTTTACTGTATACGGACCACCTGGCAACAATCTGTTTTGAACTCTCTCAGACTTTTTTTTCTGACTTTTCTCCCACTTCCATCCAGTGCCCTCCAGGAAGAGCTAACTGAATAGTCAGGCAGCCCTAGGCTTTCTGTCTTCAGATGCAGGTCTGCCTTTTGTGGTTCTGCAGAACCAAAGAGCCTGCCAAGGAAAGAACACCATAAGGAAAATTTAAAACAAAAATCAGCAATAGTCTGTTGTCCAATAACTGGATGTAGTGTCTTGGGGGTGCATTCCACCTCTCATGGCTTAATAATGTAGAATTGATATGTCCCACGTGCTCATCTGGGCTTGCTCTGTAGTTAGTATAAAGACATGGGCACCCAAAGGTTGAGCAATCCCATCGAAGGGAGATGTCTAAGATAAGCATGAAGAATCAAATGTCAGTGCCTATCCCTATCAATTAACTATAAAAGAAGCCTCCCTAATTAGCTTAAATTAGCCATGTAAAGGTAAGCTGTTTGAAGATAAATGGAATGATTTGCACTGTAAATGTCTAGCTCCTGTATCACATTATTACTGGCCAGTTAACAGAAAGATCTCAGATGCTCAGATGGTTTCTGTAATGGAAGGAGAGAGGTGCAAAGACAAGCAAAAATATATAAAGAAAAAAGCAGATGGGCACGTCAATCTCTTTTAAAATCTCCTTTTGACCAACTGGCCAAGATAGGAGAGAATGCAGATGTTTCTTAGTTTACACTGGTAAGTGCTGAAGTATCAGTGAGAGAGATTATACTAGAAATAGATAAACAGTAATATATGACCAGCACCAGGTAAAATTAATTCAAAATTTTTAGAGGTAGTCAAGCATAAAACATTTGAAACACACACTGTGCTGTATAACCTCTTATTTAGAATGATCTTAGCACATGAGAACAGGAACATAGAAAATATTAAGTCAGTTTTCAAAACAGTCTGGAGAGACCTTGAAGAACTATAGCCTTGTAAGTCCAGTCTCTGTACCAGTGAAATTGGTAGAAACTATATTTTTTAAATAATGTGAACATACAGACAAATAACACTGTATTGGGGGAGAGTCAGCAGGATTTATGTAAAGGCCAGTCGTGTCTCAAAACTCCGATTTCTTTGATGTCGGCAATCATGTCAGTAATGGATATCCAGCTGCTACTGATGAAAGTTTGACCACTGAAGACCTTTTTGGAACGTCTCCCACCAAAATGTCTTAAAGAAGCTAAGCTGCCACAGGATAAGAGGAAAGCTTCCCTTTCATAGATAAGTAATTCATTAAAAGGTAAGAAACAGAGTAAGAGTAAATGGTCAGTCATCATGGAGGTCACCAATGGAAATTATAAGCGTAGCAGATCTATACTTATAAGTAGCCTGGCAAAGGAGCAAATAGTGAGCTGCCAGCATTTGCTAATGATACTAAATTATTAACACTGGTGATGATAAGACCTACTGTGAAGAACAGCAAAAGAGCTTCACAGGATTCAGTGACATAGTGTCCAAATTGAAGATAAAATTAAGTATAAATAAATTCAAAGTAAAGCACACAATGTGTGAGACTCCAAACTTCTTGTGTAAAATGATACAGTCTGAGCTCAATATTATTCTGGAAGAAGAATTTTGGTCTTACAACTGTACAACCATAAAATACTCAGTTCAGTGCTCAGCAGAAGTACAAAAAGCAAATTGCCTGCTAGGGATTCTTAGAAAAGGACTAGACAACAAAACAGTGAACTTCAGTTCACCTGAATTTTGTGTGTAGTTTTGGAGCTCCATAATCTGTAAAAGGATATAGTAGAACTCAAAAAGGTTTAGGAAGGGCAGCCAGGATGATTAAAGGTATAAAACAGCTTTAGTGAAAGGAATGACTAAATAGACTAGAACTCCTCAACCTAACGAAGAGGCAGTTGAGATAGAGATCTATTAAATTGTGAGTGTTAGGGAGAGAGGAGCTCAGCAAATGACTGCTCATTGCTTCTTCTAATACAAAAACTAGAGGTCATCAAGCAAAGCTAACACGTGGCGGTTTCAAAATACAGTGATCCTTCACATAACATGTAATTAAAATATGAACCTCCTTACCACAGGATGTTGTGGATGATAAAATTGTATGTGAGTTCAAAGGCAAGGTTCAGAGAAGAGAAATTCACTGAGGAACGCCAGCCTAGAAACCACCTCTGGCTCGGCAAATCCCTGAACCACAAATTGTTGGAGACTAGGAGACTACTTAGGGAAGTATCACCATATGTTCTTATATTCCCTCCTTGGCGCCCAGCTGATGGCAAGGGATTAGATCAGGTGTATCTTTGGTCTGAGCAAAATGGCTCTTTTATGATCTGGGTTCTTGGACATGATGCTGTGCAGAAAAAGCATGTCATCCTCAACAGTTTTCCATTTGCTCCCTCAAAAATGTACCAAAATTTATACAAAGTTTCAGAGAATTAGCAATTCTCTGTCTGTCTCTCCTGTGGTTGTATTTGCTGTAATTGAGTTATTATGTGTGGGAATTTCATGAGCTTTACCGTTGCATTACTTTATTTCAAAGAAATAATATGGCTATTGACAAACCTCGGTAGAAAAAGTAAATATACCCTAATGGATCTGTAACTCAGCAGATGATTCAAAATTTGGCCCTGCACCATGATTCAGTGAGTAGATATTTATCTTTAGGCAGCTAGCTTTAGAAAATATCGAGGTAATATATTTTCTCTGAGAAGTCTTAGCACTAAAAAAACCGCATCTTATCCAATGTCAGGCATGAGGAAGAATTGGCTCTGTACCTCATGGAAAGTCAAGGAGGAGAAGGGCCTGTTCATCTTAACTTTAATACCAAATTTCCATGTGCTGCAGTTGGAAATTGCAGAGATATCACACGTATACAATAGGGATTTATTATAGAGGCAGCAACTCATCCTTAACCACAGCGATGATACTAGGCCTCTGTTATATAGCTGTCTTTAGTGTGTAGACATGCTGATATGTTTGCTCAATAAAACCCAGCTTTCAAGACATACTGTTAAGTTTACATGATCACCAGAGTGAGAGGGATAAAGCTGGAAAAGAAGAAAAGCAGAAGCGAATTAACGCAATAAAGGCTAGGATTTAACAGACAGGGTTGAGTAAAATAAATGTGAAACAACAGGTGTCACTGACTCTTATCAGCATTTTTAATTAACACCTGTTTTTAGCCCAGAGTACTTTGGAAGAGTATGTTGGAGTGTGTCTGTATTTAAAGATAAAGATAGACTGTTGAGGAGTTCCTAAGTAGTGAGAGGTTGGAGGATTGAAGAGGTTTGGGGGTGGGGGGAGCCTGTGTTTGCTGGGTGGGTGTCAGTTGCAGCTTAGAGAAATCTGAAGGAAAGCCACTATGATAAAATTGCAAGGTGGGGAAATACTGCTATGGCAACAAAATATATTCTCTTCAAGGAAAATGAGTATGAAAAAGGAAAAAAAAGGAGTGTAGGAAATTCAAAGGAAGCACAGATTACAAGAAAAGACAGGATCTAGTTTAAAAAGAAATAATTTTTAATAGTTTCAATTTATATAATAATATTTTATTACAGTAATAAATTTCTGTTATCCAGACTTTTATAGCATCTGCTGTGGAAAATCTCAGAGGACTTGACAGATGTGATAGAATTCTGAAATGGAAGAATTCTGATTCACAGTAGGAAAATGTTGCTGTAGCTTCCAACAGTCTTATTCTTCAGTGGTCTGTCCTATAAGAACCCAGGGTAAAATGACTGGCCAACATCACATGGAAAGTGTGTGACATAAATGTTCATAAAATCAGGATCTTTAAACTAATATTTATTTGATGTAAGTATGAGGCAGTTCTGGAGTTAAACTAGTGCTGGTTTATGGTTAATTGGAGCAAAGTTCAACAAACAAACAGCATATCTTTCTTTATACCTAAACCCACTGCTTTTTCTAGAATATTTCATGTATCTAGAATATTTCTTGCTAAATATGTATTTTTAGAGTTTAAAATATCCCTTATTATTAAACTACTTCATTCAAAAACTACCTTGGTTCACTTGAATATCTGGCTCAAAACATAGAAAGCCTGTCCTGAGAAGAAGCATGTGTTTTTAAGAGAGTCACCTGAACTATATCAACCAAAACCACATATGGGTTTCCTAGAGCAGAATATCACCCTGGAAGATAGGAATCACAGGGTAAGATTATTAACTTCTTTTTTATGTTCAGTTTGGGAACGACTTCAAGATTCACAGCCAGTTACAGCCCTCAAGGGCTTTCTATGGTCAGAGAGTCATACTGTCTGGCTCCCCTTATTAGCTTTCTCTTTCCTGCTATTTTTTTAATTTGGTTTGCTTGTTTGTTTTCTTGCTTCACACCAGAGGGTACTCTTTGATGTGAAGGGCATTCAGTTCTGTGCCCAAAAATCTATTAAGTTATAAGTGGACTGCCTTTAGGTCAGAGATATGTAGTTTGGCAGTATCCTTCAAGGAACAGAAATTTTGGGTGCTTTGAGATAGCTGTATTTTGTATTTGTAAATTGTGTTTTCTCATGGTTATTCGCCAACTCTTACCTGAGACCTATTTGTGTATGACCTTTGAAAGGTTCCATAAGGGATTTCTTTTTAAACAAGTCACTCAGGCCCCAAATCCAGCACTTCACTTAACATGCCCATATTTAGGACCTATAGAAAATTATAGGTCATAAACTCATATATTAATGCTTTGCTAAATCTGAGCCTGAAGGGATGTATAGATTATACCTGGACAACCTTAAGAGCTCCTGCATCTAAAATACAATTTAGGAGATTATCCCCTTGACTCACATACATATAGACCCAGTGGCTGTTTCCCCATTAGCCTTTGGTGCTCTGCAGCACTTTCTCTTGGTCAGCTTGAGTGTATCTTAGAAGGTAAAATGGCTTGTGTGTCCTGTTCCAAAGAGCTCATAACCTAAAATCCCAGTAGCATAATAGCAGGAGCTTGGCAAAATAATACTACCAAGCATCTCAGAGGTACCAGTGCATCCACTGATCCTTGTGCCACTTCTCTACTAACTTACAGAATCGTTGGTGAGCCTCAACCAATTTAACAGAGGGTAGAAGTCTCAGAAATAAGCAAATGCCTGCAAGTTTTGTGAAAATCAGCAACCAGTTAGGGTTAAATAGAGTGCAGGAGGTTATCTCTGTCCCAAAAAAGCTACAGTGAAAGTTCAGCAGATAGATGTTCTGCCAATCAAGGCATGCGCTGCTTAACACCAAACACTGTCCCCATTGCCTCTTGCTCCAATCATTGCTGGGAAGGGGATGAGGATACCCTGCTGGGAGAAGGGCGGTGTATTGTCCAGAGCGTATTTTGGCAGGGTACCTTGGGAACAGGAAGAGTTGCTGTGCTGAGGCTGTGTAGGAAGAAGCATAAAATAGGTTCATTGCAGAGTTTCTGGTCTTCAGACGGAATTCAGTTTTCTGCAACCATCTTATTTAAAATAGGGTATCCTACTGAATTCATTAGGGTGAAATCACATCAGGTTTTGGTTGACCTTTGCTTAAAGTGTTTTGGTTTGTTTTCTTTTCTTATGAATGTATGAATGTATTTATTCCTCTCCAGGAACTCTAAGTATCAGTTTTTCAGCATTCACTATGAAGTGCAGGATATACATCTTTGACTAATACTGTACTTTATACATGACAGATTACATAGCAATCTAAGTCATCAGAATTTTCTGAAATTTTACTTTAAAATATTTCATTAAAGTTCAGTGATATTTCAGTGTTGTCATTGTAAGAATGCGCTGAAGTTACATCATCTGTACGTGGCTTCATAACAAATCTTTTTTTTTCATGTGAAATGTGTGAGTCTTTAAGCCCTAGTTTTGAAAATGGACTCTGAAGCTGTGTTCTGATCTACAGCTACATGCCTAAAGCACTGGTGTTATGTTCAACAGTTTGTGGCAACCAAGCCACACACTTTTTACATTCTTTAACTTGATAATCTCTAATTATTCTGGCTCAGAATTCCAGTGAAATGGGATTCAGAGTAATTTTAGGGATGTCATTCTTTATTTTAATATTGTCTAATTTAAAAGGAAAATATTTCAGATAATAACAACATATTTTGAGGGGAAAAAAAAAGAATGAAAACCATTTCTGTTCCAAAAATTGCTGATATGAGAATTTATGGGGAAACAGCTCCTTTTATGAATAATTATTATTATTGTGTTTAAGAAATGGGCAAGATGCCTAGAAATTGAATGAAAGAATGAGCTATTAAATTGAAATATTAAATGAAATAACTGAATTAAAAGTGATCATGTAAACCCAGCAGTAAGTGTTGGGAGCTGTAGCTGATTGAACATATTTTCATCATCTGTTTTGTATGCTTAAATACAATTGCTTGATGTAAGTAAACACTTGATTGATATTCTGAATACTTTAAAATCTGCATATGCATCATGGAATACTGAACAATTAAAACTTAATTTCAGTGTAGTTTGATTACATGTAAATTATATCAATATTCATTTTTTCCTGTTCCGTTTGCTCAGTGTATATTTAATATCCACCTTTTGAATGCGTATCACTCTTGATTGGACTGTGAGATGAGGAGGACTCTGAAATTTCTTCCATTAAAAAGGATTGCCTTATAAATATTATTTGTGCCACAGCTCTTCCCCTGCAGATTATTTTCTAAATGTTGTGTACTCTTATTGAAGACAAGGAAAAAAACTGCTGCAGCCCTCCTTTATCAGCCCAGCACAAGGAATATGCTTACATGGTCGATGAGCATGTCTAAGAAGGCTTGTTGGTTGTAACTAGTCCCTAAAGAAATGTTTCCATCTTTTCTGCACTATATTTCTTGCTTGCATGAGCTCCCTTTCCCTTCCCTTCCTCCTCCCTCCAAATGATTTTTTTTTTTTCTGGCTCCTGGAGGTCTTAAGAGGCGTTTTAATTTTATGGCTAAATATTGCAAGTATTTTCAAGTTGACCATTTTCAGCATGAGAAATGTATCTCTAAGTGACCACATCCAATTTAGCTGTTGTGGAATACACAGGATAAAATTTTACCTTTTGATATATTTGTAGAACCTCTCATAAAAACCAAAGAGACTTCTTTTCCCATCTCTGCAGACTGCAATCCACGCACATTGTTTCGACCAACAGTATTTGAAATTATTTGTGGACATCCAACAGGAGGAAACACTGGCCATTTGATTCTCTTTTTATTTATACCAGTGAACAGGATAGCCTCTTGGAAGTTGCAGATAACATATTTTTTTGCTACTTATATATTTTATTTAAAATTTGAAGGCTTTCCTGGCAGCTTGTCAGTTAAGTCATATCCCAAAATACAGGCAGGCGTCAGGTCTGCCACTTCACCGAGGAAGGCAGGTTTGGATTCTTCTCTGCCTTGGCCATTTTTGACCTGCATGACTTCTGTCATACCACTCACATTTCCCCTTGATTTCCTTGTCCACACTAATAACCACTTTTTATATTTTTGTAGAATACAGGGAAACATTGCATACGTGAATATAATAACACTATTATTTTATTATATGAGAATTTGAAGTTAGTATTGTATATACTAAATGGCTTGCAGGGAGATGTTTTCCTGTATGTCCTACATAGTTAATTGCAGTTTGAGAGTTTTATTCTTGAAGGTCATATTTCTGTTGCCTGTCACTTTGACCAAACAAGTGGCTGAACTTCATGGTTTGTAGGCGGATTTCCTTATCTCTCTTTTTCAAGAGTCTTGATTGCTTGAGTTATTGTGAAACAAGAAGTAAGTTGCAAGGTGGAGGAAGGGGTGGGAAGACACCAGGGCCCTTTAGATTCCATTTTAGGAAGCAAATATTGTGCCTTGTGATTGTGGCACAAGAACAAAAGGGAGTGTTTTGCTTGGGTTTTTTTTCTTTGTTTGAGGAGCTGATAAACTATAAGTGAGTGTGCTAACAACAGCAGGAGGTCCTCCCATGACAAAACATGCTTTATAAAACAGACATTATTGGCTTAGGATTATTCTCATGCTGTATAGACCTCTCTAATGGTTCTTGTACATGAAAACCAACACAACATTCATACCAAAGAGCTTCAAAATAACCATTATCTTCTAGTAAAGCTAGGTTAAAAAACCCTGGACATTCTTGACTGATTTAATACTGTCTGCCTTAGTAATGCAAACTTGTCACTCGTCTTTAAAACCTTCACCTTATTTTAAAGTAATTCCATTTATAATAAATTATGAAGTAACTGGGACTGTTATTTCCAGTTCTTGGTTTGTGAAGAGCATTTCTTGGATACTCTTTATTCCCCCTTTTTTTTCCTTGGTACAGATCTGAAAATAATGAGCTAACTTCACAGTTTTATGAATAGGGGCCATAATGGGACTGAAGTATGTATGCTGATTAAAGGGGAAAAAATCTGAAATCTTTGTGAAACTACAAAGGAATGACAGCTAAGGCTGTTCTGCGGTAAAATCAAATGAAAGAGTTACTTTACATTTTTTGGTTGCAGACATTTTTGCCTTGGCTAAATCAAATGTCATTCAAATAGTCTGTACAATCATAACTTTGGGAAAACAAAATAATGATAGACATTCTTTTTAGCTGGTCATATAGCTGGTTTCTATTTGATTTTCAATTTCCCCTCCAAGTACTAAGAATGTGTATTTAATCTGTAATGAGAAAAAAAAAGTGTACCAGAAAAAAAAAGATAACTGTTCAAGATAAACTTATTTTAACATATACTTATTTGTCTTAATTAAAGCATAGCTTCAGAAGCAGCATTAAAACACAACAGATTTTAATGGAAAAACCTTCATAGGAATGATGTTGTAAAGCTTCAAACACCAATGATAAAGTGGGGGTGCACTGCCTGTCCCCCTGTGATCAAGAGGTTAACTTTAATTCATCTCCTCCCCTCCCCTCCCTTAAACTGGTTCTGTGAGGAGGGCTGCAAATTAGTACTTGGAAGACACAGCAGGGAGATTAGCTGAAGGGAGGAAAGGGAAGGACTCCCCACTCCAGCTCTTAGGAACCTCACCTGGAGAGTGCATTTCCTTTTCGACTTAAGCTAACGTATTATGCCTTCTTGTCACGAATGTTATTCCTTGAAGGAAAAGTCCTCTCTGGTTCTATCTTGCAATCTGCTGAATCACTCCAAATGTGCGGTGGAAGGGAGTGATAAGGCTGTAACGAGAGGGAGGCAGAAAACCGCTGAGGCTTTTGCCAGAAACGGGAATCCCGATATGGTGCCTCTTATGGGACTCCTTTACCCACCAAGGGGAAGAAGGATTCCTGTCTCTCCTGTTCTTCACACCGTCCTGAGGAGGAGCTACATCACTGCCCACTGATTCCTAAGATACCACCAAGGCACAGAACTGTGTAAATTCTGGTATCCATGTGATGTTGCCTGACAGTATTCATTTGGCAAACACAGACCCTGAGAAATCACAATGCTGCTTTTTGCCCCGGTCATCTACTCCCTAAGCTTCAAGTATCTACAACTCATACATTGTTGAAATATAACAGGTGAAAAGGGGGATAATTTACCAGTAATGGGAAGTACGGAAATCATTTTACAAGGAATCGATCTTTTGCCTCCCAAGTGAAATAAAACTGGGGTATTTTACTGTTTTGCATTTCTGAAAATGATCCCCAAATCTGTTTTCGTAGGTAATTTAAAACAGTTAAAAATATGCAATAGAAGAAAATGTGTACAAATAGAATCACTTTCTCATAGTGTATTGTCACATAATAGTTATCTACATCTAGTATAAGAGAGTCATTAGCCCAGTGCAGAGTTTTCCATTGGGAATGGCATTTGCCAGTGCCATGTTGTACATATATATATCCTCAGAAAGCTTCTGATGGATGGTTTGTTTCCTCCTACTTCTGTGGAATTCCAAAGGATTACAAGCAACGGGATATATACAGCCTTGCACACGCCCCATGTGGGTATTTGCTGTAATTCCCAGGAGATTGTGTGTGGTGTCTGGGTAGGGAGAAGGTGTCAGTCTGTCACCACAAATGGAAAGAGCTGTTGTTCAGCAAGTTAACACACCAAAGGAATGGTCTCAGTGTGCCATGGAATAGCCTTCCTGGCTTAACTATAAAGGTGAAGTTCCACATCCACACTGCCCCTTCCTACTCCACCACATCTCTGTGTGATACTGAGGTGGTGCCTTCTAGAGCACATCTAGGAGTAACTTTTGCTTGTGCTTTTTGCTCTTTTCCCCCTAATTTTATCTCATTGACACAATCTTCTTCACCACAGAATCTCAGAATACTCTCAGGAGTCTGTGCCAGTACTGGGCTAAGGTAGTTATGAGACAAAACAGTGTCACCCCCTGCCTTTTCAGTCCCTAAGGATTCATGACTCTTTAGGATGACTCGACTGGATTATCATCTTCAGAAAGCTGTATTGAGGGGTCTGCAAGGCCAGAACTCAATACAAATTTCTATTAGGACCTCCAAAGTCACGTGAGATTTGGGATTAGTACTTTCTGTGGAGGATTTTGAGGTTCCTACCAGCATTTATCTATATTGTGGCTGGTATCTTTGTAAAGGATTGATTTGTTATGATCTACAGTTTGGCTTCCTTCAGACTCAACTAGATCTGATAGGACTCAACACTGAACATAACACTTCCTGAAGGTTTTAAACAATGAGGAAGGCTAAGGAGTAGCCACTGTCCTACCTCACAGTTCTGCAATCTGAATATGAGCCTATCAAGTTTCCCTAAAAAAGCTTTATCCTCGCTTTTTATGAGGATTGCAGGACTTCGTCTGTCCATTAGCAATATTTGATGCAGCTCTTAAATTAACCTCAGCAAGTGACATGTTTCCTTTTTCTTTCAGGTATCAAAGGTTTGAAAAAGCGTTTCTGCTTGCTGTCGACATAGGGGCTCGGGACCTGTTTATGGTGAGTCATTTCTGGAGACAGAGGCTGTTGTCAGGATGTTAAAATAGTTCCGTGTCATTTGCAGTCCTGGACACATACTGAAGACAGAACTGTTCTATCTGCTTTGCCCTTTGCCATCATGAAACTCATCAGCAGGGATTAAGTATCTTTAGAGTAATTGACATTTTCCCCAGCATGGCCTACAGGCTATCCTTTATTTTTCAAGAATTGTTGTATATGTTTTTTAACTTTCACCTTCTTCATCTGACCTGATGTGGGTGAATGTCATCTTTCACTCTAATAAGCTTATACATTTCTAATGTGTTCCTTTAAGTCCAACTGCTGAGTCCTGGACACAAGAGCTGTCCATATCCTGGGGATCCTGAAATCTCCTAGTTTTTCTCTTAGGGTTTTGTGAAAAGTGACAAATTATGAACGCCTCTGCTGGTACTTTTAAAACAACAAAGCTCAGCAGCATCAACACAAGGGTTTTAACATTTTATGCACTCTCTGCCCCCTCCCATTTAATTAGCTACAAAAGTAAAATTAACCAGCTCTTAAAAGGTCCTCTGTGTGAGCTCTGCAGGAGGTTCTTGTTTTATAAGATCGTGCACCACAATGTCACAGTGAGGTCAGATGGACAAAGCCAATCGTGCTCTCCTAGTCTCTCAGCATGTTGCTGCTCCACAGCTGATTTCATTGTTTTCAAAGAAACAATAGGAAAGGGCTTGTTGAAAAAAAAGCCCTTTGAACGATTCGTTTGCTTGACTCTTTTGCATAATGAAGACATTCTGTTGTTTAAATTAAGCTTTGACACTAGATGTTAATATCATTTATCCCATTAAGTCACTTGCCCTGCTAGTTTGATCTTGATATTTAAATTGTATGTTAAATTACACAATTAAATCCTGCTTTTAGGGGTTATGAAAATTCCCTTCTAATTATATAAAAAGTTGTGTGAACCTTTTGATGTTTTTTTCACAGCTCTAATCATCTGGCTTGTTCCATCTAATTAGAAAGATGTGAATATTGCGATAAACTTTCCTAAGTATGCATCAAAAGAATGTGATGGAAATGTCAGACTTTTAGGAAATTCATTACATGTTCTGTGTTTACTCTCCTCGATTTTTCCTCTTTTTAGATCATCTTTTTCCTTTTCTCTTTTTGTTGAACATAACCTCTTCAGTACAAATTTTATACCTAATCAGTCTAAGCACTGCCATAGCCACATATAAGATTCAGACTGTAGGATGTCTGGAGCAGCTTTTTGTTGAGGGCTCTCCCACTGTACAGCTGATAAATTCTCCCTAAATTTAGCCATTCTGGCAGAATAAATGACCCCACATTTGGCCTGCCATCTAAAGGGCCCTCTTTCATATGACTGTGAGCATTTCCCACGTGATCTTTTTCCTTCCCTCTGCTGGCAGCAGGATTGAGGGAGGACCTCTGTCCTGGGTGGGGAGAAACACCAGTGTTGGGTCATGAGATGGGTGCACAGCTGCTAACAAGAGGGAGGGACTGTCAGTTCCTAGCTCCACAGGGGATATCACGTTCTACTCTCAACAAAAAGGTCCTCAAACTTCTTCAAGAGGAGGTTTAATGTTCACTGAGAAATTAACTCTATCCTTTCCTACTTTTTCCTTTCCTCTCTCAACACCTACTCTTCATTTCCCATCCTACCAATACCCTTCATCATAAATATATATTTCCAAAGAGTTCCTCCTGGCTTATGTTACTGTGAGATCAAAACCAGTTCTTTAATGTCCTTGTTCTACTTGCATTACCTTTGAGATTCCTCATAGTTTCCCCTAAATTATGCAACAAGCAGCTCACATACCTACCTCCTCTGGGGAAATGTGCTTTTGCTAATTCATTGTCTAAGTAAGTTATAATGAACAAACTTTACAATAAGCTAACAGTGGCACTACTGCAGGGCCACTAAGTACAGGACTCAAGAAGTTTAAATGCATAGGTCATTAAGAGTATTTATTTGTGACATGGTAATTTCTAGGGAATTTGGTTTCATTGTGCTTAATACTGTGAAAATTAGGTAGCCTGTTCCTTGAAACCTTACAGTCCTTCGAGGTATTAATATAACAATACTACTGCTAAGCAAGGTTTGTGCATCCCTCACTTCTGCTTAAAACTGAATGATTCCTGTATATTGTTTATATAAATCAAAATGCAATTAATAATGTACAACTTGACTTTACATATGTTTAAAGCCTTTTTATCCATTTTTAAAACCTCACATGGCTCTAGGAGTCACATCACCTTATTTTAGTTAATTAATGGGATTTCAAGAAGAAATAGTAGTCTAAATAAAAATATCTGGTGGCATAGGCAAAATGAGAAAGAGAAAAATCTGTTTATTAAAGGACAACAGAGAAGGAACCAAAAAGAAAGGATAGAGATGAGCAGATATAACATAGGCTGAGGAGGATGCACACATTGAATAGCCATCATCTGAAACTTCTCAGAAAATGTCCTATATCTTGGAGAGTTTATCCCGAGCATCTCTTTCACTGAGCAGGACTCTGCATTATTGCAAAGAAGTTTGAGGAAATGCTGTCTGAGGGCTAATTTCTTTCATAGAAATTAAAAAGAAAAAAAAAAAAGAAGGCTTAGAAGTCAGTCCTATGGCTATAGCGTCACTGGTATGATGCCATAACAAGACACATATGCACTGCTGTGTCTCTCCACAAGCTTTACCCTCACGTCACATCTAAGTCCATCAATTAATATCATCTCCTACAAAGTTCAATAAAAAAATAATACTGAAAGGGACATAATATCATGAACAACAGCTCCATTTATTGGACAGTGACTGATCCAATCTGTGACAGAAAAGATCAAGCAGTGGAAGGGTTGTTAGCTTGAAATCCTTTTATAGTAGGTTCCAGCTCTCAGCTGCTGAAAATTCAAAAGGCCATCCCACGTACCAAAGGTAGCAAAAAAAAAAAAAAAAAAAAAAAAAAAAAAAAAAGAAAAAAAAAAAAAAAAAAAAAAAAAAAAAAAAAAAAAAAAAAAAAAAAAAAAAAAAAAAAAAAAAAAAAAAAAAAAAAAAAAAAAAATAGCAAGGAAAAGACACTTTAATAAAACTGTCAGATCTTGGGTGATACACTGATGAGGAAAGTGCATGTTTCGAAGAAACGTTGGAGTGTTGCCCAGAAATATCCTATAGACAAATGCACATCAGTGTTTCAAATGACTTCTGCTCACCAACGGCCAGCTCTGTGAGTCACAAAGGTGAGGATAAAAAAGGAAGTAGTCCAAAAAGTAAGCAAACTGTTAAATGATAAAATTCAGCCCCTTCAGCAAGCTCCTGATGAGCAGCTGGAAATTGTTTTTATTGTCACCATTGTTTTCGAGAAGGATGTGATCTTTGGACTGATAAATTCTTAGGTAACTGTGTGAAAAAAAAAATCTGTCATGAATGTTCAGGTAATTTAATTCTCTTTTTTCTGTCATACTTTAAAGCACCTTGTAGTCTGGTGTTCCTTCTTTCTCTTTTTTAATTTTCTATTTTAATTCTACTCACAGAGTTATAAATTCATAGAAAAATCCAATTTTGCTTGTTTATTTGAATGAGAAACACTTAAATTTGATCTGAAATGGTCTAATTAGGAGATTTTATTTTGGTAATCTTTTCTTTCTAAGGCTTGTTTAGAGAGGAGACAAAAGCTACTTTTTTTAAATTCTTCTTTCTGACAGCAACTTGAGGAATAACAAAGCAAGCCACTTACCAACCTACCACTAACCTTTGTTTCTTACAAGGCCCCTGTTAGTCAGTGATGGATATGTGGCATCTTTACATTTCTTTACCCGAAACAGAAAACAGGCAAAAACAAGGTCTGAAATAACAGCTGCTTTGACACCCACAGAATGCACAACCTCTTCGCTGACAGAAATTCTTCATTTTCTGCAGCTGTTTCTGTCCCTTCCCCAAGTTTATTATTTAAGATCACATGGAGGTGTGCAGTACTGCTCAGAGTTTAAACTACAAAAAGACAGTCATTAAGCATTGTCAGAATGTATTTTAAATGTCTGCCTGTGCGTTCAAATCTCTGTAAGTTCAGACTTGTCCAAGAGCCCTTGGGTTTTCTATTGTTATCTAAATAAGCTGACAATATCTGCTGTTTAATCTTCATAGAAGTCATTCCTTGCTACTCAGGCCCTTTTCTCCCGACACCCATGTTAGACCTACAGAGAGAGGAAATACAGAGTTCGCCAAAAGTTCGTAACTCATTACTTTGCTCCAAGACACTTGCACATTTTTTAAATCACACCTGTATTTGTGATGAGAAAAGGCTGCTGTCTCCTGCAGTCTGTGGGGATGCTGAAAGTCAGTTCCAGGCTTTCTTGCATAATCAGTCTCAGTTTCCCTAACATTCTCAGTTTGTTTTGTTTTGTTTTGTTTTGTTTTAATTGCTGTTACTAAATGAGGGGTTAATAAGGGCAGCATGTCTTTCTGCTAACACTTTTACTCTCACTTTTTTTCATGTAACTTCTCTCTGGAGACTAAAGTCACTTTTCCTGTAAGAGTTTCTGTCATATTGATGAAGATGACAGTAAATTCACACCAAGAAGGACAATTTCACCTGAAATCTTCTGCACTACTGAGAATACAGTTGCTTTTATAGTATGCAGAGGTCAATATTTCCAGCAAATACTCCTTTTCCCTTCAAATTCCTGCCTGTAGATGGATTGCAGAACAAAGGAATGACTCAAACCTCTGGATACCAAATGGCATCTTCAGCAATGAAGTACGGGGAAAAAAAATTGCCGAGTGTTCTTGGATTACCCTCACTTTCTGTGTTACAGTTCATGCACAGAGCAGCATGATGCTAAATGAGAAAGGGATCAATTGTCTCTTTATTAATGTTCAAGAATGAAACTTTAGTTCAGTGGCCAAAACCAAGGGTGGTGAGACAGTAATTTGTCAGCAGGAATGTATTCTTCAACAAATAGTGTTTGTGTTAGTACTGGTGGTTTTCACCTCAAATATTAACACAAAATAAAAAACCTTGACTTTTGACAAGGTCATGTAGGGATAGCACAAGGGATAATGACTTTAAACTCTAAGAGGGCAGGTTTAGGTCAGATATTAGGAAGAAATTCTTCCCTGAAAGGGTGGTGAGGCACTGGCACAGGTTACCCAGGGAAACCCCATCCCTGGAAGTGTTCAAGGCCCCGTTGGACAGCGCTTGGAGCAACCTGGTCTAGTGGAAGGTGTCCCAGCCCATGGCAAGGGGTTGGAACAAGATGATCTTTAAGGCCCCTTCCAGTCCAATAATTCTATAATTACATGTAACAATACACCCCTGATGCAGCCCTCTCATTTTTGACCCTAAATGAAGGACTAGATCCAGTGTATTAACAGTTATTCATGCTAGACAGCACCATTTTTGGAAAAGCCTTTGTTGTCCAGGAGTGACTCAGGAATCATGTCAGCTGGGTGGATGTTAAAATCACTGAGCAGTTACTGTCGTTCCTATTAGCTGCAATATCAGCACAAGGAGGACCACCATCACCTTACTCAAAGAACAGTGAGTGAACATGACAGCCTTCAAACAAAAATTAGTGCCTGCAGATCTTAACCCCAAAATTCATGTACCAGGTGGAAACCTTCGAAGCATAAAATCATTAAGATTGGAAAAGACCCCTGAGATCATCAAGTCCAACTGTTAACCCGTTAGTGACAGGTCCACCACTAATCCATGTCTCTACACACCACATCTACTTTTAACATGTTTCAAATACAGGCTGTCAACCAGAAGAGTTCCAATACCTCAGGTCTGATTTACACAGAGCCACCTCCTATCAACCCTCTTTTAATTCATGTTGCACCAACAGACCTTACTTCAAAAGTAGATTGGTTTCTTTCATACACTGAGTCAATAGTTTCACTTTTATTAGTGCCTGATTGGTCAGTGTTTTATTCATTGCTGTATTCAACACCACAAGTAAGATAATAAATTTGCATTGGGAGGGAATTAAAATGTAATGGTAGGTTCATCGGTTCCATCTGTGTTTGTGATCTAAGTAATAAAAGAACCTCTTTCTTTCAAAATCCCTTTTGTTGTTCCTATTGAGATTCATTTTAGATTAATCTCTTTTTTTCTGCTTTATTTCCAAAGGACATCCATTACCTTGCTCTAGATAAGGGTGAATTGGCACTAGCTGAAGTGGCAAAGAGAAAGGCTAATGACATTGATGCAGAATCAATAACTACTGGAATTGGTAAGAATTAATGGTGTTTAAAAAGCCCTTTTTGTTTTAATCAATACTTGTCCTGTAGAACATGGTGTTATATTTGTAGGGGGGGGTATTGTTTTGATTGCAGTGTTTTCTTTGAAAGTGAGACTGTATTTTTATTTGTAACTAAAGGACTGGATTTTTATTCATAACTAAAGAAAGAGGCTTATAAAAATCAACATCAACTCCCAAACTTTGCCTTTCAGTACCCGTGTGAGGATAGCTATGAAGCAAAAAAGATTTATACTATGGCTATATAGAAAAGTTCAGGCTGTACAAACTGAACTGTGTGTGAGAGGTAAGGGATTGAATCTGAAAACTGTTGTTCATGTCAGCATTAAAGGCCATGTGTGGCAATCTCATTCACCTGCAGATATTTGCTGGTGCACACTATATGAATAACGGGAGTCACATCCATCATTATTGGCAGCATTCGGATGGAACACCTACTGGTGTCAACACGGCCTCAGATCCTGGCTTTAAAGCAACAGCTTAGCTTGAAGTGGGATTCTTGCTGTTCCATAAGGAATATTTATGCAAAAGTTGAAGCATTAGATTAATTGCTAAATCACAGACAACTTTTCAGGCAGAGGAACGCGTAACTCATTCACTTTCTCCTTGTGTTTCTTCTGAACTGACGCGAAGAGGTACATGTGAACATTTCAGACCATTCTGATTTCATGCTCTATATCATGAGCCAAGCAGAAGGTATCTGTGTTCAGGGAGCTGACCTCCATCAGAGAGAAAGTAGACAAAAGATTAAAAAAAACCAAAACCACAAAAAGTTTGTATAAAATGTGCGCAGTTCTGTGTTGTTTATTCTTCTGCATCTTTGAATATTAGAGGAAATCACTGAGCTTTTGTTCTTGGTCCATGCCAATAGGTAAAATAGGTTTAAAACTCAGAAGTGTTTTTCGTGAGTCAGAGTCACAAAACCTTTGAGATCTTGGGTAACACAGGATTCTTTTAGAAATTTACATCTCCATGTTCACCCAGAGCATACAAACAAATGCCACTACAGTACATACAAATGCAGAGAGGCATTATATGCATTTATGTGGCTATTTCTATAGATTGCATAAATCCATGACTTTCAAGGTTATTCAATACAGTATCACCTCCTTCCCTCTCCAGCAGAGTAGGAATCAAGCAGTGCCTGTCCCGAACTCTTTTTTTCAGGGTTTTTAATTTTCACGCTCAAGTAATTTCAATCACTTTTTCCACCACAACTGGGCCTTTGGTCAATCCCTTTCACCACCAGAATTCCAAAAATGAACATTTGTTAAGTTCTTTCTTTACAGGACACTCTTAAAAGTGTACAGTTACATCTCCTTTGCTTTCTCTTCTCTTACTGCTTAGGTATTTGTCCACTGCACCAAATATAATGGAGATACCTAGGGCTTACTTCTGATCGTTATCTATTCTCTGACACTTAATCTAGAAGATCTAAAATCTAGTATGTGTCTTTAATTCCTTTCAAACTACCATTATTACTAGATTTCTGAAGTTAGGCTATTTTTAAGTTTACTAAGAGCCTTTTATACTATTGTAGACTTATGTGCAGGGAGAGGGACAGGGAAAAATACTGAAGTGATCACAAATGTTTTACTTGCATATCAAATGTAATACACGTGTTGCTACAGTTCATTATAAGTGTGCAGACACAAAGTCTTCCCCTCCTCCAGACCAGTCCTACAGTTACCTCTTCAACGCCCATTAGCATAAATTATTAAAGTCATTTTGTATGATAAAGTGTTTTGCTGAATAATTAACTATCAGAATGATTTAAAATAGTTTTCAATGCCCCCAGGGACAAACTGTCACTGAGATTCAGTCTCTGAACACTAATGAATTTTCATCCAATTCATTTTGTATGAAAATAATCAGGAATCTCCCATGAGTTTGTTTCACTGCAGATTGGATCTCACCTTGAACATGTGAAATCTCAGCCACAGGTTTTGTTTTATTATAGTTTATTCCAGCATCCTTTCTTTATGGTGCTATTATTTCATAAATTGTTGTCAAAAAAGATGACATGAGGTATGAACTTTGTGAATCCAATGAAAACAAAAGATAAGAAGTGCTTTATATGGAACTTACTATATTTTTCTAATATTTTGAAGGGGGGGGTGAGGAACTCATGCCAGAGCCAGAAGTTTTAAAATGCAGTTTCAAATGAGTCTCTATCCCCTAACCATTTCCCAAGCCCAGTCCTCTTTGTCTAGTCCCTGCTCTCCCGAGCCTTCAGCCGATCAGTTCACCAATGGTCACTTCCCAGATCAACCCCCAAACTTCCTGATACCCACTTCAAGCAAGAAGACAGTAATCTAAGCAAACAGGGGCAACAAAGTGCAGTCAGTGCTACTGAGGTTATTATACTGGACACCTCTCTACAGCATATTTCAAATATATATATTACAGTATAATATTTGATCTTAAATAGTACAAAAGCAAACCATTCTCATGTATCTGAGGAAATTTCCTGAGTTTGCCCATCCCCAAAACTCAGCTCAGCACTACTTGAAAATAAGGTGAGTCATTGCTCCTGGCTAATTCCCAAGCCTTTGAAAGTGCTCCATCTTGCCCCAGATATGTTTAATTTGTCAAGATACTTCTGTGTTCAGGGCTCACTTCAAAGATAATATATTTCAAACTCAGACTTTAGGAAAAGTTTCAAACTCCTACAAATAATGCAGAATGACAATATAATTTCATCTGAAAAGTATAGATATCACCCAGAGGTCTGAATCATTGGTAAATTCCTCACATATGTTATCTCAAAAATTTGTGTCAAGGTAAAACTAAAAATAGATTGATTATTTTAAAAATTTCTGAATTTTGGCTTTTCTCAGTTCATCCCATGATTTGTAGTTTGGTAGACACCATTTTGAAGGAGCCACCCTCAAAGCTAAGGGTGTTTGTGGGCATGTGGTAAAAACACCTGTAGACCTCCAGAGCACAGTAGTTTGATGAGAATATTGCTGAGCAAGATGAAGTGTCAAGTGAACTATGGTTTTGGCAGAATCAGATATTTTGTTCACCTGATTAAAATCTTCTAAAGAAAATTATTCTCATAAGATTTTATGTTTGACAGCCTGTGAAAATGCATCTTGAGGGATGAGAAGATTGAAGTAATGGTCCTGCACATCTCAGAAATCTGTCTCCTCTTTCCCCGCTCCTATTTGATCAGCAGACCACTGGCCATAGATACTGTGGTTTGTTCTGCCAAAGATTTGCTCTTGAATTATTTCTGTAGCAGACTCATGAGTTCCTTAATGAGATCAGGGAGTTCTCATTTAGCCTTGCCTAAAATGTATACTGTGCGCCTCATTTCACTTGATTAAAAGAGAGAATAAATATTTATTCAATATTGACAATATATGTAGGCTACTAATAAATTCTGTTTGTGGGTGTAACCTGGCATACACTCTCCTGGAACAGTATTGTTTGTGGTGCTAGAGTGTGTCTGCTCGGTGCTGTAAACTGGAGGTTGCTAATGTAAAACCTGAGTTGCAAAGAACTGACATGGCACAGCCTGTTAAGAAATGCCATAACTAATAATGATCATGGAGGTGAAGAACTCAGCCCTTCAGACATCATTGCTCAATGAATATCCAACGAAGAGCATATGTAGGCAGTGTCAGAAAGTTTCCCAAGGCCAACTTCCAACAAATTACATTAGGGCCTAGAAAGATGATTTTAACCTTCAAATCAACAGCTTTCACCCAAAAGGGATTCATGTTGTGACAAGACGGATAACTGCTGCATAGTTGAAAGGCAAATTGGGAAACCTTGTATTTCTACTTAGAAAATTCAGAATATTAGGAACACTAATGTTTGGGCAACATTTCTAACAGAGGTATCTGAACAAAAACACTGATGTTCAGATAACTGTAGTGTTCTGAAATGCTAGATGGGACTGACTAACATTTTAGTGGTTCACTAGTGTCTCCTGAAAGTGCTTGAAGTTTTCCCATTTAAAATAGAATTTTAAAATATTTCTGGAAATATTCCATAATGTTTGCAAGTGAGATAGGAAATCTTATCAGTTCTCACAGAGACTGAAGCCCAATTTCCCACACTGTTTGTAAAATGACATTCATAATGAAGGAACCCAACATGCTTCACCTTATTGGCAAGGAACATCATCAGTTTGAACCCTAAGTGGAGAATATATTGATTTCATCTGAGTTCTGTGGTAGTGTTTTATATTGAATGGTTTACATGGTCTTTGTGATAATTAATAATGACACATGCTATGGTGTTTTGTCTTCCATACAGTGTATCAGAGATACCAGTCTGGACTTGCACACAGTCTGTTACCTCCAAATCACTTGTTGTTTACTCAGACCTTCCCCTGTTTCTGACAGTCCTGGGGAGCCTGCTTGCATTTGAAGACCATGTTTTGATTTGTCCTCCTGTAACCTTCTCTGGCCCTGCATTAGCGTAGTTGGTAACATTTCTTCTTCTTCTGATCCATGAAGATTCCTTCCATCTCTCGAGCAATAGACTTCTCCCTTATCCTCACATACCCTCTCTGACACTGATGGCAAAACCTTCTTCATTTCCTGCTCTTCCTTGGCACACACATCCTTCTCTTGTCATCTACTGAGTTTCATGTTAACTGAGAATCTTAGCCTTTATTTCATGGCATGATTTCTATTTCTCTGTGTACCGTGTTTATGGCACGCTTCAAAGGTATTCTCCCGTACACGGGTGAGCTGTGATCTAGAAAGACTTGGGGGACACCTGTTTATGCTACACCTCTTCATGTTTTTTGGAACTCTGCTCCCTTTAGTGTAGGTGTTAGATCTCCTATCTATTTATTTAGATTTTCAGTTTAAGTCCTTCAAAACCTCTGGATTCAAATCCTTTGCTTTTATTTTTCTAACAATATGACTTTTTCACCAGAGAGCCAGAAAAACATTTTTAATGAAAAATGTTTTTTAAGTATGATTGACAGTTCACCTATGGCAAGAAATTAGTTTCTACAAACACTTTTTTAATTTTGTGCCACCCAAGATGAGTGTCTTTGAAGATCTGTAGTAATTTGAAATTATTTAACTGTATTCATGTATACACTCTCTTGAGCACATCAAGCCACACACAACACTTGATACAGAGCCTACTAAATGCAAGAAAAATATTTCCACCATCTTCAGCAGGCTTTGGATGGGGATTTTAGCAAGTAATGAGCTCATGTGTAGGCCTGGCATTACCAAGACTGTTGCCATCTGCAAAGAGCCTGGTCTGGAAGGATGCTCTACTTGATGTAGACTGGTTTCAAGAGGAGTGAGCACTCACTGCATGGCATCCTACTGAATCTATAGTCTGGCATACCTGCCTCCATGACAGTGTAACAATATGTTCCCATACAAGTGGATCTGCTGAATTTTCTTCTATATTCTGATGATTAGCTTTTTGTTAATTACGTGTTTAGATTTCCAACTGGTATTGAGGGGTTGCGGATGCTAATTAGTTGTTCCTCTCCTTGTGTTCTATTCAAGAAGGCGAGTTATTTGTTTTACTTAAGGTGTATAGTAATGCCAAGCTATTTTTGGCTCCGCCTCATCTCACCTTTCTGCTTGCTTGTGTCATGGTGTCAGTTTTGATCTATACCTTCCCACTGCTAGACAGCTTTGCCTAAAGACATAATCCTCAGCCCCTAATAATTATAAGTACATCAAAGGCTAGTTGGTTTGCTTAGCTGCAGAGGTCTACACAAAGATCTGTGTATCTTCACTTGAAAGAGATTTATAGTTTTGTGTCAAGCTTTAAAATAATCATGGCGTTCCAATTTTCCTCTTCTTTACTGTGACATATTCTTGCCTGCTACAGAACCTGATTTATAAAGCACCACTATATGCCTGAAATGAAGACACTATTCTCCATAATTTTTTTAATTTTAATGATCCTCATATTTTGTAATATCTTCCAGCAGTAAAACTATACCCTATTTAATATGGAAAAGTCTTACCAGAAGTCATAGAGTAACTATTTTTTGCTTTCATTTTAGATTATGTATTGAGCAGAAGAAAAGAGAAAAATCAGTAACTGGGAGAACCAGCTTTAGGGACTTAAATATTTTGTATCTATAGCCACATACTATGACTGGTTTATAAACAAAAAAATTACAGCATTTCCAAATTCTGGAAATCGAAAGGAGTTGTTTGTATCTGATCTGCTTTTATTCTGCTAACAATTAGGGTATTGCAAGGTATGTGAGGTCACACGTATCAGACATCTCATCCATATAACCCCCAGCCAGGTTGAGTTACACAGACAACAGTGAATGGGTCACACTAATTGCCAAGTAAACAACGTATTTGCTGTGGGCACGTATCAAGAAGAAAGTTAACAAAGTGAAAACAATTCGCAGAGCTATTCCTTGGGGAAAGATGTAACATGATAAAAAATAGCTCAGCGTAAGACATCTCGAAGGGATGCCCATGGCACAGTGTTGAAGTGAGGAAAGTCAGTACTCAAGTTGTTGACATTATGGCTATGAATTTAAGCAGAAATTTGACTTCTCATCATTGACTCCATAGAGTGTGGTAAATTTAAATAGAAAGCACACATAGTTAAAATAACTGCTGAAACAAACTATCAAAGAAATTGATGCATGGAAAGTGTCTTTGCATGGAGACTGAATGAATACCTTTCTGGGAAATAGGTTTTAGCCAAATACAATTTATGCATTAGTCAAACACATGTTTTTCTGGCTTGGTGTAGGATACCTGGATGAAATTTAATAGCCTCTAATTCACTGTAGGTCAAACTAGATGATTTACACCATAGTGTAATATTCATATGTTCTGGATTCCACACTTGCCTACAGCTCTGTGAAAAAGCCCCTGGTAAATCTCCCATTAGCTTCAAAAGGCCCACATGTAGGCTAAAAGACTGCACTTAAAAGCCACATAATATATATTCATACATCTCATAGCATGCACGTGTGTGTGTGTGTGTGTACATTAAGTGGGTGTTATATTTACACATCCACAGCCAAAATCTGGCCAGTCATAAAAATAGCTCCAAATCTGAACACAAGTGCCAGGGGAATTATTACGTATTTATATTCTGCTTCATGACATCAGCAGTCACAGAATCCACTGCTTTTTTTTTTTCTCTGAGAGAACAAGAAATAACCACAGCAGGAGGTGCTTTCATAACTACTGGGAGCTGCAGATCCGTGTGCTCACGGTGTGTCAGAGGCATGTTTGTCTCACACACCCTAGAGCTGTCCCTCAGCCTCTCGTTCTCCGATAGGGAATTCGCCGCTTGCATTTCTACGCACTGAAAAGGGTTGGCAAACACATATTTGCATGGCAGTTGGTATGTGTTTTGTCCTGTTTGTTCTGCGTAACGTAACGTGATGTGACAGGCTGTAATTCATCACATCAGTCGCATGGCAGCAGGGGAATTGGAAAAGAGGTGTAATGGTGGACCGATGTGAGGTGTCAATTTAATGTTCAATTGTAATATTTCAACGTTAAGGCTGCTTATAATGACCTACCAAAGAATTATCTCCAGGTATTCCCTGCACAGGTGAGATTTAGGAGTAGTCATCAGGCAGAGTACAGACAACATCAGGAGAAGGCTGTAGATCCCTGTGCTCAGAAGGAACAACTCTTGTAAACATGAGAACCTTTGCACATCTGATGCTAGATGAAAGAAACAAACACATTGCAGGACCATTTATTTATTTCCTCCTCTTTCACTGCACTCCCCAGCCACACCACAGGTCCTTGAGTGGGAAAACTGTGGAATTGCCCACGGCAAAATGGGAGGTTGAGGCTGTTTTCCTCCAAAGACTCCTACACAAGAGACTGCTTGACACTTCACCCCTGAAAAATTCCCACAACAGAAGTGAGGGTGTTAGTTCTTGTTGAATGCTTTCAACCTAACAAAACCAAGTTCCCTGTTAAAATCCCGTCTCAAGGCTGGGACATTCTAATCAGGTCATGGCTGGTAAAAGCCTTAGGGAAGAGCTCAGTGGATCCCAAAGGTGAGCTTTGCACCCATTGCTGTTCTCAGTCATGCACCTTCTAAAGTGTCAAACTTGACCACAAGATGAAAAGAAATGAGCTGCATAGGAAAAAACAGTGGTGAAGAACTGATCAGCAGTGCCTAACACAAAGCAGTAAGTACATACAGAATTAGTGACTTTTTCTTTCCTCAACATACGCTCTATATTTAATTACAGCTATTTGAAGTACCTCTCCCGTAAATATACTTCCTGTTGGTTAGTCTTCACTGAGACTTCTTTTTACTTTAAATCTCAGTGCCGTGAAACTGCCGCAACTCCTCAACTCATGCCCTTCAATAATATTTTCCACAGCATTCAAGATACCAAAAGTCCTGAATTATGCTAGATTTCAAACTGTAAAATTCAGTCTTAAAAACAGATTGTGAGGCAGTGCTTGTTATCTCTGCAACGCTGATATTATGAAATGGCAAAATATTTTAATACGATGAAAAGATATCATTAATAATAGCTTATAAGCATGTATGGTGATCATTTTAATTAGTTACTTACTGCAGGTACACTGCCAGTGTCCCACCTTTTCATCTTTATGATAATCAAAGATGCAACAGCCACTTGATTTCTGCTTCCTGCCCTCCCAGCCCAGGGACACCCAGCTCAGTCCTTGCACACCACATCAGTAAAAAATTCGTGTGTAGTTCTCACATAAATTAAATCCCATGGATTAACAATGTTTAAATAGTTTAAAAATTTTCACTGTAAAGGAGCATGGAAGCCAATATTCTTTCCTGTGGATTTGTGTCGAAGACCTATGCCTTTTCATTTTTTCAAAAATGTAGCATGACTTCTCATTTTTAAAAAAAAAACTCCATTGTTTCATAACAACTGCTAGCTTATCATAGAATCATAGAATCATGGAATCAGCTGTGTTGGGAAGGACCTCTGAGATCATCAAGTCCAACCCTTGATCCACTACCACCGTGGTTAGTAGACCATGGCACTAAGTGCCATTTTTTGCTTGATGAAACCTTCTGCTACATCTTGCTGTGGTTTTTCATGTACTTCTGCTGAATTTAGTAATTTTCCTTGCTAATGTTCTTGCTGGTAAAGCACCCCTCTGGAGATATCCAAATACACCAGATGAAGAGCAGATTCTGAGGCCATCCCAGAGATCTTGTAGAACAACCCCAGGACATGATTTTACATCATTTGGTAGGTGCTGGTGAACCATCAGGAGCCTTACATGAGCTCACCCTCTGACTGAAGGATTTGGAACCTGGTCTAAACTTCTCCTAAATCATCATTTGAAGTTCCCTGCTAAATTGCACCACACCTCTGCTTAAATAATACAAGCTTTTATTAACCAGATGAAAGATGATGGTTTCGATTAATTATTTATTTTACTACATAGGATGCATTTTGACCAAAGAAAACAGCCACAAAGTGCTTACTTTAGGCCCTTGCTTTTAGCCATCAAAGGACCAAATGTTTAGTTCACAAACATGAATATGGAGCCTGTGTGGGCACACTCTGCTGCAGTGTTAGCCCAGATCATGCTGTGGACTATGCTGCTGTTGCCTCTTATGTAAGGGAAGAGTTAGTACCACAGCACTTCACAGTGATCACTGTAATGAACAGAATTTTAACAGGAAAACATTCTGGAAAAAATCCTGATTTCTTCAAAAACTCATGAAGGAAGAACAAGCTTTAGTCAGTGCCTTATTTTCATGTATTATTATCAACTTCACTTCCCCAACCTAATTCCATGCATGTTTGCGAGTTTTACTGTCCACTGGTTGGGAATAGAAACAAGACAGCAGGTTAAGAACTGGATGAAATTAAACCTTTACGACCATCACCAACCTACTGGATTACTCTAGCCAGCTCATTTCGTTCTTCAGTGCTTCTATTTTCCTGCGGGGACTGTGTGAGCTCTCTGTGACAGGCTGCCCATCCACATCCCGTGCCACAGCCCCTCGGTGTCGCCTTCTCAGCGTTGCCCTCCCAGAGGCTGAACACAGAGTCAGGTGAAGTCCGTTTCCTAAACTCACTTGTTTTCTGTAATTTTTACAACGCAGGGCAAACCCACAGCCCTGGGAAATCAGCCGTAATACTCTAGTTCGTGTCTGCCATTAGGTGTCAGTGTGACAACAACCATGATACACAAAGGCTGTGCCGGGGCGTGCAGGGACACTACCCCATCCTAAACTTCTTGTTGTCGACTCAGGGAAAACACAGTGTGCAACTGAGAGGAAGGAAGAGGCTGAAGAAAGCAATAAACATTTTATTTCGGGGTATTTTCCACCACCTAATTGAAATTATTTACTAACAGATAAGTCTGTTTGCATTTCATTCAGTGCGTCTCAGGTTCCCGCTGCTGCAGTTGTCAAAGGGTAATATTTACAAAACCAGGACAAGAGTTTCTGCACACATTGATCTAACCCTATTTTGGGGAACAAGAAACAGTCAATACTATCAGTAATTTGCAGTCTGCAGGAGGTAGACTGCTTTGCCCAATGCAAATGCTAAATTACTCATGTGAGTTGGTGCCTGCCAATTTGGTGCTTGTAGAGGGGTCCTTCACTAGTTGTTTAAAATACTGTATTAGAAATCACAACTAAATGTTCCACACATTCCAAAGGAAAGAATATCAAAACTTTTAAACCAGTTTTAAAACAACTTTTTGTGTCAGAAATAGTGTTTTTTTCTTTTTTCCCTTTTTTTTTTTTTTTTTTTTTTTTTTTTTTTTTTTTTTTTTTTTTTTTTTTTTTTTTTTTTTTTTTTTTTTTTTTTTTTTTTTTTTTTTTTTTTTTTTTTTTTTTTTTTTTTGGTGGTGTATCAGTGGCATGCATGATGAAGAAATGGTAAAATATATTACATATATTAAGGAGTTTTAAATTGTTTTTAAACAAAATTTCAGACCGGTCCCAAAATGTATCAAACAGTCTTTGGTTATGTGGGAGTTCTAAAAGTTACTGTAAGTTTATAAAAGTTCTAAAATAAAAGTATAAAAGTCAGGGGGGGGTTGGGAAAAGTATTTTAAGAAAAAAGTAATTTTTAAAATATTCTCCACTTGCCTCTAGTATTAAGAATAGCTCAAGGATAGCATTTTTTGCCTTATGTTTTTAACTGTAAATGTTTTCACCATTAACTTTAATCAGATTTTGATCAGGTCAACATAATGGCTAAATCAGGTTGGCCTTCACCAGGATCAGTGAATCTGTTGTGCAAGAAGACTGGAATTCAGCTTTGCCTTCATCTTTTCTGCTTTGAAAGGGAGCAGATTGTGAGCATCACTTAAATTTGGTGTTGTTTTTTTTCCTTTATGTTGATAGATTAAATCTCAAGTAACTGTGATAAGCATCTGAGCGAGCTGGCTTTCTGTTTTACCTACTTCCAGTTTTCTAGTAATTGCATGACACAGAAGTGGTTAGTCCTGAGCATGCACTGCACAGCCTGGGACAAGAATCCTCAGGTACCATCTCTGCTACAATTCCCCAGGTTGGGTAGTTGCAGTTCTCTTCAAGAGGGCAAAGCCTCCCAGACTTTTGTTAGCCCTGCCCTCCTTCAGTTTGGGGATGGGAAAAGAAAAATGTCACGTGCCAATTTGACATTGTCTTTATAATAGATAATTATAGGCTTTAGGAATAGAAAAGATGCCTGATTAAATGTCTCCAGCCATCTGCTGTTGCAAGACTGTGAAGTAATCCTTGACCATTTTCATATTAAGAGTTGCCACGCTGATGCTGTCCCACTCCTTATGTCACTCAGCTTGCCTAGAAAGCTATCTCCTCTGGTTTGCTGGCATCCTAACTCACTTTTGCTTTGTACTATTTTAAATAGCAGTGATTAAATCTTTATGTTGGTACTGTCGGGGGGCTTGAAAGTTCCTGCTGTCCCACACATCAGTTTTGACTTCAGAAATATAAATTGAGGAGCTCCTTATTTTTACATGTGGTTTCAGATCAGGTTCTTGTTCTTCTTGTTTGTGGTACAAGGGGAGCAGATGAAAAGCCGCTCAGGTTAGCAGTTTTAAGAAAACCCCAGCACTGGCCACTGTGATTGGTTGTACCCCTGATCCATTGGGGCCCCAGGGTAGGGGTAAGAGGAGGCTCCAGGGCCAGGCACAAGCTGCACACATGGCACTGTCTGCCACAGTTAGTTGAGCCCAAAGGTAATTTTGTTGATTTTTGAAGCAAAATCATTAGTCAAATAGACCTGAAAGCAGCAGAGAGCTGTAAGCCTGCTTTAAACTGAGCACTCTTCTTATAGAGATGGTATTGCTTCAAGCAGCTCTTTGCAGATCAGAAAGGATCCTGGTGACAGGATTCATCTGACGGATATCCCTCAATTACAGACTGGCATGAATACCAGAGTGTTTTTTCTTTTTAAAACCTCACAGAGGTAGTCCAATGCAATGGGCTGAGTTTCCAACTGCAGCCTAAACCAGTCCAAAAATGTGCCACAAAATGTATGGAAGAGTTTCCACCTGAAGTTAGAGAAGAGGCAGAGGGAGCAGAGTAGCAATCAGGCTGTAAGGAAGGACTACAAGGGCACAGTAATAGCCAGATAGATATTAAACATCTCTGGGTGATGCACTTTTGTGTGAGAAGGACTGGTGGTGGCATGTAAGGAAGGAAAAGGATCACTGCAGCAATGCAGGAGTATGAAAAGATGCCTTTGTAAGGGCAAATTTTACCTATTGAACATTAATTGCTTTCCATGGATACAAAATGCACTTTAAGTGATGAAAGGAGTGACTGACAAGCAATGCTGTATTAAACAGATATCAGAGAATGCAATGTAGGTTAATTATCTTCTCTTAAAATTTATTTTTTTTTTCTGAAGAGGTGAGCATCTGTCTGAGACAGAATCTTATCTCCAAACTCCTGTTGTCTACTTCAATGACAAGAGGAGCAAGAAAGGGAATGGAATGGGGTGGTGAGGAACCATGGTGAATTTTTTTCCTTGGCATCAGGCGTCAGCTCTTTGCGTCTCTTCCCATGGACTTTCCTCCTGGTTACCTTCAGAAGCAGAAGCAATGCCAGGAACTGCCCACAGCTCCCCCCCAGGGGTTTGAGCTTTCCAAGTGGTATCCACAGCTGCCACTCCAGCTGACATAGTTTATTTAAATAGGCAGGGAGAAAGTATTTGTGTTTGCAGAAGGCAGTGTATAGTGTAAACTACCTCTGTGATGTTTTAAAAAGAAAAAATACTCCGGTATTCACGCCAGTCTGTAATTGAGGGATATCAATCAGATGAAAATCTTCCCAGGGAGTGGAAGGAACAGCCTGGGAATGAAAACCCCACTGTTTCTCTGAGGTTGGATTTCCCCTTCCAACAGGGCTTACAAAGCATGGTGTGTCCCCTCCCCAAAGCTGTACGTTTTCCCTCTAAATCAGTCTCTTCCAATGGAAAGGGGTGGGAAGGAAAGTGTCAACCCATCAGTCGGGGTTTTCAGGTGACGATAGGGTCACATCAGCTTTTAAAGCCTTTGGGCACCCAAACCACAGAATGCGCTGGTGGTTATCAGCAAGTCTGTGCAGCAAAGCTCTGGAGCAGGTGAGTGACAGGATGCAAATATCTACCAGGGAGGACCTGCCCCTATATCTGCTTCAGTGCCTTTTTAGCCACACCTTTTTGGTAAATTGTAAAATGTCGGTCAGGGTGCTTTGGAGATGGTTAAAACTAGGTATGCTCGTACCCCAACTCCTTTTATGTCTTAATGCCTTGAGGTGCATTTAGAAAATGCATCCAAATTTTGTCTTATATTGTAGGATTTAGCCAAGAGACACTGAGCAGAGCACCGCGTGTTATTAAGAGAGCTTGGCAACAGGATATGCGTAAGTGTGTGTGTATATATATATATGTGTGTGTGTGTGTGCAAGCACACAGATTGCATATATTCACATCACAATAAAGTTTTAGGGTTTGTAGGTTTAAAATAATGTGTTGGTACTAACTGTGTAGCATGTTTTCTATACTTTGCATTAGTGTTGCTAATTTTCTATGCAGACACACACACACAGACCCCATAGAAACTTGGCCCTCATTTTGTGAAAACTTACCCAGGACATTACCAACTTAGTATCTTCATTCTTAAAAGCATAAAAGGCTCTACAGAAAGTCAGTACTTTTGAAGTGACTGAAAAAAACATATAAGTTTTTGTAGATGGAAAGCTTGCTCCTGGTAAACTCTGTAAATATTAAGCTTATTGATAAAGGAGTGATTTTAGTCCATACAATGTTCTAGCTTGAATAACATCTTTTTTTCCATGAAATCCGCTGACTGCAAGCACATTAGTCTGGCAGAGGCTAGAAAAAAATTCTGGTTTATAATTTGGGCTTTATTTACAGATAGGATTCACATTTTTCCATTATTTGGATTAGGCAACTAAGTGGCCTCAAGTTTTTCTTCATTAAAAGAAAAAAGAAAAACCCTTCTTTTAATATGTGTGTGCTTCACACTTTTCAAACTTCAATGGCATAAAATTTTTCACTTGGTCAGAAAGCTGATTTAATTTGCTACTAGGTTAAATGTTAAAGGTTTCAGTCTTATGACCATGAATTCTCAAATTAAATTCAGTGCATTGCTTAAATTTCTAGCTGCAGTGCATTTAGCCTAATTGCTTTGTTAAGTTGGGTGCTTCATAACTACTACTCTTCTGAATTTTCATCTTTAAAGGTGAGCAAAATAAGCCTGAGGGTCACAGGTGGGCTAGCCTGCTCTATGGGATTCACCTGTGGGGTCTTTGGATATCTCTTCCAGTCTGACTGCATCCTCAGACCACGTCTGATGAGGCTCTTCTGCTGAAAAGGGAGAGCATTTAAACACCTGTAGGTTTTAGCTATTTAAGCCAAAATCAGTTTTGAAGCAACAAGAAAGGCTGAGCAAAATGGTTCAGATTTCAGTCAGTTGTCAACTAAATGTGTGCACTGGGCCTTTAAGTATTTGGCCAGACACATCTTGATTGCTTCTCCTTTGTTTTCACCCTTGGAAAGTCAGCTGGATAATACCCTGTAGCAAAAGTCTATTCTGGGATGCTGTAAGTGGGCTGGGCTGGGGATGCCTGAGCAGGGGAAAGTGGGTGTGGGGGGAGTGGGTGAAGGGAGAATTAACCAAAAAACAGAGTTATATACTTGTAGTTCCAAATTTTTGTGAGCCGGGCTATTTGCAGTCATTTTCAGTTTTCTTGTGATGTTAAATATAAAAATCACAGAGATATAAAATGATCCCACTGGTGCAATCTCTAAGGCAGGCTCTTCTCCTTGGGGACAAGTCCCAGTGAAAACATGGAGGTGATGGAAGCAATCGAGGAAACTTCTACCAACGGCACCCTCAGAGGCAAGCCCTGAGTGTCTATTTTTTTCCTCTTTGTTTACAGTATTTTTAAGGCTTTGAGTTCTCACGCAACATATATGTCATTAAATGGCTGATTCCTCTTTGCACACGTTGTTGTGATGGCCTGTGGCAACCTGAATTAATTGTTTCAGTAGTTGGTGGTGGTTACTAGCCGTAATTATTATAATTTGCATTTATAAAAACTTCTTTCATCTAAGGATCTCAAAATGCTTTTGCACACATTTAATTAAGCTTCACAACATCCTGTGAGGTAAGTGTCAAGAGTGTTGTTATATCCCTTTTTTACACAGGTTTCTCCAAGAAAACAAGGTCAGTCTCTTAAAGCCACTGGTATTTGGTTCACATCACTCTTGCACAGGACGAAGCAACTAGCACAGCTGCAGGAATTAGGATTGCTGATCTAGGTCACTTTGCATCTCCCACATAGCTCTTGCTGCTACCACGCTGTGTGGACACACACACTAAGCCACTGCAAACACAGTCAGAGCAACCTCAGCCCAGATTTACAGTCTGAGGTGGCCCTTTCTTTCCCAGGAGCACTCCAGCAGCAGAGAAGTCTTGGGAAGAAAAAGAGATAAGCACCCAACATGTTGAACAGGATGACAACCCATCATGCAAAGACCTGTTCTTTCTGTAGTTTTCTCCCTTAACGTTTAAGCCTCTCATTTCTACTTCAGCCAAAGCCAAGCTGCAGGCAATGTAAAGTTACTCTTTACTAGTCACTCACTTGGTCTAGAAGAGGCTGCACGCACTTCATCTCCAGCCCTTACCCAGCCTTAGACCCGACCTTGTGGGCAATCAACAATTCTGAGATCTACTGAATCCTAGATTGCCACTTGACTGATACTTAAAAGTGAGGATCAACCCAAGCAAAATAGACTTGGAACTTGATGAGGCAGCAAGAGGAGACAGTTTTCAACAGCTCATTTCTTTTTCAAACATGTTGTTTAAATTGAACCTAGCTCTCTGTAAGTTCTGTTGATCACCATATTAGCCCTGAGGAAGAGAGGTCTAAGTAAGTGCTTGCAAATTGAGTAAGTCCCAGGCCATACCTTCATGAGTTCTTTACCATCCTCATCAATTTATGTTTACATAAATTGTTTACATTTGGCAATGACCAGATTAGCTATTTGGAAAGAACTCTGCCTGTGGATGCACTTGTTCCAAAATAAAAGCCACTTTGCTTTTCTAAGTTAAGTGGATCTAAAGGTAGAGAATGACTGTTCTGAATAACATAAGAAAGAAAGCAATTTCATTCCTAAGTAGACCATTCAGCAGAAATATTCTGAAATAATCTGTCTAATTTCTTGTGTTAGCACTTTTTAAAGACACTGACACAGTCTCACAGTCAACAAAAACCAACTTTGTTTTCAGTCCATTGTTTTCCTGGAGAGGGTGTGCCAATGCAAGGCAAGAGTCAGAGATTCTTTTCAGTTCCCCTGAGTCAATGCACAGGACTTATTGTGGTCCACGTCTCTCTTGTGAAGGAAGGAACGCCTGGCAGCCAGAGGAGAAGGTCTGACACGAGAACATGCATCATTTCGTTTTACCTGATGCTGTCTACTTAACTTTCATCAGAAACAGGGGACAGTCATCGGGCGAAGCCTGCATTTTCAGTGAAGCTTTCTTATGCTTTTCCTCTCCTACAAATTTGTTCATGTCTGCTGCCGCACAGAAAAGAAAAATGTGGCAGCAACCTGTAGCTTGGGAGAATACAAAGCCATGGGAATCCCAACATCATGCCCACAGAGGGGTTTTTATTGCAGCTACCAGAAAACTTTCAGTAACTTCAAATCAGTACGTTTGGAGTACATTTCTTTATTTGGAAGGGGGGAGGTAAAAATTCTGCTTGTATTATCTCATGTTGCAGAAACTGAGACTTGATGGGTACTACGTTATCCTTTTTGGACCTCTATCACTCCCAAAGATACAAGATGAACTCTGCTTGCCCAGGAACCAGAGTCGGTGCCCCAGGGAATTTCTTCATATCTAAGGGATATGCAGGATGTGTACTCGCACGCCCTTGCTGCCTCTCAACTCCAGCTGTACATGCAGTTTTGCTTTAGGAACCTGTACCTCCAGTATTGCAATATCTTTTTCAGTCTCTGTCATCAAGAGTTTAAATACAGTTCAGATCAGTGTTAGTGGCCCAGCTCCAAATTAGGAGAATTGCTGCAATTCGTTATCTTGACAAATTAACTGGTCTGAGGCAATTCCTTTTTGAGAGAGATACAATTACCTAACTCTTGAACTCTAGCCTTGCTCCAGTGCTATAGTGAAGTTATGCACCTGCTCAAAACGTGTGGATAATATGACTAAAGGCTTTCCCACCTCTAAGTAAAATTTCTGCACTAGGAGCTGATAAAAAAAAAAAAAAAAGGCTGACTGAAGACCAAGGTGGTCTTTTTACATAGTGGAGGGACAGTGCTGGAAAGGCATGATCCTTGTCCCGAAACCACCATAGAAGGGCCTGGCAAGAGAGTGTTATATCAGAAAAACACATCACCAGTTGTCCCATCCTCTGCTGGGAGTCCAGCTTCCCAGTCCAGTGGAAGAAGGCAGCTTTCCTGCTCCCAATCTGCCACGTAGAAAACGGTAGCCCGTGCAGACCCTAAACAGAGATTCTTCTTTGGAAAAAGGGGAAAAAAAATTACAAAGTGTTTTCTAGTTTCAATTTCTAGTTTCAATACTTCAGTCCTTATATATGTGGTGAAAAATGGGTTTCCATCAGGTAGATATTCCACTCCTGATGTGGACAGCAGCTGGTGCTCTGAGGAAGGTGATAATAACCCCCAGCTTTGCCCTGGTTTCCCTCACCTCCTTGCCTTGAGGACCACCTCTTTTCTGCCTTTTCTACCAAGCAGTGAAAATACATCCACAGTTAGACATCATTCTTCCAACCCAACATGGGCAGATGCACTTCTTATCCACTTTCCTGTGGAAAGCAACTCCTTCTGCCCCTCAGCCATAGTTCACCTCTGGGCATCATTTTTCCTTGTAAAAGAGCTCTCAGATGCTAAAAGATATCCCTTAACTATTCATTTGAACCTTTGCCTTTTGGAAACTCTGGGATAAAGCTGTCCTGCAGAAGGCTTGTGTTTGCCTAGAGCCTCTCTGTATGGAGTTGGTGGCTGGGAGTTTCCTTGAGCTCCTCTTTGAACTCCAAGCCTTCAGCATCCAAAACATTTAACCCTCAATTTCTTTTCTGCTTTATCAGTTTGGCCAGCTTCCAGCTGGCAGCGTTCATTTGCAGGCTTCCATTCTGCATCCTGTGTTTGCAGATGCATTTCTCTTTCAATTAACCCCTTGAAATGGTTTTCTTCTCCCTCGAGCCTACCTGCCTCTGGTCTGGCCAGCACTTCTCCCTGCTCTGGATGCCTGAGGGGCAGAAGCCAGGAGTGGAGAAGCTGGGTCCTTGAGCTGGAAGTGCCAAGCAGAGGGTGTGCCCCGTACACAGGCGTCACAGAGAGCAGCTGAAGGAACACGCAAGTTCGGCAGCGCCTGCTTTGCCCATTGTGGGTTGGGGCTTGCAATGCCAGAGGCACTTTTTGCCTATGTGAAGTCTCTAGAGCATCACTTATGAATAATGAGATCTTCCCTGAATGCTTTCGCCAAGATGCTCTGGAGCGCACACCCACATTTCCGTGCTGCAGCTTTCCCCCCAGACAATGCAGCTTTTGCCCGGCTTTCCTTTGGAACAGCTATTTCTAGATAGTCACTTAAAATGAAAAAAAAGAGGAAAATAAAGACCTTGTCTAAAGCATCACTTACCAAACAAAGAAATTGCCTAGTCACTAGGAATGCCCTCCCTCCTGTGCCTGCTGTAATTACTGAGTAATAGCAGCCTTAGGTTGCTCATCTTGGCACTCCAGCTGGGTAACATGCATCCACGGGGAGAGGGAGAACCACTCGCCCACTGCCAGGATTGCCAGGCAAACTTCACACAGGTCGGGAAACCTGATAAAATCTAGAGGTGCAGGATCTCTATTGCTGAGACACTAGTCAAGCCTTTGAAGTGAGAGAGCCTGGGATTGAAGCAAATCCTTGGTTATTCAGTCTCTTTCAGCTGGTGACTCGCTACGGCTTGGTACTACCTACCACATCTGGATCACCCTGTAAGACACACCTCTTTTTTTTTTTTTTTAATTAATTAATATTGACACTGCTAGTGGAGTTCCTAAGGAACCTGATTACTTAGGCTCCAGGGAGATATAAAATGAACTGCATAGTGGTTAGCTTAATTTTGTGAATGATTCTAGCTGAGCAAATGAGTAGTAAAGATTGAAATCTCAGCCAAAGCTAGTAAAGACTTTGCATTTGCATTTGCAGAAAGTTTTAAAGCCAGTTTTCATGGCAAGCTGCAGAAGACTGCTAAGTGAAGTGTAACTGTCTACACTACAAAATAAAAAGGAGTTGTTTATAAATGTTAGCTACTTCTTTAGTTTTAGCGCATAATTTTTATATTAATTCTCACATTTCCTGGAACACCCACTGAAACAGTTTTGCTGCTGTTAATACCTCTGATATACCCCTAACATCCAACTAGCAAAGTAATGCCATGTTATGCTACTATTAAGCGTTGATTGTATTAGTAGTGATGAAAGTGCCTTATCTTCTCTAGTATCAAATTGTTAAATTACAACAGAAATGGGAGATATTCAGATTTAATGCACCTATTCCAGCTCTCTAAGCACCAACAACTGTTCTCAATGAGTTTTAAAAGAACTATAAAATAATATTTCAGCAATTTGTGTTTGTCAAATGCAAACATGTCAGCCTTGGGAATTAACAGAACAACACAAAAACAATCCAAAAATAAGAATCCATGGAAAACTAGCCCAGAAGAAGCAAAGAATTTTGGAGTTACATGTGTCTGCACTCACAAAGCTCTGTAATTTTCCTGTAGGAATTTGTTGAAATGAAAAAATTTTATTAGAATATGTTTGTTTGGAAAGAGATTTTCAGGAGAGCAATTGTAACCAGAAAAAAAGAGTTGACCACGCTCAAGTCAGTAATGGAAGTTTCCACTGATTTTGATACCAAAAGGATTTTACCCAGTGGCTTTAGAAGCAGCTTCATGTAGTTTGAGAAAACCTGGGATAGAGTTAAGGTAGAAGAACTTGATAATGTGTGAAATCAGGCTTGGTCTCATCTCTTCTGCAGCAGTTACTTGCCTTAAAAAAATCCCCAAAACCTCACAAAATCATGAGAGCTTACTTTCAACAGGTAAAAAAAACCCACTTAAATTTAAAAAAAAAAAAAAAAAGTTAATGCATAATAAGAGCAGATATGAACTTATTCACATAGAGTTAGCTATTCAAGTGAACAGATTAATTTATTTAAATTGCTGGGAAAAAAAATTGTGATTGTTATTAAACTCTACTGTTTTACAACACTCATTTTGCCTAGCCATTTGCATTTCTCCGAAGCATTGATTTGTTTCTCTTGGAAAAATGCTACTGTTTACCTCTCTTTTTTTTTGGTAAAACAGCGGTGTGTCTGAAGTCTGTGTGGTTCACCGGGAGTTCATTGGGATATATTTGCAACTCCTGAAGCAAAAAACTGGTATTTTATCTTTAGAAGGAGCCACATTTTTTGAACTTATTGAATTTTTCAAAGATCAGCATGAAGAGTTCTGATTAAATGCTTGCTTCAGCGTTTTAAAGGCTTCTTGTGTCCCTGTTGCCTAAGGAGGTCGTACATGAGGATTGCTCTGTAAACATCAGATTGTACAGAATTGGCTCTGCATACCATGCCAGGCACACAAAGAAGAAGTCAAATGGCTTATCTCTCACTTATCAACTAGTTTATTTTTCATGCCCAAAAAAAGGCTGCTACAGGAGCAGCTGCTACTTTGTAAATAATTTAATGGCTTCTGTTAAGTAGAGCTGTCAATTTTGCCAACAGTATTAAAAGAAGATTTTCATTTTACCGCGGATTTGCACGTTTTAAAGTGCGTTTTTATCCCTGAAAAGTCCAGCGAAGGATTCTGGAGAATGGAAACAGCTTCCGATTTGCAGTCACAGATTCAAAAGAGAATAGGTACAACTAAATAATGACAGATGTATGAGCAGGGAAGGTGTGATATCTCATCACCTGTGTATGTTGCTTGGAGAGCATCCTGCTCATTAAAGCTTAGGAAAACTTTTAGTGGACTTGTAAAGAAACATATTTGGCTCTCTCAGACAGACATTAGATGTGGCAATAGCAATTACCAGGAAATTTTGAAAATGCAGAATGTGCATTGTGTGGTTGTGTGTACAGAATATTATCCTAATGCTGATCACGACAAAGAGGATTTTTGTGAAGATTTTTAGGACAAAAAAAATTCATATTATTGCATCCGATAAATTAATTTAATGATGAAACAACAGCATTAGCCATGATACCAGCTCTCAAGCTTTTAAAATTCAAATTCTCGTCCCCAGATCCTAACATGTTAAGCAAATGCTAAGTTAGAATTTAAAACAGCAAGTGTTTGTTGTGCAATAAACCAAAGGAAGGTCCCAGAATGCCTGAATACAAAATCTTAGGTGAAAACCTGTGATCCCTCCAGAGCTAGCACAAAGTCAAGCCTCTATTAAGCACCAAACCATAGCCAGAGCCCTCATCTAGATGTGAGGACCACCACCCTCTCCTGGCTCTATGGCATTGTTGCCAAAATCCTTCCCTTTTTAATTAAATGTGGGATATGTTGCCTCTAGTTTGGGAAGGGCTGTGTTGTTTAAACAGTGTTCCTTGTGCATTTGTTTTTCCTGCTTTAGCATTTCTCACAGGGAACAGACTCCATGTCCCACAACAAAAATATTTAATTCTTTACTTTGGAGCTCGTATCTGATGGTTTTGTGGCTTTGCACCACTCCTGGCACCTAATCCTATCTAATGTTCAACACTGCAGCTGCACAGCCAGACTAGAATAGGTTCAATGCTCATAACTTGAGGACCAGATATTTATTTTACATACAAAAAGTGAAAAGAAATTTCTTTGCACTCCTGTGGGTAAGAACCCCCCTCTTCCTTCAGCTTTGGCTGCAATTGTGCTTGCATATGACAGACTGCTCTGTTTTTCATGAGGTTCCTATGGATCCAGTAGCGTTATTTAACATGGTGTAGCTGTGCTACGTCCACAGTGCAAAATATCCAAGTCACTGGCCACGGTGTAATTAATTGTTCATGGCATTCATATGTTAGAAATATGCCACATAAGGAGTGTATACATCCAAATTGTAGCCCACTTGGTTAAAAAACTGCTAGGTACCACCTGGAGCACGTACATGAGTTGCACTGAAGTGATTGTTGTGAGAGGGCTGTAATTTACTCAGCTCTGGTTCTCGGCAGGTACGAGAAAATACAAATTATTAGTATGATGGAAAGAGATCAAGACAAACATGACCCAATTCTAATTTGTTTCTTTTATCAATACACTCTATCAATATTTCTCAGGGGTTTATGTTCTGAAATGCCCCCACTCCTTGGATTTAGGTCAGCCTCAGGAGTGATGGCTTAGAAGAAGTCGAGAACATCATAAATTGATGAAAATTTGTAACTTTAAGAGGGTAAGTTATGTAGACCTTAGATGTTGCTGAGTAGGTGTAAAAAGAAAAAAAAAGAGAAAAGAAAAATTAATGATACCACCTGGACTCAAACTGTACATCTGAGTTTTGATGTTTAGAAAATTAAAAGGTTTATTAACATTTTACTCCTTAAAAAGCTAAGACCGACTGAAGAGGGAGGCTCTTCAGGACCAAAGACTTAGTTCCAGGTGGAAGCACAGCAGTGAGAACTGTGTTCCCAAGCGTAGGCTGTCAAAGCTTGTCCCACAACAGCCGCAGTGGATTTTGCCTAATTTTTTTTTTCCCCTACCAACAGGATTTTTGTTTAAACCCATCCCCAGAGTTCTTCATGCACGTCAAAAGCAGTTTCTCCTGAACCTTTTTTAGCTGTGTATGTTGTTTCCCCCCCCTTCTCTTGGCTTCCCACTCCACTAGAAGAGATCTCCAGAGAAACCTCCTTTACTTGCCCCATAGTTGAGTTTCTTAGACACAAATCATTGCTCATACACCTATTTTCTCCTCTCCTTTCTTTCCTCTTTGGATTTTTCATTCAAGATGGAGGGCAAATTGCACCAGTGCCAGTTTTGCACCTTTATTTATTGTAGCGTGGCATGCATGCTTGGAGGTGTGTTGTCCCCAACGCAGTTGGCTTTTCCAACTATTCCCCACATTGCTCCGTGTGTGTGGGAAACAGCAGCACAGGCTGTGCGAATATCAGTTGCCTGAGAAAGTCAAACTGGTTGCCACACTTCTCCCTCTCTCTCACCACAGATGCTAATAAATAACATTTGGGTATCATGAAGAGTAGAAATAGTCCACAGCAATCTTAAACCGTTGGGTATTTGGGACTGGGAGATTCAGAAACACTTACAAGTAGATTTGCTCTCTTAAACCAGTGATTTTTCTGGGTCTCCAGACAAAATGTAGACCAGCAGCATGGCAACACTCACAAGAGTGTTATATTCTTCCCCTTGCCCATGGTATTGCCATGGGTATCAGGCAGATTAGCTTATAGAGGATCCAAGAAGGCAGAGAACAAGGGGAGAAAAACAGGATTAGAAGAGGGGAAAATGCAAAAGGGTCTTACGATTTTGAGAAAAATCTTTTAAAGTCTTTATCTGTAACAGGATTTTTTTTTTCTTTATCTAAACTCAGCTAGCCTGCCGTTTGATTGATTTATTTATTTATTTTACTCACACAGCAAGAATATGCAGTTCCTCCTCTATATTTTTTAAGTGGTTCAGGTATTTTCAAACAATTCCCTTCCCCAAAGGGCCTTGACTGGAACTATTGAATTGGAGGCCTCTGATTCACCTACTGTTCTTCAGGTCTTGAAGCTGAGGGAAGTCTTTATTTCTGAAGGAAGGAGTTACACATACCCTTCTGGCGGACCAGTCCAGTTGATAAGATTTTGATCCATATGGCAACAAGGAAATACTCACATGCAGCAGCCTTTGGCAGCCATCTCTACCTTCTGTAGTTGACAATTTAGAGAAAGCATTTCCTCCTTGCTGACTAGAGCCAATACACGCTCACTCCCTGCCTTTAAAAAACTCTCAGATATGTTATTGTTGATGGTAATTAGCTACCCAGCCTCCTTTTCAAGGGGAAAAGTCAAGGGTGAGAGCTGTGTAAGCATATGGTTTTCCATTCAATTTGATACTTTACAATAGAGGACACCCTTGTCCTTATTGACATTTAAGGCAACCAGCTGGCAACTTGGTTGGTACTTTTAACTTCAGTAAGTGTGACACCATATCTTGGTTCATCTTAACAGAACTTCTGGGGCAGTCAGATGAAGAAGACCCATCTTGTGAAGGTTTTGGTCAATCTTCGGAGCAGGGAGGAGGGTCCAAGCCACCTGCTCCGGGCCCTGCCATCAGACAACCAGCGCGGAGCTGTTCCCACAGGTGAGTGGTGCAGGGAAGGGTACAGGTAACATCAAAGATATTTCATGAGGCCAAAGAAAATCCTGCATTTCCACAACAGAAAATGGAAGGGTGGGGGAGGGAAACAACTAACTGAAATAGTTTTGAAATGTATGTTTGATATTCTGAGCTTTCCTGAGAACTGCAGTTGTCTTCAGCACCATAACTGTAATCACAATGAAACAATAAGACAGTAAGCAATAACTTAACACCTGGAAGCCCAAAGGACATGGCATGGACACAAGGAAATCTCCAGAAACATAGACAGCATTTAACTTACACTAGCACAAACATTTTCAAATGAAATCATTTGGGCAGATGCTGCCTTCCTTGTTTAATGTGGAGTAAAGGGAAATATAGCAATGGAAATGCAGTAAATTAATGGTTACAGGTGGTAAACAGAACTTTTTAAAACCTGATATGGTCCTTACAGATTTCTGTAAGCACATCACTAGCCTGTGATCAAAATCCCTGGGATGATCTTTTGAGAATGTCCTTCTTCTAAAGTTGATTTAAACCTTGAACTTACCTATTATGAGAGAAACAACAGTTCTGATGACTGGGGTTTTTTTCCAATGCTTTTGTTGCCAGTGAACCTGCACACCCCCTTGCAAGGGATGAGAAATTTAGAATGAAATGGCTCTTCTGTAAAGATTCAAAAAGCATTTATTGCTCTTATTTTTCTTCATGCATTCTTGACAGAATTTTTTTTCCCAGTGATTATACAGATGTATAATATATAGACTAATTTTTATTTTCTACGTTTACTGTGTGTAGGAATGTTTTTAGTAAATCTAGTGTGAGAACAACATTGAAGTTCCACATTGAATTCATCCTAACCATTTGTACATAACTGTACATAAGCTGAACACTCTTCACATGGGCAAAACACATATTTTGTTCTCTTTCTGGAAATCTGTATGTTACCTAGTCTTCTGTCATGGGGAGATACATGGGGAGATTGAGCTTTTTCAGTATTAAATGTTATACCCATTTTACCAGCTGCTTACCACTAGTGAAGTATTTATTTTATACATAACCTACAACTTTTAGGATACAGGAGTCTGTCTAAAGCTTTCAGACCTATCTCATGGGTTTGGAGATTGAGCCTGCCTTGAAAAATATAGTGCACAGTTATTCCATCATAACTTTTGGGTTGAGGATAGCACCATATTGATATGGGCAAATAATAAAGACAGTCTCCATGATGGAGACTACATTGACTGTGGAGGACTTTCCAAGTGCTCCAATAAAAGGAGCTCCTTTTAACAGCACACTAGAGCAGAGACTAATCCCAACACGCCTCTGATCCCAAGGTATAAACACGCTATCCTCCCTTCAGCTCACCTTTTCCCTCTCGGAGGTTGCTATGACTCACACGTCTCTGGCAGTCCCACATCTGCCTTCGTCAGGCATCTTGGGAGAGAGATTGCAGAGTTCAGCTTTACTCTCACTCCTGGGCTCCCCGGCTTGACCACGTTGGCCTGCACCTACCCGGGTGGGTCACCGTAAGTTGCTGAGCCTCATGAGTGGTTCCTTGCAATCAGCGGAGCTGCACAAACTGCTGGTATTTCCCAAGGCTTTTAGTTGCCTCTTGCCAGGTTGGAGAGGATAAAGCAGGCTCCCACCCATGTCACCGTGCCTGGGGGTGCAGCTGACCTCCCCTGGGAGAGGCCGGATTTTTTGGTGGCCACTTGCAGAGCTGTGGAAGAAAATTTCTCACAGTTCCTCTGGCTGGCCACAGCTGCCTGAAGCCTGCCAACATGAATTTAGGTTTTAAAGGCACTCCCTGTGACAACACCAGCCAACTTGGAAGGTCATCTGCTGAGGCACGGGTAACTCCAGCAACTTCTTCCCTGTGCTTAAGAAAAGCCACAGATGGTTACAAGCACTGTGGCTTGGTCTGCCTCCAGTTTCACAGAGTTTGTTTTCTATAATGTGTCTGCTGCCAAGTCTGCATCAGACTTCTTCATGTGAAGAAATCTGTATCAGGAACAGTGTGGCCAGCAGAAGCAGGACAGTGATTCTTCCCCTGTACTCAGTGCTGGGAAGGCCCCACCTGGAGTGTTGTGCCCAGTTCTGGGCCCTCAGTCCTCAGTTCAGGAAGGACATTGAGGTGCTGGAGCAGGTCCAGAGAAGAGGAACCAGGCTGGTGAAGGGACTTGAACACAAGTCCTGTTAGGAGAGGTTGAGGGAGCTGGGGTTGTTTATCCTGGAGAAGAGAAGGCTCAGGGGAGACCTCATCACTCTCTGCAACTCCCTGAAAGGAGGTTGTAGCCAGGTGCGGGTTGGTCTCTTCTCCCAGGCAACTATCAGTAAGACAAGAGGGCATGGTCTTAAGCTCTGCCAGGGGAGGTTTAGGTTGTATATTTGGAAGAAATTCTTTACAGAGAGGGTAATCAGGCATTGGAATGGGCTGCCCAGGGAAGTGGTGGATTCTCTGTCCCCAGAGGTATTTAAGAGGAGACTGGATGTGGCACTGAGTGCCATAGTCTAGAAACAACAGTGGTAGTTGATCAAAGGTTGGACTTGATGATCTCTGAGGTCCTTTCCAACCCTGCTGATTCTATGGTTCTAACAAAGGAAATTTTGAATGTTAGGAGCCCGCATAAATAGAGCCTTTCTCAGTTCCACAGTCACTGCAATGTTTCATCTCTCTGTCCAGAATACTCCAGCATTACTAGAGATTGCCAGTTTTCTAAAGGGCTTCTTCTGGGTAGCAATGGTTCCCCAAATTCCCGTAAGACATCACAACAGGACTTTGCAGTTGTTCAGCAAGAGTACTCCATCACTCTTCTTTATTCTCTCAGAATCTTTTGTTATCTGCCTTGGCTTTACATCTTTGTACCAGCTAGTCACACCAAACCTATGGAGTTACTGCATTTCTAACACCACCACTCCTGTCAGACCCAGATACTGTCCCAAATCTGCATTTCACTCAAGTTTCTGGAAGCTCATCTCTAGCACATACTCAAACTTTTTTCTTTCATGTCAGCTTTGACAGAACCTTTGTTTTGGGAGAGCTGGGGCACATATCTCATGAATTACACCTAGGCAGAAGTCCTGGGGAAGGGCCTTGTGAAGACTGGCAGAAGACATTTATGTTCCACTTGCTTAATAAACCTGGTTATTGATGCCCTTCAGGGAGCCTGACATTTACATATGTGTAATTGGAGCCCAGTTTTCAGACTGCATGATTGAAAAATCACTTCAATTAACTCTTCACATTATCATCTCCTTGGCCTAACCAGGAAAGCCATAGTCTGGGATGGAGACAGGGACAGAAAAGGGACAGAAAAGGATGGAAATAAAATAATAATGGATAAAACAATCCCAAGACTTTATTTCTTTGAGAACTTGTTCTTGATTTAACTCCTTGGTATTTTATTAAAGTAACAATACTGTTCCTGCTAGTGGAGAGGTGTAGTCAACTTTTTGAACCATACACACACTTACAAAGTTATGAGCAGTAAAGATTTCAGGAGAATACTCCAGAGAGCAGCATTTCATTTGCTGTGTGATTTCTTTCACTCTAACATAAAAAAGACAGTTAAATACCACCAACAATGCACAGTCTGGTGAATAATTTTACAAGACAAAAATCTCACCTCTGTCTTACATTTGCCATTGGCCATTGCCATTTTCTCCTTCCAAGTGTCAGCTATGCTACAGCCCATCAGTTCTTGCCCTCCCATTATTCTTGTTATCTATTTATGAAAACATTTTGATCATCATAACCCTGCAGCAAAATCCTGTAATTGAGGAAAATATTTTGTATGCTGTTGTTCAGAAGACCAAGGTAGCATGCTGATTCTTTCAGCAGGAAAAAGGAGCTGATCCACTGCCCGTGGGACAGCTTGTTTCTGGATGAGTCAACTAGTGAGTGCCTGTGACCATGCCAGAGTCTGGCACGTAAAAGTCAGCGCAGAGCTATGGCTGCACTCACTCCTCTGCTGTTGGCCTTGGCAGCTGCAGTGTGGGTTTCCACCCCATCGGTGTGTCATTCTGTTGCCTTACCATAATGCATTGTGGGTTTAAATACCTTGCAGTCTTTGGCAGTGTCAGGATGTGTGTGAAGATGTGTTGGAAGGTTTTTTTTAGCTTATTATCCATCTACCTTGTCCCCAGAACTATTTTAATTAGGCTATCTATTATTTTAATACAAGTGATTGGGATAGAAGGTAAAAGTGTATGTCATCACAGTGATTTTCATCATAAACCTTTCTTGTGGCTTATGTACTTAAAAATACACTTATTTCTACTTCTGTATAAGGTTTTTATTTAAGCTCAGAAGCGTGTTTGTGTATTTTGAATCTGTAGCATCACTGATAGTACCTTAGGAAATGTTAAGAGTATCTTTCATATCCACATATGTTGGTAATAAAATCACCATGGAGAGAGATAATTAGAGTTATCCCACAACATCCCCTTTTGTGTGTCACATAAAAAACTACACTAAATGGATTTCTTACTCTTACTTCAGTGTTTCATGAAATTAAAATGAGCATTCATCACAGTTATGGCATGTTTGTTTATTCTTCCACTGTCAATTATCTTTTTCAAAAGCCCCTTTGACCAGGAAGCAAACCTAGTTCTTAAAATAGCAGGAATGCAGGCTGAGAAATACAGTCTGTCAGGTCCAGGTGTAATCCTACAAGCTGCTCTATCTGCCCTGACAATTTTCAGTTCCAAAGTAACTCTATTAAGAGGCACTATGCAGGAATGTGGTATAGACAATTCATGCCTGAAGTGGGATTCAGCAGCTCAGCAGTGCTATTCCTGCCCAGCTGCTGCAGCCTTCCTTCTCACTCTGTGTCCGTACTCAGCCCAGGAGCTTCATGTGCATCGAGAACACAGCAGCAGGCAGATATGTATGGTCTTGTGTGAGGTTGCATTCTGAATTTCTACATCTGTAAAACTGAGATAATATGTTACCAAATTCAAAGGGGCAAATTAATTAGCCAGTGTGCGTACAGCACCTTGAAAGTACAAAATTAACTCTTCTTAGCCCCCAAGTACTCGAGATGCATCGAGGTGTGCTCTAGGGCCTCTTGATTCCAGACAAAGGTCCTCTTGATTAAATTAGATTGCTAATGTATTAACGCATTAGCACACTTGAAGAAAGAAAAGTTTGAAAAAGCAATTTGGCTTCATGACATGAGTGGCGTGTATACTTAATGGAAATTTTTCCAGCATTCACAAAACAAAGAAAAATCAATAAAATGTCTGCCAACTGTTCCACTGAAAACATTTTATAATCTATAGCACCGAGAATCCCGAGCCAAGATAAACCAGCGTTGCTGACAGAAAATACTGACAATTATTTTGCATTGATTCAACTTGGCCCAGCCCAGACTGACCTTGTTTATTCATCTCAGTCTATTAATTCATATTAACTTGGCATCAAAATGGGACATGTGGCATGTGGGCTGAAGACCCATTTCTCTATCTTAGACTCAGATAAATGTAGTGCATTGAGTACTTCCAGTGCCTTGAGCTCTTAGGTAGATTTATATGCATTAGACAGAACTGGTTACGTTCCTTTTATCCCCGCTGGGCTTTTCATGTCTGTTGACTGTAAAACTAGAAGCTCGGTAGAGGTAACATCTTCTTCTAAGCCTTTGGATATACATGAAATCCTCCCAGTACTGGTCAGTTTTAAAGACACATCCAAAGAGGATGGAGGGGTTTAAGCTCTTTTAAAATATAAAAATAGAAGGGTTATGGCAATTTGGCAGCCAAAAAAGCAATTTATGGGTCTCGGCAGAATCCGAGGCCACGTGTAAGAAAGCTGATCAAGACACTACGGAGGAGATAATGGGGTCGAAGAGCAGAAGAATCCCCCTGCTTTTGCAAGCAGCATAATCTGTTCTCCAATGAAGTTTCTTAGTTTCTTTTACTGAACCAATAAAGCTTAGTGTGATGGGAGAGTTGCATTAGTGCAGCTTAAATATGTCTCGAGAAAGCTGATGAGCAAAGTTGCTTTTAGTTGCGTTACATATGCCCAGCTGTTCTTATAACTGATGCCCAACTGGTAGTGTGAAGACAAAGGCATGGGGAAAATCTGAGCTTTTCCTTTAATTATTTCTGTTCACATCAGTAATAAAGGGCTTTTTATGCCTGGAATGTATTATTTGTATTATCAAAGCTGAACCAGATTTCACACTGTGGCAGTTAAGAAATTGGGTGCTGCACAAAAGTGTTCACATTTTCATTCTCACACCTACACTGCTGTCATGTCTGAAGGCCACCCTTGGGTAAAACACTACTTGAGTCAAACATGACTACATTCACAGAGAAGGAAAAGCCACCCAAATGAGGAGAATCCTCCCAGAGGAGTTCCCAGATGGCCTGGCATTGGATTTAGTTCAGTTTATATTTTCTCTGTTCCACTCATTCTTGGTGAAGGCAATGGTCCTTTGGACTTCACTGAGCACTTGGCAGTTTGTATATGGCAGGACAAGCAGCAAGCCAGCCAGCCAAGGTGACACAACATGGTCTCCAAATTTCCAGTTACACTACACTGGGAATGGATTGCCTTTCCACATGCCTATGTAAGCAGAGATTTATGATGAGTGAAGAAACCAAGACTAGCAAAACAAAACAAAACATAAAAAAAAAAAAAAAATCCATCTGCATTTTCCATAACACATAGTTGGTGCTTTCTTCCCTGCAGCTCCTTCACAACCTGAATTTCAGTGATGGATTGGTGAGGGAATAGGGTTTAACTGTAAAAATTGCAGAAAATCAGTGCTACCTTTTTGGTCTGACATGCTCCCATCCTGGCATTCACCCAATTTCCTCCAGGCAGGGCTGCCAACAGTGCCTGGTGCCTGCTATGTGCAATGCACATCCCCAGCCTGTCTTGCTTAACAAAACTGTAATTGCTCCAAAAAACACCAGCTTTACATCTCACCTCCAAATGACAGGACAGTGCTGGAGTAACTGCACGGCCAAATGAGTGATCATAGTGATGCTCAGTCAACAAACCTAGTCAACTAACCTGGCATCTGATAGAAAGGGCTACAGTTTGTAGCCAGGAAATTACACGGGCTGCTGTATACTTAAAAAGACAGAAAACAAATAAAACAACTTTGCTCTGCTATGCAGTATCTCCTCAACTCTGCAGTCATTGCTCCCTTCCCTTCTGTCACTTCTGTTTTGTTTTCAAAGAGCCACCAGCCGCAGCCAGGCAGAGGACGCTGAGCATGGAGCGAATGGCCACACCACCTCCCTGATCACGAAACCCTCTCCCAGCAGCCAGGAAGGTAAGCGAACAAGTCTCTTTCAAATATGCACAAGGATGTGAAGCTAAAAATAGTGGTGATTGATATCTTGAAAATTTATTTGTATCTCAGAGAAAAAATAAGTCAGTGGCTTGGTTTGTGTGCCCCTAGCAGGGAGAGGCATAAGGACTCATCTACCAGCTCATGGAAGGTAGAATAAGTCAACCGATCACATGAGTCTCCTTATCTTGCAGCAGTTATTCAGGGTTTAACAAAAACAGGCAGGGTTTATTACCTTCAGCCATTGCTGCTCTGTTACTGGGTGTGCAACAGCAGCAGCAGAGCCCCACTGCTTGCACGGCTTGTGAAGCAGCAGCATGCACTGCTCCTGGTGTCTCCATCGTAGCAGAGTCAGGGTAGTGCAGCAGTGCAGTAGAGGAGCAACCTAGCATGAGAAAGTCATGGTTAAAGAGTTGTCCCATGAAGTCAGCCATGCAGGGATAGGTGAGAGTGTTTGCACAAGGGGTGAGACGAGGATTTTTATCTTCTGCCTTGTCCGGGTGTCCCATCACTCTGCTGACAGGGTTGTAGGAACAGAGCCAGTCTCCAGGCATGCTGACAGAGTCAGCTGAGGCATAACTGCAGTTCCTGTAGCCACAACTGAAATAGATCACTTCAAATGAGCCAGCTATGGGTGCACTTTCACCTTACAGTGAAGCTGAACCAGCAGCTTGCCACCATCGAAGTCCTGCTGCCCCCTCACCACCTTCTTCCACCCACATTCATGGGAGCTGACAGCATAGTAACCCAACCTGAAAAAAATTGCTTGTTTTCTTTCCCGTGGGCTTTTGTCCATCCCATGAGCTGTACTGCCTTGCGTGGGGATTAGAAGACACCACAGACAGCACCAAGAAAAGGGCAGAAGGACATTGCCTGCAGCAGGACTTCTTTTTGATGTTGGCAGCTGTTAATTCGGCTCAAGCTGTAACATGAAGCCTCATCCTCAAGCACCTCCTGCAGCAACCTGGCGGCACACAGACTGAAAAACCCTCCTGAGACGGAAGGCGAGCACTCAGGCAGGCAGCCCCATCCCCACCACCCCAGAGCTACCCCAGAACAGGCAGACAGGTGTGCTGCAGCCACGACTGTCCCTGTGTGTGCATCCCAGTCCTGCAACAGCTCTCCACCCACCGACATGGGACCATGTGGGATCCCCAGTCCATTGCTTGCCTTGCATCTCCACACTACCTTATCCACAAAAATCATGGTTGCTTTAACTTGTTGTAGTGTTTGAGGGCATATACGTATCCTACATGTATAGGCTTGTTGTATAAGCAATATGTTAAATATTTTAATTTATCCATTGAATAACATGATATAAAATAGCTTTGTTTTATTAGAAAAGTGAAAGTTACTTAATATCATACCTTTGTTTTTTTCGGTTTTTCAGTGAGTTAAATGGAATGTAAATAACACAGTGTGTTTTCTTGGTTTTTTTTCTTCAAGGAAATATGAGAACCATTCCTTCGGAGCAGGTGACCCATTTCTGATTTATTTTTTTATTTCTGCCTATTATTATTTACTCTATTTTGAAGCTTCCTGAAACTCCCCAAGCCTGTCCCTGCAAGCTGTCTGCCTGCAGGGCTCTCGCTGAAATTGGTAGAAATTCTCCTATACTGCTCTGCTAGAGCAGGGCTTCACCTGCTGCTTTGTATTGAGCACAGAACATAAAAGGCTTGTCCTCCATCCGTGTTTGTCTTACACGAACTTGCCAGTGCTCATATTGGCACTTTCAAGACCTCAGTAAAGAGGAGTGAAATAGTGCCCGATGGTTTCGTGGTAACTTTGAACTGATTTAACTGCCACGAAAGGTGGTCCATCCCTTCCTCCACTGCCAGCCTCCAGTCCTGTGTCCTCCTCCCTCTCCTGCACTGGCTCACATCCTTCCAACCTGCAAGGAGCTCAGTGGGGCAGGAGAGGAGGAGACCTCCATGTGGGCAGGGAGACCCTACCCTGTCCCCCAGATCCTTCTGTTACAATTGTCTCCTGAGGGGACATTCCCTCCTGGCCTGGTTTTGTATCTCAGAAGATTGGGTGTTGGTGGGGGTGCATATAGAGCACATATATATGGAAAACCTGTCTCCAGAGCTGACGAGTTGGCAGCATCAACACACTCCTTCAGTTCTACTTCAAGGGAAAAAATAAAATAAAATTATGAAATAAAAGGTAATAAATTTCACAACACTGTGGATGGAGGCACAAGAGTACCTGTGTTTTAGCTTCCTCCCAGTTACAGTTCTTGTTTAAACTTCTATTTTTGAGGCCAAAGTATTCAGTGTTTGGCATCGGTGCAAACAGATCATTAAAAAAAAAAAAAAAGAAAGGAAACACTTCAACCTCCCAGCGGAGCAGGATGGCACTTATTTATTTCTTTCATTACAAAACCAGCCTGTGCCAAGTAAAATTGTGTTCTAAGAGCTGTTCTACCAGTCCTGGAGCACTGAAGAAGAACACACACTGGCCCCACCTCTGCAGCCTCCTGCGGGCCCTTGCGCATTTTCACTGGGTGGAGGATGGGGAAAGGCTGGGGACCAGGTGCCAGAGTTCACCACGTTGAAGTCACACCAGTGGGAAATCCTCATACTCAAAGCATGTCCCCGCTGGCCTTTGGGTGATTTTGGTGGCCTCAGGATACAGAGTAAAGTGAAATAAAGCATCGGTGATGGTCTAGAGGCATTGGTGGGATCTCTGGATTTGCAGCTGGGTTTAGCCAGCAGTTAACTGCTCCTTCCCTGACCTGTGTGGAAGATGCTCCTTGCCTTCATGTCAGGAGTTGAATTAATAAACTGAGAAGTTAATTTGAAAGCTCTGGACTCTAACATTAAAATCCATGAGCCCAAATGTACAGGCTGTATAGCAAGAGTGATACACAGAAGAGAGCTTTGCCATCACATCATTAAGGATTTATCTAAGGGAGTGGTTAAAGTGTTCTTTGGTTCCAAAATGTTACTGCAGTTGAGTGGTCACCATTACTAAAAACTGGTGTGGTCAAATTGTAACCTCTGTGACCCGGGTGGAATTATCTTGATTTCAGCACACATTGCAGAGCTGCTTGTGCACAGGGAAATAGGGCACTTCCATCTGAGCTGCTCTGGACCAAGGGAAGGCAGCAGCCCTTCACCTGGACACCACCACCAGCCTGCTGCATCAGCACACTGATGGACAGTCTGTTCCCAAGGTCCCACTTTCACCCTCCTGCTTCCCTGGGTTGCCGTCCCCCCGCCACCACTTCCCTCATGTTGCTTCAGAGGGAGCTCGCACAATACTGGGCTTGGTGCCACCCAAGGGGAGCACACCCAAAACCCGGCCCTTCTTGCACAGGCAACTCTGCCGGAAGATCCCTGCAGCTGCAAGACGGAGCATTTGCTTTGCCCTCCTTTGCCAGTTTGCTGGGTAAAGTCGGGGGCCAGAATTGACCCATTGCCAGTGCAAATGACCACAGAGGCCTCAATGGGGATGTATCTGATGTGGACCCTATCCTTTGTAGGGACACCATAGCACGTGTCTTCCTCACTCGCTGCTCTCTCAGCTATGAGGAAGCTTCTCCTCCCTGAAACTCTAAAGATCGTGCAACAAACTGTTCCCAGTGACCTGCCAGAGCAGCTGGCTGTCACACAGCCAAGCAGTGCTCAAGCTGTTGAACAAGATTTGTTTCTGGAGGAAAGCATTAGCCCTATAGCATGAGAGAAGTGGCTCAGAGGCAAGACCGTGTTGCCACGGGGGCCACCCGTGTCCCTCCAGCAGTGCCGGTGGCTTTGCACGAGCACAGCTGACACGTGTCCTGCCTGCAGGCCCCTGGTGTGAGGGTGATGAAGGGTGAGGGCTGCTCTGGTGGTCTCAGATCGCAGGTAGGATGAATGCAAACCAGCTTTGCAACACTGGTTTGGGACCAGCGCTGTCCAGAGGATCCCATCACTGAGGACAAAGGTGGGACAGCATAGGTGTCAGAGGAGTGAGGATGAGCTGTAGCTTTTCTTGCCCTGAGCATGGCTTGCTTGGGTACAGCTCCTCAGGGCTTGAAGCAAATGAGAAGTGAGCATCTCATCCCCAATATCTGGAGTGGTCAGGATTTGGTGTTCATGTTCAGTCCTGTCTTCCAGGAAAGGCTGGAGGTGAGATTAGGGTAGCCTGGAGGACCATCCTGCTTGAGACCCAGCCTAGTCTTGCTGCTCTGAGCGGGCTGATCACAGAGGCCCCTCCTCATCTTGTTATTCTGGGATTTGATCATCTTGAGCAAGCTGTGTAGGTTAGTTCAAAGAGTCTCCAGTTAGCAGCACCTAGACTTAGGTAAACAAAACCAAGGCTCCAAACACCCTGGTTGCCTGCCTTGGTAAAAACAAGACCCTTTGGAAAACATTTATCTCAACTGCTCTCTTGTTTCTGGACCAGAGACTGATCTTATATATGGCAATTAAAAAAGCTGAAGTCAATGGTGCCTTATGACTACCAAATGGTTGTCTTAATATATTACCACTCAGATGAATATCTATCAGCCAAAATGGTTTTATGTGATGCTTTTTGAGGGAAACAAGGCATTTCCAGTGAAAAGTAGTACCTATGGACCCTAGCATCAGTCATGTCCTTCCACATAGTCATTCCTGGAGCCTGGAATCGGGCAGTCTGAAAAGAACAGGTGTTTAAAATAATTTCCCATGGCTCCTTCATTTATTCCTCTCTTTCCCACTCTTGTCCTTTCCCACTTTCATCATGCCCTTGAGAATAATCCCCAGGAGAAAAAGCGTAGCCTCCTGGGAGCAATACAGCAGCGCGGGGAAGAGGTTTCTCTGTATTTCCCACTACAGAAGAGTAAAAAGATCCTCCGTTCTGCCTCAGACCTGTGGAGACAGAGCAAACCACAACCTCCATCCTGCTATCCCTGCAGGTCTGAGATGACTTAGTGGCTTTTCAATTACAGGGTGTGCCTTCCCCTACCACTTCTCCCTTCGCCTGCCGGAGCGGGACCACATCATTACCATGCAAAGCCCCGCGATCTGAACTCTCCAGGGCACAAGTAGATGCTCTCCTGTCAGGATATTCATGTTTTCCTTCTCTAGATGACTGGCGGCTCATCATCATAGGGAGCAGCACTGCAGTGCTGGCTTCCCCTGCTCCTGGACACCCATCTTTCTGCACTATGAAAATCAACTCTCATCAAATTATTACGGTGTCTTTTATTGCCGGGGTGCTGCATCAGAAGGGATGCAGATATCAGAAGAGGCTTTCAGTCATTACCGCTCTTCAGCCTTTGATTAACATTAAATACCTCTACAAGCTTGATGCCACATCACAGACTTCCCACACGACACCGCCAAGTCTTCCTTCCTGTGACCAGAGAGGTTTGCAAATAGGATTTTTTGAAAAGCGTTTTTTTTTTAAAGCAAGTAGGTAGGTCTGCAGAGCTGGGTTCTTGTTCACCTCTCCCCAAACAGAGGCACAAATCACAGATCACAAACCCCAGGTCAGTTATCTGCCTGATGCATTCAGGACCCTGAGCCTGGACTTACAGTGACCTACCCAAACAGACTTGAACTCTAAATGGTCAAACAGGGTGTGGGTTTTTTTCCTAGCCCACGTTCACCTTCCCAGCTATTCTCTTGGTGCCCAGTGCAACCACCAGCAGAAACCTCTCTGCATCAGGCCCTGACGCAGCTCTAGGGGCAAAAGAGCCACCCCTTCCTCACATTCAATCACTGATGTTCCTCAGGACTTTACTGAAAAAAAAAGAAGAAAAAAATAAATCATGTTTTTTTGAAGCCTCCAACAAGTGTCATTCAGAGAGCAAGGAGAGCCCACAGAAAGCTTGAAGCCACTCAAAACCCAAGGCACATACACACAGCCCCAGGACTGAGGGGAGGAAGACTGCTACCAAATAAGGCACCTCACAGCTACCTCGAAGAGAGCTAAGAATCTCAGTGGTGAAGCAGTGCTTCAAGTTTCCACACTGGAATAACCTGGTGGGGTCTGGAATGCAAGCACTGATTCGGATGAAACAGTGGGGACACTTTCTTTTCATCTTCAGATTACCTCAGAGAATTACCAAGGGGTCGTGTTGTGGCCAGGCCACGTCTCACCATCTCCCTGTGAGGGAAGAGCCAAGCAATGGGCGGGAAACTCGATGTCCTTACAGTGCTTATTTGGAACCATTGCAGCACTTTTACTGCTCCCTCCATGCTGAGGTAGGGAAATTGTACCAGGGAATGCTGTTTCAGAGGGAGATCTCTATCTCTATGGTAAAATGCACGTGCCATGAGATGGAGCTGCTGCTCTGGTAAAGGTTCCTTATGAAGCTTCAAGGGAATTTTTTTTCCATCTTTCCTGGAGTCGAGGAGCCAGGGAATCGCTCACAGGAGTCCTGTCTGCCCTCACCTGTGCAGCCTGACACAGCCCTGACAGCCACCTCCTGGGGCCAAGCCCACCTGCTCTTCCCACACCAACCGGCGTGTTTCGCCCTCCGAGACAGGACAAACACACGTTTCCCTTTGTTTCCAGCTCCACACCTAGTTTTCTTCTTTGCATCATGACGGGCTGGCTACTCATCTGTAATTCAAAAGAAAGCAATGACTCACTAGACTACATCGCTTTCCAAGGCAAAGTATTTCATGCATTTCGCAGGCACACTAACCTGCGTTATGAAATAACCTCTATTTGTGGCACACGTTCCTCCCCATCATCATGTCCTTTGCAAAACCAGAGGGCTGGGGTTTCCACCCTGAGTGCAGGATAGGGATTTGTGCTTAAATCACATATTTGCATTGTATGAGGAATGCAAAATGCCATCCCCACATAACTTAAAACCTGGCTGGCTACCCACTGGCATTCACCCAGCCTTGTGCTGTTTGCAGTATATTTTAATTAAAAGGTAACAAAAATCTAAAGTTTCACTTTTGCCAATAAGCTTCCAGGCGCCAGGTAAGGGGTCTCAAAGGCAGGTGGAGCCTCAGCTCCCAGCCTCTCACATCCCAGGGCACACTGTGAGCAGTTGCTGGAGCTGCAGCGCCTCTTTTTTTCCAGAAACAGCAGGGGTGGGGGGTTGTGAAGGGGCTTAAAAAAAATGTGAAAAGTGCCTTAATTTGAACCACAAGGCAAGGTCCACCTCTTTAGGGCTGCATCCTTTATTCCCGGGCTAAAATGCAACAGTGTCTGCAACTGTCTCGTCTCCCTTGGTTTGGGATGGTATTTCCAATACCTGTGTTTCTGTCCCTCGTTGTCTGTCCCTGCAGCCTGTCTGATCCTTCCTGCATTTCCCCCACAGGAGACCGGAGACAGCGGGTCTCTCCAAATCGTGCACTTTGGTCTGGTGTGACTGAGCTCCCAGAGCAAAGAAGAGGAAATGTCACTGAGGTGGTGAAGTTCAAGGGAAGTCCTTCATCGAACTTCCAGCCAGCCCTGGATCTGACCACGAGCAGATGACAACAGGCTTAAAAAATATCCTGCCCTTAGACCTCCAAATTATTTCTAAGTTCACATGAATGTGTCCATGCACAGAGTGCCTTGTGTGTTCTTGTGGCGAGCAACTTGCTGACATTTTCATCATGTCATTCAAAGACATCAAAAAAGGGCGTAATTGCAGATGCCCATTTACTGTACAAGCTCAATGCTGCAAAATTTGGAGGGGGCTTTCTTGGATGAATCCATAAGCTTTTCAGGAGGAAGTCTGTAATTCTCTCTGCATTATATGTTTTTACAATCTTCACTTGGAAGCAGATTTGAATTTCCACTTAAGGCTCTGAAAACCTTCCTATTGAGATACCAGCAGATAAGATCTTCACTCAGGATACCTCTGTGAAAGAGCAGCCTTTCACAGTCGGCAGCATTTTTCAAAGAATGCTCTCCATTTTCATATCTAGATATATCATCTTAGTTGAATAACCATTATTTTGCCTTGAAAAAAGATGAGGAGCCTCTTAAACATCATTCCATTGGAGTCCAGATTTTAATCTGCCTCCTCTAACCACAAAGAAAAAATGCACTGAGAAGGTAACGTAACCTGTTCCAGCCCTCTATTTTTTCCTGGCAGTGAAGAGAGGGACAAGCATCATCATGGGTCTGTCTTCCCACCATTTGATCAAGTGCAGAGTGTATGGACACAGATTTTTTTATACCCAACCATAGGCACATGTGTGGATTAAGACTGAGCTTTTTGGGGAGCATTGGGTTGTTGCAACCTAGAGCCAGTGAGCTTCTTCAAGTTGTTTTGTATGGTGAACAAATCTGTATGATGGACTGAAAATAAAAGCAAAATGTGGGGAAAAAAAAAAATCCACAAGCCATTAGAAGTAGTTTATTAACCAAAAGTCTATATTTACCCAAATAAAATACTTGGGTTTGCAATTTCACCCTATGGGTCAAAATTCTGCTCCTTGATGGGTGATTTTGGTTGCACCCTTTCAGCACTTCATCCCAGTAAGCACTTTTCCATGAGTATATTCAAAGGGTTCAAAGACATTTTGGTTTGTGGTTTGAAGAGAGCAAAGGGGCTGAAATCCATTGGGTTCTGTACACCCAACGGGGAAAAATAAAGAAGGAGAGCTTTGAAACAGAGCGGGCTGCTGCATCACCTCCCCACACAGAGCCGTGACGGCAACGGCCGTGCTTTGCCCGGCACTTGTAGAAGAAGGTGCCTTTAATGTCCCATAAATTTAATTTCTGAAGGGCACAAGGTGCAGCGATGGACCGTGATGACGGGGTCTTGTTCTGCGTAAGAGGCTACGACACATTGCCTTGCCATACAGCTATTTTGCTGAATTGCAGCCATATTTCTGTCAGTACAAGTGATGGTCTATATGAGGGATTAATCTGACACCAGACAGTGATTCTTAATCCTTCAGTATATCATAATCTATTTACTTTGCATGCTAAGAGGATTTCAGCTTAAAAATATACAGGAAGTGATACTAGAAATGTACATAAGGTCCAGAATGCCGTTTCCTAAAATTGCAGTTTTTCATTAAAAAAAAAAAAAAAAAAAATCCTCTCATGGCTTTCTTGGAAAAGTCCTTTATGTCCTGGAAAAAAAAAAATGTTGAATAGGGATTTAACTGGAAAAAGACATATGTTTTCCTTTAGGTTTCAACCCTGTTAACATTTTCACCCTCCTCCTTCCCCACAATATTTTGTGTTTGACTGTACGACATGAAAGAAGAGCTCTCCAGTATAGCAGCTTCCTCAGCTGGGAGGTACACCTGCAGACTTTTATTGACAAAATCAAAACAGGTTTGGAACCAGCATGTGCATTAATTGCTACTCGAAGTGCATGAATTAGCAGCAACTGGCTAATGCAGAGGTCAGCACGGGGAAAACCACAAACGGATGGCTCCTTATTCAGTTGTAATCACCTGTTTTCTCTGTGCCCTGCCAGAAGGACTGTCTACAAAATAACTGTAATAGGTCGTGTTAGTGGGTGCCACTTCTGAAACGTGCCACACGATTTATAGTTATATAATTTTTTAATAATTTAAATCATACTCCGCCATAACAATTTGCATTCCCAAAGCACATCCTGCGCACAAAAGAGGAGTCGGTCACCCCAGCCAGCAGCAACCTCTGCACAGCCTGGCACCACTACGGGTGTTCACACCATCACCTGTCACAGCTCCCTGCCACGCGTGGGGGGGTTTAACGGCAAAGCTTCCCCAGCAAGGACTCGAGTCGGGGCAAATACTCTAAGAGCAAATAAGTCATCAATCATTCCATATTCCAGGATTAGGCATAAAAGCTAACGACAGTCCAAGCTGGGGAATGTTCTCTCTCCTCTTTCCCCCCGCCCACCCCCCCAAATCCTGCCCCTCCACTTACAGGCGGGAAAGCCCCACGTGCCTTTGGAGCAGGCGCTGGGTAGCCCAGGCAGCTGCTGGCACTCGGGGGAAGAGGAAGGAGCTTCGCAGCCTGTGCCGGCTAACCCGACGCGTCTCGGCACTGTGTCTGCACCCCTGGGCCACTGGCAGCTCCGTGCTCCAGCAGCAAATGCTTTTTTTAATAAAGAAAAAAATTAATAATAATAATAAAGCAGTAGCCATGCACCCAGCAGCCTACTTGCTTGAGAGGTGAGGCACGAGCCACCCCGGCAGCTGTCTCAGAACCAGGTTGCCCTAAAAAGCTTGGCAATCCAATCCTGCCGGCGCCTGCCTCTGGAGCACCAGGCAGCGAGTGCCACGGCACTGTGCCACCTTACCTGCCATGACTCATGCTCGAGGTGGCTGTGCCCGCTCAAGCCTCGAGGAAGCCCAGACCGGGACAAGTTTGCTCCTCTGCTCAAGCTGGCAAAACAGGGAGGGGGCCGCTGCCCCCCCAAACACGGATATGACCCTTCCCAGCCCACGCTCGCCCACCAACAGGCACAAGTCATGTCTTGCCCACCCTGCTGGCATTGACTGAAAAAGAAATATAAAAATAGCGAAACCAAGCATTGAAAGCAAAGCCATGATTTGATGTGATCTGGATCAGGTCACCTCTGTGCCTCCGCTGCTAGCTGGACTCAGCAACCGGTTTCAACACCGTGCTCCGGATCTGTGTGAGAGCGAAAATGCCCAAATTCCAGTTTGGGAGTTGCTGGACAAGCCACTGGCCAGTGGCACAAGGCGCTGCTGGGCGGGGCACACGAGCATCCCTTGAAGTCCCAAACCCCAAAACAGACCCTCAGCCCAGCCCCACTGTGGGGTACTGGATGAAGCGTTTTAGGACCACATCACCAAAACCAAAATTCAGGCTCCCCTCTTGGCTGTGTCTCAGCCTCACAGATTTACTGAGTCATAGTGGAACACAGATTATAAGGATGATGAAGTGTGTGTAAATTTTTGCCTAAAGAAGATGAAAAGTGTGTATTTGGGGGAGTGTGGGTTATACACCTGCTGGTTCTTTTCTCTCGGGTGCTCCTTAAATCTGGGAGGGCAACTCTGATTCATTTCATGCCCAGCACAGATTTTTTTTTTTTTTCCTGTCCCAGGAGGGCTGTGTTAATTTTTACCTCTTTAAAAGAAGGGCTTGGGGATGCATGGGCTGCTCCACTGGACCCAACACAAGTGGCCCTCCCTTAAACTGCTTGTACTGCTTGTACTCATCACTTCGGTGTGATGAGCGTCTGACCTGTGCTTGCAGAAGAGAACAATTATTTTATAGGTGAAGATATATTTAAAAAAATAAATCCTTAAATAAATGTTATCCATATATACGCACAGAAGGCGACAACAAGGAAAAGAACCACTTAAAGAAAAATCCCCTAAGACTGACTCAGCCACACTCGTCCCCTCCCGTCGCTTCCCGCTGCACCGTGGGGTGCGGGAGGCCACCCCCTGCCTCGGGGCTATGCCACGGCCACGACCCTGGCAGGATGCGCGGGTGGCACCTGGGGCTGACCCCCACTGGTTTTCCCCCCACAGCCGCAGCAGCAGCACTGCCAGCCCGGTTCGCATCCACCACGATGCGGGGGGGGGGGGGGGGGGGGGGGGGAGTTGGGACAGGAGGGGGGGGTGTGTGAAACCCTCCCCAAAGTGACCGCACGGAGAACACCAACGCCTTGACACCTCTCACCCCACCACGGTCCCCACTGCCCCAAGAGTTCCCGGGGACACCAAGGGTGGGGGCACACGGCACAGCCCACGAGCTTCCAGATGCAGCGGGCACTAATGCGAGAGTACAGGGAGGAGCATGGGAATTTGGGAATGCTCCCCAAGCAGTGCATCAATGAGCCAAGCAGCGCAGCAAGTGGCCCCGTTGGTGCCCTCAGCTCCGGTCCTGTGCGAGTAGGAACAGCCCTGGCACCAGCTGACAGCTTCCAACAACTGCAGGGAAGGTCTGGGGAAAGGAGAATTTAAAAAAAAAAAAAAAAAAAAAAAAAAAAAAAGCGCGGGGGGAGGGATCGTCACGAGAAATAATTCATCTCCCTGTCTTCCCCGGTTGGATTTCAACCGGCAGCGGGTGAGGATGGAACGGCCGGGAGCCAGGGCTGGAAGCACGAGTGCCGAACACCCCTACCCGCATAGTGGGCAGAGGTCTGGCTGCGTGGCTGGGTGTCCGAGTGGCCCTCGCACACCACCACCACCACCACCACTCAGGCGTGCCCGTGGGTCCCAAATTTGCCCCACGAGCTGCGGGGGGATTGCTGTTTCGGCCAATGTTTGCCCATCCCGTGAGTCCCATCGACACAATAAATCGGTAACCAATTAAGCGTCAATTAACGAAAGAGCGGGTCCCCAGCCCACACCTGCAGAAGTGGTGGTGGGTCCCCCTCCAGAGCACTCACGAACTCATCACACACATCCCCCTCCTGCTGGGACCCCACAGGAACTATTTTCCAGCGCCTCACTCTTCCCAGGAAAGTTTCACGAGGAAGAGGAGACGGGAGGGAGGGAGGAAGGAGCACAGGACACCACTGCGTTTATTAGTTTAGATTTTATTGGGGTTGGGGCGAAGAAAGAAAGGGGTCCCTTACAGTCGAAGGGGTAAGCGTGGGGTTACGGCATCAAAAATCACACTTACACCGTCCCTCTCCTCCCTGCGGGGCAAAGCTGCCGGAAAGCTCCAGCCCAGGCGGGCGAGGCAGGCGGGCAACGCAGGGCTGCGGCACCGACCCGCCACCCCGAACCGACCGACAGAAGGGGCTCAAGAAAACCAGAACGAAAACCGAATCAAAAAACACACTCCGAAAAGCCGTGCGCCCCTCGCCCAGCCCCAAAGCAGAGCTGCTTGCCCTTGCGACCCTCCCCCCAAAAAATAAACCAAAACTTTTTTTACAGCTTTTTTTCTTTCCTTTTTATTTTTTTTTCCAAAAGTTTTGGGTTTTTTGGTTTGCAGGTTGCGGATCAGATGGGCAGCCTTTCCCTCTCCTTTCACCTCCCCCGTGGCTGCTACACACCCCTGCCCCCAGCCCCAGGACGGCACAGCCAAGC